>NC_133455.1:3518541-3837500 GCF_048565385.1 Saimiri boliviensis | reverse complement strand
TTTTCTTTATGTTTACTTCTAAGTATTTTACAGCTTGAGAGGCTTTATGTTTAGGTCTTTAATCCAAGTTACATTAAATTTGTAGATGGTGTAAGGTAAGGGCCCAACTTCGTGTTTTGTGTGTAGCTATACAGTTTTTCCAACACCATTTGTTGATGAAATAAAACTGAACTGTGTCCTCTCAGAAGATATGTGTAAGTTCTAACCCCCAGTCCCTAGGAGTGGGACCTTATTTGGAAACAGGGTCTTTGCAGATGTCATCAAGTTAAGACCCTAATCTAATGTAATGGCTGCTGCCCATATAAGAAGGGAGAGATTTGGGAACGGACACAGGAGCAGAGAGAATGCCATCTGATCTCAGAGGCAGAGATTAGAGTCATGGATCTGGGCACCAAGGAATGCCAAGGATTGCTGGCAAGCACTGGAGGGTTGGAAGAGGAAAAATGATCTTCTTCTAGAGTCTTAGGGGACAGAGCGTGATCCTGCTAACACATTGATTTCACACTTTCACCATGAGAATAGACAGAGGATGCTTCACAATGCTTCCAGTGACTCAAGTTTGTGAAATTTATAATGGCAACCCTAGAACACCAATACAATTGGTGTAGAACAATTTTGACTTTAGTTTCCTGGTTATGGGCCCAGATGTTCACTCTCCATGTCTGAGCAAAAGTGTTCTTCTCTTTGCAAGGAAAGGGGAGAAACAGCTGTTAATTTTGCAATCAATGATATTTGCCTTCCAGTTCAAATAGGTGGACTTCCATTTTCCAGCATGAGGGAAAAAAGTTGAATTAGATTTAATGTAGAACATTTGAAAAATATACGCAAGCAAAAAGAATAAAACAGCAATGAGCAGTAATCCCACAACCCAGACAGAAACGCTGGTAGAGTTTTTTTGTGGGTCCTACAGGGGCCTTTTAACATATGTGTATTTACTACACATATTGGCTTTATGTGTAAAATGACACTCTGCCTCACTTTTACACCACTGGATACCTTCCATTTTCTGATTTATTGCTAATATAAGTTTGTTCAATGCTAGTCTTCAGTTTGAGAAAACTGGTTTGAATTTTCCCCCACGGTGGCAATTATTATGATACTTAAGTAGACACTACATTAAAGACAGGCTGACCTAGCTGGAATATAGTAAAATCATAGAAAGTTTTTTGCTGAATAAATAAGAATGTCAGAATTGTCCCAATTTAGGGTGTGTCAACCTAGACTATATATTGTTTTCAAACCATAAGATATAAAGGAAGAATAAAGAAGGTTATCAGGACCAGCATGCAGAACAATTTCTTTGTGATTTAAAAATTAGAAAAAGCTTTATGATTTTGAATGTTAAATTCACCTGTGTTATCACTGTCATTTTAAAGACATTGTTTTCTAAGAGAGAACTCTTCAAGGTTGAGGCACTGGACCATGTTTGCACTTAATGTCTAATTCCTAAGGGCCTGAGAGCTCAATATACTTCTGCCTCAGCTGATGCTCTTCCCCTACAAACTTGGTCCATTTCAGTTTTTCTGCCTCAGAGGAAGACAACGCCTTCCAGCCAGGTGTTGAAGCCATAGCCTGAGGCTTCTGAGACTTGTCCTCTATCTCCCTGTCCATCAATCACCAAATCCTCTTTATCCTCATTCATGCTGCCATTTTCTCCTGCCTGTGTTTGGGCTAGATAAATAGTTCACCAATGAGCATTTCCAACTCTAAATCTTATTCAATAATCTGTTATTCTGTTCTTTATACTCCAGCCAGGAAGAGCTCTTACCATGCTTCAGTCTCCTTCCTTCCAAAAAAAAAAAAAGAAGGAAGAAAGAGAAACACAAGGACCCTACTCTAAAACAACCAACTTTAATAATTTTCCAATCAACAAGTGAAGAGACAATCCACAGAATGGGAGAAAAATATTTGCAAACTATCCATCTGGCAAGAGATTAATTACAAAAATGTATAAGGAGTTCAAATAACTCAGTGGCAAAAAACAAATAACCTGACTGCCTTGGAATAGCAAAATTCTTCCACGAGACCCTGAATGACACAGCTGTTTCTCTCTTCTCCATAAACACCTGCACGACACTCTTCTTTGCTCTCTGTTCTCTGGCCCCTCCAACTTGCTTTCTGATCTGTGTCTGCATGCCCTCTCCTACTGCAGATTCTTTGCGTATGCTGTTTCTTCAGCCTAGAATACCCTCTCCCTCCCCTGTGACCCTGGTTCCCTCCCATTCACCCTTTATATCTCTGATTATGCACCACTTCATTGGAAAAGTCTCCTCTGACTTCTCTCAATAAGCCAACCCTGACAATAGTAGTTCTTCTGGTTTTGTATCTCTCCTTCACAGCACTTGTCATAGATAAAATTTTATATTTATTTGTGTAATTATTTGATTAAGATCTATCTTTCCCACAAGATACTCTGCTTCACAAGGGTATAGACTACGCGTGTTTTGTTTACATTTTGGTAACAAAAGAGTAGTCTTTAGTTCGTAAAATAAGGCTTGGAGAGGAGTAGATGATCAAAAATATTTGCCGAATGGATGCCACATATTAGGTGCCCATAATTATGAGTACATGAAAGGGAGACAAAAGTTATTTAGGCAACAGGAAAAATACATTGGACACTGTAATTGTACTGTTCTGAGGGCTCTTGTGTGGGGAGGGGGAGAGAAAGCTCTTGAATATTAAGCCACTGACCCTAGTGATTTGGCCAAGGGGCACTTACTGGCATTCATTCTAAGTATTCCCAAGGATCTTCATTGAGACACTAGAGTCCCTCAACCATAAGGCCACTCCAAAAATGGGTGGCCCTATTTTTTTAGGTTTCTTGGATTTTAGAAGAATGGGGTTTTACAATTTTTTTCATTGACAAGTTCTACAGTTTAACCCTCCTTTATTCAATGGGCTTCCTTATGTCTAATAAAGTTGTTTTCAACCAAGAAGAGGAGCCAAGTTGTAGAAGTATAGCATTTCTGATTAAATATTTATGTACACAGTGAGTACACAGAATGCAAGTATATGGATAGATAGCCAGATAGTGACCATTTTATGTCTACTTAGACTTTTTGCTTTAAAGTTCAATTTTCTTGGTGATTATATATCTACCCCAACTTTCTTTTGCTTAGAATTTAATTAGTATAGTATATAATTTTCTAAGCTTTTATTTTCAATATTTTTATGTCCTTATTTTTTTGGTTTTCCTTTCCCTGACAACATTGGTCTTTTAAATGTAGAATTTAATTCATTTTCATGGGTTTTTACCACTTACATATTTGAATTCATTTATGCTTTTCAATTTATTATTTATTTCGATTTACTCAGGCTTTTAACACTTAATGGGTTTCTTATCTGTTTTGCTTTTCTTTGGATGAAATTTTTCTACCTTCCCTCACTTTTTCTTCTATTTTAAGAAGTTATACACTATTTTTTTTATTTTCCAGTAATTATTCCTAAGATTTTACTTCTAATGAAGTCGACTGATAAGTCCTTTAATCATTTAATCTGTTATTGAGTGCCTCCAAAATACTAGGAAACAGGAATATACAAGTGAATAAAACAAGAAGCTTCACAAGCTCAAGAATGGTTCAGTCCAGTGAGAGAGGCAGTGTTTCTAAGCCAGGGTCGGCAAGTGTGGTCTGAGGGCTGCCTGCTCCCAGATCTTGTCTGCTGATGTCATTGCTAATGGATCCCTTTTTTGCTGCGAAGTCTAGACATTGCTTCATAATGCTGTTAAAAACCAATGGTTGGAGTTAGCTTTCCAACACAAGGCAAAGCAAAGCAATCACATACACTTCAGCCTTCTCAGGCCAAAAATAAATGAACCATGGTACCAATCATTAAGTACTTTCTCAGATGTAATGTAAGAAAATGGATCCTTCTGTTTGTAGTGATTAAAAACACTTTCACTTTGTCAGCTATTCATTGTTGTGATAGCTCTGATTCTGTCTTACACATGAGGATTTTCAAGTTTGTATTCATGAGAATCAGACCTTGGATTTATGAACACATCTATTATTATTTTTTACTACACTACAATTGGAGGCCAAGGATAATTTGCATACATTTGCATATGTGGGATAATTAGTTGATATTTCTGGATATGTTTGTATGAGTTAGAAGCTCTGGGGGTGGAGAGTCCAGCTTAACCTTGCTCTATTCTTTACATATGCATGCAGCTATTGAACAAATATATTTTTTGCCAACCAGATTAGAACAACTGGAAAGAGTTTGACCTTTGGCTTATTTCCTTCCTAACACAGGGATTCATCTCCACAGTAATTTTGCTGGTTTCATTATTATCATCTGGCAAGATTTGATTTCAATTCTTGTAAAGGTGAGTTTACTGCAAAGTAAATTAGATTCTTTAATGGGATTTTCTTTAGCATGAATGAGAAATATAAAATGTCAATATCAAATAGCAAATTATTCTTGATTAATTTTTTATTGGTTTAGTTAACCACTGATTGAAGACATCTTAGATTATTACTTCTACTAATGCTACATCTTGGCATTTTAATTAACTGTTTAAATGTCCTCATTTTTACTGATTTTATTTTCTTTGGTAAATGAAGTGGGTACCTGGCTTAGGTTTACACCTGGAGTCTCAGGGGAGAAAGTGCTTTTGGGGGGGTTCTATGTTAGACCAGGGTCCTATGTTGGCAGTCATTGTTCCAAGGACTGGAACAGCAGTGAGGGAAATGAAGAGCCCATTAGCAGTTGAAAGAATTATTCCAGAACATGTATGCATGAAGGAGGCCAAGAAAGTGGCTTGCCACAGACCACAGAACAGAAGATAAGCATTTTGTGTGTCTGCAGACATAGAGAAATTAGACAGGGTCAGGCCAACGAATTAGAAAGGAGAAAAAGCCAAGAGGGCAAACTTGAGGTAGATTTATTTATTATGCCAGAATATAAAAATCTAAGGAGCAACTTAGTAACTGTCTCTCAAAAACAAGGTCACTCATTCATTTGTTCATCCAGCAAACTTCTGGCTCTCATGGTACATAGATGAGGTTGATGCTATGGCTGGAAAGATAAATATTAGAAATTGCAAACACCCACGCAAAGGCCTTGTGAGAGTGTTTAGTACACCATCCAACTAGGTGGTGGTGACTTATTTTGTTTTGTTTTGTTTGAGACAGAATCTTGTTTTTTCACCTAGGCTGGAGGGCAGAGTGGTGCAATCTCAGCTCACTGCAACTTCCTCTACCCGGGCCAAGTGATTCTCATGCCTCAGCCTCCTGAGTAGCTGAGATTATAGGCGTAGGCCATCATACCTGGCTAATTTTTGTATTTTTAGTAGAGATGGGGTTTCACCATGTTGGCCAGATGGGGTTTCACCATGTTGGTCTCGAACTCCTGACCACAGGTGAGCCACCCACCTCAGCCTCCCAAAGTGCTGGGATTACAGGCATGAGCCACCGTGTCTGGCTTAGTGTTGTTTTACGAGGACATTAAAGCTCACAGAATTTAAGAGAAGCTTATTTTGCTTCAAATTCTAAGCTAATATTCTTTTTAAAATTAATACTTATTTCACAGAAAAATTAATCATGATGTATTACTAATAACTCTTGTCCATTGTTTATATTAAGTTTCACTCTTTGTAGTGTATACTTTTCTTTGCATTTTGACATAGTACAATAACACGTATCCATCATTATAGTATCCCACAGAACAGTCTCACTGCCATAAAAATTTGTGTTCCGCCTATCCATCCCTCCTCCCCCGACTCTTAACAACTACCAATCTTTTTATTATCTCCACAGTTTTATCTTTTCCAGAATGTCACATACTTGGATCAATATAGTGTGTAGCCATAGCTTTCAGACTGGCTTCTTCACTTAGGAATATGACTCTCAGTGTCTTCTGTGTATTTTCATGGCTTGATAGCTCATTTATTTTTAGTGCTGAATATTATTCCATTGTATGTATGTATCACAGTTTATTTCTTCATCCATTAAAGGATTTGTTGGTTGCTTCCAAGTTTTGGCAATTATGAATAAAGCTGCTATAAACATCTGTGTGCAGCCAGTATTCTTTTTATTACATTAGAACTTTTTTTCTAAACAAAGATTGCTCTCTCCCTCAGCAGATTTCTGATACCAGCTGAGACATTAATAACTTCCATTTTTCCTATACTTATGGGGTTGTGATGTGTTTGTAAAAGGCAGTGAGAATGGCCAACAGGACAGGACCCAGCACTGTGGTGGCTAAAAATGAGTGGGAAGTCAGATGGCAGAGAAAGAAGAAGACAGACAGGGTGCAAACCAGAATGTGAAAACAGGCATCCTGGAAACCAGATCTGTCTGCAGATGTGTTTCCTTTGGCCAGCCTGGTGTTTTAAAAGAAACAGAGTTAGTTGCCAGCGTATAAATAAAGATGTTTCATATACAAATACACAATTCTGGCTTTTATGGAAAAAGTAGAAAATCTGCCATTCTTGGGTATAGTTCTGGCAGGATGCCATCCACCTGCCCTGAGCTGCAGCTGCCCCATTAAATAGAAGACATTGCTGGTTTGCCATGTTGACCCTCTCCCCACCCTGGCCCACATCATAGCATCCACTGACCCCTAGGAGAGTCTGAAGTTTTCCTATCACAGAATAAGTCTCCACGTCCATTGAAAGTTATCCTATTATAAAGACACATGCACACGTATGTTCATTGCAGCACTGTTTACAATGGCAAAGACCTGGAACCAACCCAAATGTCCATCAACGATAGAGTGGACAAAGAAAATATGACACATATACACCATGGAATACTACACAGCCATAAAAAACAATGGGTTTTTGTTCTTCATAGGGACATGGATGAATCTGGAAACGATAATTCTCAGCAAAGTGACACAAGAACAGAAAACCAAACACTGCATGTTCTCACTCATAGGTGGGTGTTGAACAATTAGAACATGTGGACACAGGGAGGGGAGCATCACACACTGCCATCAGTTGGGGGGGTTAGGGGAGGGACAGTGGCAGTGGGGAGGGTGGGAAGGGATAATGAGGGGAGAAATACCAGATATAGGTGATGAGGGGATGGAGGCAGCAAACCACCTTGCCATGTATGTACCTATGCAACAATCCTGCATGATCGGTACATGTACCCCAGAACCTAAAGTACAATTAAAGAAAGAAAGAAAGTTATCCTCAAGTGCAGATCGTAAACTGAATATTGCTGCTGTCTTGACTCAGAAGAACAGGACGTGTTTCCTTCTACACATACCCAACATCAAATGTGAGCATACAGAAGATAAAAATTAAAAGTGAGGAAACAGAGGCAATACTCAAAATGTGGAGAGGAGTGCCCATGGAAGAGAAAGGCAGAATGATGCATGGTGGCCTCACAGCACCGAGGTTAAGTACCAGGGCCACCTCTTCTTTTAGACGTAAGTGGCCAAAGCTGGTGGAAAAAGCTGAACCCGATGGGAAGGGATGGGATAATAACAAGGTCACGGAAGGAAGTACCCACCTAGGGGCCAAACACAGTTGCTTACACCTGTAATCCCAGGACTTTGGGAGGCTAAGGCCAGTGAATCACTTGAGATATGAAAAGTTCGAGACCCACTTGGCCAACATGGTAAAAACCCATCTCTTCTAAAAACACAAAAATTAGCTGGATGTGGTGGTGCATGCCTGTAATCTCAGCTACTTGGGGGACTGAGGCAGGAGAATTGCTCAAACCAGGAGGCGGAGATTGCAGTGATCTGAGATCACACCACTGTCCTCCAGTCTGAGTGACAGAGTGAGACTCTATCTCAAAAAAAAAAAAAAAAAAAAAAGAAAGAAAGAAAGAAAGAAAGTGGGCACATGGCGTCAAGAGGACTGATATGCAAGACATGCGTATTTTCTGTGGCAATAGGAAAAAGTTACATACGTAATACATCATTCTTTAGCAATATGCTAGTTGAGTTCATTTACTGGAAATGAAGGACCTTTTTTTTTAATTGTACTTTAGATTCTAGGGTACATGCGCAGATCATGCAAGACTGTTGCACAGGTACATTCATGGCAAGGTGGTTTGTTGCTACCATCCCCCCATCACCTATACCTGACATTTCTCCTCACGTTATCCCTCACCCACCCTCCCTCTCACTATCCCTTCCATACCCCCCAAAGGACCCCAGTGTGTAGTGCTCCCCTCCCTGTGTCCATGTGTTCTCATTGTTTAACACCCGGCTGTGAGTGAGAACATGCGGTGTTTGATTTTCTGTTCTTGTGTCAGTTTGCTGAGAATGATGGTTTCTGGGTTCATCCATGTCCCTACAAAGGACACGAACTCATCGTTTTATATGGCTGCATAGTATTCCATGGTGTATATGTGCCACATTTTCCCTGTCCAGCCTACCATTGATGGGCATTTGGGTTGGTTCCAGGTCTTTGCTATTGTAAACAGTGCTGTGAGGAACATGCGTGTGCATGTGTCTTTATAATAGAAAGATTTATAATCTTTTGGATATCTTCCCAGTAATAGGATTGCTGGGTCAAATGAAAGTTCTATTTCTAGGTCCTCGAGGAATCACCACACTGTCTTCCACAATGGTTGAATTAATTTACACTCCCACCAACAGTGTAAAAGAGATCCTATTCCTCCACATCCTCTCCAGCATCTGTTGTCTCCAGATTTTTTAGTGATCACCATTGGAAATGAAGGACCTTTTTAAGGTCCAGAATAGATCATACTCATCCAACCATTTTTCTTTCTGTTTATTAAGCTGGTATCAAAGGTATAAAAACTGTACCAGCTGTAATATGGATTTTCTTGTTATGTTTCTTTCTCCTTAACCAAAAAGATGTTTCAAAAGCCTTCTAAGTAGCTGCTTTTATTTTCAGCAAAAGTATGTATTAGGGTATTGCTAGGGCTAAAATTCTGAGAGTCAATGTACCGGTTTTCTTTGGGAAGTACACAAATTGCTATCAACTTATGTCATTCTAACTCTTCAAATTTGGGGTTAGTCACTGGGGTTGGGGTCAAAAAGTTTTTCTACGTTTCAGGCATGAATGAGCAGTTTTCACATGTGCCATGGTGAGGGTCAGGATCTGCTTCCAAAATGACACCAGAGACAGCTAGACCAAGCGCCCAACTTGTCCCTCTCTGGCTTTTGGGATTCTCAGCACATGATATTCTATCCACCTTGGGGAATGGTATTTAAATAGGTCATGCTCTGGACTGGGCGACTACATGACATTTCTAACCTTTAAATGACCACAAAAGCCAAGTCCTCAGCGGCTTTCTCACTTATCATACTGTTCTGTCGTTTCTTATTCTGTCTTTACAAAGGCAGGAGACAAGACGTTGGTATAAATCATGCTGGTAAGAGTCACATGATCATGGAGAAAAGGAGAGACAGTATTCTCCGGCGTGGAGAGAACATTCAGCAGAACAGAATAGAAGAGGGCTCTGCTGTCCTTTCCTTTATTAATGGCAATGGGGGAAGTGCCCCCCTTACCATCTCAAGTCCAGGTGAGGAGGTGGCTGGCAAAGAAACAGAAAACGAGATATCCCATCGCTTTTAATTCTGCCTGGATAGAAAATCATCGCTTAAGCTGGAGGCTGCCAGTCTCAATGAGCAGTTGTTGTTTTTTTATGATAAAACTTGAAAAAACAGGAAACTCGGGTACTTGGAAAGCAACAAATTTCCCAAGTGGCAATTATGCCTTTATAGATGAGTAAGGTTGCACTGATTGGATATTCACATGCCTTTAACATAAAATTCAAGCCCAATCTATCACTGTTTTGTACCTTGATATCATTAAGTCTCCTGCAAAGATCAGCAAAGCACATTCACATAAATTGGAATATCTAGTAATGCTAAGTAATTTTGACTCCGAATTTTAAGACTAAGAATGACTGCTGAGGAATCTTTATTTGCTGAAATGTTTGCTGAAGAAAATAGTGTTTGTTCGCTTAATGCTGAAACAGTGTCATAGATGGCTGATTTCCCCATCAACCTTCCGATAATAAACTCAATGTGACCCACTGATCCCACACTAATTACCTGAATTCTCTGGAGAAAGTCCTACAATAGGGATGACATTCTTCCTTGCAAGTAAAATAGCCGACAAGTAAAAGAAAGTTAACACTAATGGGTTAGCTTTAAAACCCGTGCATAATCTCATGGTGCTGTAGCATGGAAATCTCTGAAAGTGCTAGATGCCCTCAACTGCCCTTTACTGCTGTATAATAAATTTAGAAACAGGGGTTGATTTTTTATTAGAGTGCCCACTTAATTTTTTTTTTTTACTTTTATTGAAAGTTCAGGGGTACATGTGCAGATTTGTTACACAGGTAGATTTGTGTCATGAGAGTTTGTTGTACAGATGATTTCATCACCCGGGTATTAAGCCAAGTACCCATTAGTTATTTTTCCTGATTTTCTCCTGTTCCACCTTCTACCCTCCATTGGGCCCCAATGCGTGCTGTTCCCCTCTATGTGCCCATGTGTTCTCATCATTCAGCTCCGACATATAAGTGACAACATGCAGTATTTAGTTTTCTGTTTCCGCAATAGTTTGCTAAGGGTAATGACCTCCAGCTTCACCCATGTTCTTGAAAAGCACATAGTCTTGTCCTTTTTTACGGCGTCATAGTATTCCATGGTGCATAAGCAGCACTTTATATAATCAAAGGAATATAACTCATTCTATCATGAAGACCCACGTAGGCATATGTTCATTGCAGCACTATTCACAATGCCAAAGACATGGAATCAACCTAAATGCCCATCGGTGACAGGCTGGACGAAGAAAATGTGGCACTAAAAATTTCTTTCAGAGGGTAACAGTGATCACAGGAACTTTGTCATCCTTCAAGGCCCCAGGATGTTATAGACAGCTCTTGGAGCAGCAGTGAAATCACCTGAGGATCTGCCAGGAGTCTGGTCCAGCACAGATGTGATGCTTTGTCACATTTTACAATATCAAATGGGCACTGAATTGTAAGTCTAAAAAGCCATGTTTGTGATCAGCATTTCCTACCGGGGCCTCATGTGCTTCCCAAGTCTCCCTCGACTCCGTGAGCCTCAGTCCTCCTTCAAGTCCAGGCACCTTTCAGTCGCTCAATTTTTTTTTTTTTTTTTTTTTAGCACATGCGATATAGTATCTGCAGTCATCATGTCCGTCTGTCAGCTTGCTCAGCATCCGTCTTGTCCCCCTAAAGGACGCACGGAAAAGAAGGGAGAAGAGAACAGGCAGTGGAGTAGTGAGGCGGTGGGCACTTGGGTGACAGAGTTGTGACGTCCAGGTGAGGTTGCCGTGTGACGTAGCTGTAGCTGATTCCGGCACCAGAATAAAATCGTTTTATTTATTTATTTTGAGACGGGAGTCTTGTTCTGTCACCCAGGCTGGCTGGAGTACAGGGGTGGATTCTCAGCTCACTGCAGCTTCCGCCTCTTAGGTTCAGGCAATTCTCCTGCCTCAGCTTCTGGGGTAGCTGCGATTACAGGCTCATAACACCATGCCTGGCTAAGTTTTGTATTTTTAGTAGAGATGAGGTTTCACCACGTTGGCCAGGCTGGTCTCGAACTCCTGACCTCACGTGATCCACCTACCTCAGCCTCTCAAAGTTCTGGGATTAGAGGGATAAGCCACTGTGCCCGGCCTGGCCTTCTTTTTAAAAAATAGTTTTGGATTCAGCGGGAACATACGCAGGTTTGTTACATGAGTAACTTCTGTAGTGGCGACGTCTGGGCTTCTAGTGAACCCGCAACCCAAAGAGTGAGCATTGCACACAGTTAGGTAGACGTTCAGCCCTCGATCCTCTCCCTCCCTCTCTCCTTTTGGAGTCCATAGGATATTCCTGTCTTTATGTCAATGACCAGTTTCCTTTCCCCTGCCCCTGCCGGCCTTCCTCCATGTATCCCTTTCAAATTACCAGCCTCTTACGTAGCTCCCAGCTGGCTGCGCCAGGTGGTGACTTACATGGACAACAGTCATGAATTCCTGTGCCCTGTTGGCTTCTGGTTGGGCCAACAGTCAATGAGAAGAGGCAGAGGAGATCTGAGGGCAGAAGGAGGCTGGAATTGGTATTTGCTACCTCGCCTACATTCTTGCAGGGTTTCCCTGATGTCCCCATTCGGGCCATCTGGCACCCAGGCTACCTCCCTGCAGAGTCTCTTCTGGGCGGCTTGCTCCTCTGACTGGAGGTCTCAGCAGGGTGCAGCAGCTTCTCTGCAAGGCCCTCTCTGGTCTCCGGATTCTGGTAATGACATTCTCCCCTTGCCCTGTAAGGTCGCAGGGCCTGCTGTTCCTGCCCTTGTCACACCCTAACGCTTTTGTTAAACTCTTGGTAAACTTGCCTCAAATTATCCTAATTTGAGTGTGCCCTCTGCTTTCTGCTGGGACCCTGGCTGATCCACTGTTCCTTTTCCAAATGTGGTTCTCAGATGTTTACAGTGATTCTGTGTGGGATTCCTTTTCTGTCTTCATTGGCTAAAGTAAATATCCGTTATTGCAACTGAGAACCCCAACTGACATGGAGATTAATAAATTCCACCTGAGCAGGACCTTGGGCTGTCTACCTGCACTATTGTGAGGACTGGCACTTAGTAGGAACTCGACATATCTTTGCTGAATGACTAAATGAATAAGTGAGTGAATGAATGAAGTATGGCTAAGGAAATGAGGCTAACATCACCATGTATGTAATGGACATCTGGTTACTCTGATTTGATCATTACACATTGTAAACCGGTATGAATATATCACATGTACCCCTAGATATGTGCAACTATTACATATCCATGAGAAAATTAAAAAAGGATTTATAAAATGGTGTCTGCTTAGGAGGAGGGTAAAATGCGTTGGTTCGATCCCAGCTCTGTCACTTAGTAGGACTCGGTCAAGTTATTCCATCTCTCTAAGCCTCAGATCTCTCAGTAATCAAATGGGGATAAATATAAGAGTATCTAAATTATAGATTTGGGAGAGTATTAAATGAGATTATGTCTGTAAAGAGCTAAACACAGTGCTTTGGGACACACTAGGATTCAGTGAGCGTTGGGGGATTTGTTCTCCTAAGAGGGGCACATCTGTCGTGGGGAGTGGGCTCTTCTGACCACATCCAGCACAGGCACTGCCAAGGCACACTTCTCTGATTCTCCTTTCTCATCTCCCCCCATAACCTCATCGTCTTCTGATTTACATGACATTTCTTGACAGAGGTTAGCCAGGTTGCATTCCAGTCTCCTGGCCTTGAATTTCATCTCTCGCCCTGCACTGTTCATAGGCAGTCATTAGGTGGTGTGATTTGGGTCCCCAACCAAATCTCGTGTCGAGTTGCAGTCTCTAACGGTGAAGATAGAGGCTGCTGGGGGGTGATTGGATCGTGGGGGTGGATGCTTCACAAACGGTTTAGCAGCATCCCTTTGGTGCTGTTCTCATGATAGAGTTCTCACTAAACCTGGTTGTTTAAAGGTGTGTGGCACCTCCCCCGCTCTCGTTTCCTCCTGCGCCACCATGTGAGATGTGCCTGGTCTTCCTTTGCCCTCCACCATGATTGCATGATTGTAACTATCCTGGGGTCTCCCCAGAATCAGAAGCTGCCATGCTTCCTGTATGGCCTGCAGAACTGCGAGCCAATTAAATCTCTTTTCTTTATAAATTATGCAGCCTCAGCCATTTCTTCATAGCAGTGTGAGAACGGACTGATACATCAGGACTCGATTTGGGGCAAGACACAGAACATCCAGCTCAAGCTTAAACCTGCAAAGGAGTTTATTATTTCCTTTGACTGATGCGTTCAGGCAATGTTTGATCCAGTGGCTGAAGCTGGGTGCCCCAGTAGGATCTGATTTCTCTTCCTCTCATGACTCTGCCGTCTACAGTGTCAGCTTTATAGAGTTGCAAATTCAGCAAATAAAAATACAAAATGCCCAAATGAATTTCAGATAAATAATAAATAATTTTAATGCAATTATGTTCTAAAATTGCATGGGACATTTTGCATGGTGCATAAAATATTTCTTGTTTATCCGTATTTATTTCTGGCAATCCTATCACTTCACGTGTCCTCAACCTCCAGGTGTCCCGCACTCCACCCCCTAAACCCATCTCATCTCTGTTCTACGAACTCAGTCCTCTTGAGAGTAAAACAGCCACAGTATTTCCAGATTCTACATTTTCAAACAACACACTTGGAGAGAGAAGGGGAAAAACAGAGAAAGAGGTTCCTCTTTTACAGAAGCAGCAGCAGCAAATATCTCCTTATCTCTCATGGACTATGCTTGAGGTAAACACTATTCAGGAACCAATTGCTCTGTCCTTGGGGAGGAGGGAGTGGTCTACATCAGTCAGGACCACCTCTGCAGGGGGAGCAAGTTAAACCCACCAAGCCACATGGCTGATGAAGGAAAGGAAGTACTCTTCCATAAGGAGAGAGATTGGTGTGGCTTTCAAACAAAACGTGACAGTGGCCTGACTTGTATGATTGATTGATTGCTTGAAACAGAGTCTCACTCTGTCCCCGAGGTTGGACTGCAGTGGTACAATCTGAGCTCACGGTAAGCTCTGCCTCCTGAGTTCACGATTCTCCTCCCTCAGCCTCTTAGCACATATGATGATACTATCCGTATTTGTTATGTCCACTTGTTAGTTTGCTGATCATCTGCCTTTGCACTCTCAAAGGATTCACAGACAAGAAGGGAGCAGAGAACACGTAGTCAGGGGGTGAGGCAGTGGGCACTTGGGTGATGGATGTGCTGTCTAGGTAAGGTTGCCGTGGGACATGGCTGAGGCTGATTCTGGCTACCCAGAGTAAAATCCATCCATCTGTCCATCCATTTATTTATTTATTTATTGGACAGAGTCTTGCTCTGTCGCCATGGCTGAAGTGCAGTGGTGTGATCTTGGCTCAATGCAACCTCCACCTCCCTGGGTTCAAGTGATTTTCCTGCCTCAGCCTCCTGAGTAGCTGGTATTAGAGGATCATGCCACCATCCTCAGCTAATTTTTGTATTTAGAAGAGATGGGGTTTTGCCATGTTGGCCAGGCTGGTCTTGAATTCCTAACCTCAGCTTATCTTCCTGCCTCAGCCTCTCAAAGTGCTGGGATTACAGGCATGTGCCACCAAGCCCAGCTAACTTTTGTATTTTTAGTGGAGATGGGGTTTTGCCATGTTGGCCAGGCTGGTCTCAAACAGGATCCTGCCCTCAGTGATCCACCCGCCTTCACTACCAAAGTGCTGGGATTACAGGTGTGAGCCCCTGAGCCCAGCATGATTTTATTGTTTCGTTCTCAGCAGGAATTTTAGCTTTGAGCCTCACTGGGATTCCAGGTACCATAAACAAGCGATTTCTTGAGCAGATTTTTCAAGAACCCACTCTGATGCTTTAGCAGCCGGCCAGAGAGCTATGGTGTGGTTCGTGCATCAGACTTCCCCTGGCCTATCCAGGTGAGGCAAGTTAGTCCACACACAACATACCCCCAGTGTGTGAGAAGAAGGGGGTTTTCCAGAGAAATGTACACAAGGTAAACTGAGCTGGCCAGTGTTCAATGAGTCAACTGACCATGGTGGTAGGAGGCGTTTGTATGGGCATCGCCTGTTTTTGACAAGGGTCTACCTTTCTCCTGAAATCCTTTCACCTGGATTTTCAGCTGAGGACATTCTCCACCTTCCCATCTCAGTCTAGTCCAAGAGTGAGTGTGTGACTCAGGCCTGGCCACTAGGGCTTTGCATTCTTTTGGTTGCAAGGGTGGGTCTGGGGGTGGATGTGCTGCCCACACGGATGTAAGGAAACACAAGCATTTCACTAGGGCTTCTGGGAAATGCCACTGCTGTGAGGCTTGGAGGGTGTGAGCCTGACCTACAGCAGTACCATGTGGGGAGATGCTGTCTGGGCTTGAGGGTAATGCTGAGAAATGGAGGGAAGCAGACCCTGGGGACATTGCTTGAGCTCCTGGATCCAGCAACACCTGATGTCAGAGGCTCCCTGAGCACTGCCACTGCATGTTGACTTACATGAGATGTAGAATCATAGGAGCCACTCTTGCTCAAGCCGTTTTGGGTTAGGTTATCTATCTCTTGCAACTAAAGGGATGCAACAATCAAAAGGGGATGCACAATCCCACCACCTTCTGTATAAACAGGACCCAATTTGCTCATAAAACTAGACACATGTGCTGGAGTTATCTGACTCTCATCCTTTCCAGCTGGCTGGTCTTGGGCAAGTCATTTAAATGCCCTGAACTTCATGACCCTCATTTGTAAATCTGGGCTAGCTCCCACTTAATTTACAGGGTTGTTTCAAGGATTAAAGGAGATAATCTATGTACAGCACACACTACATATATAAATATATAAGGCACAGAACACTCTAGCAAAGATTATTATTATCATCATCACTATTCAGAGTAATTGGAGCATCAACACACAAAGAGGAGCCCCGGCTTCCTTCAGCACGCTGGACAACGTTGGTGGCCCGCAGAAGGGTGGCTTCAGTCAAGTGGCTGGGGTGACAACTAGCCCACACTGCACAGGGAAGAACATGAGAGCTGAACAGGTGACTAGAAGCTTGTTTTGAAATGTTCACAGGAAACCAACTGTAGCTCAATGAAGAAGGGATCTAGGGAGATTTAATTTTGATTTTTTTATTTCAGTAGTCTTTTTTAGGGTTCAGGTGTTTTTAGTTACATGGAAAAGTTCTTTAGTGGTGATTTCTGAGATTTTAGTGCACATGTCACCAGAGAAGTGTACACTATCCAATATATAGTCTGTTACGTCTCACCTCATTCTCACCCTTCCCCTGTGAGTTCCCAAAGTTCATTATATCATTCTTATGCCTTTGCTTCCTCATGGCTTAACTCCCACTTATAAGTGAGAACATATGGCATTTGGTTTTTCATTTCTGAGCCACTTCACTTAGAATAATGGCCTCCAGCTCCAACCAAGTTGCTGGAAAAGACATTATTTCATTCCTTTTTATGGCTGAATAGTATTCCAGGGTGCATATACACCACATTTTCTTTATCCACTTGGTTGATGGGCACTGAGGTTAGCTCCATATCTTTGCAATTGCAAAATGTGCTATTATAAACATGCATGTGCATACATCTTTTTCATATAATGCCTTCTCTTCCTCTGGGTAGATAACCAGGAGTGGGAGTGCTGGATCAAATGGTAGATCTACCTCTAGTTCTTTAAGGAATATCACATTGTTTTTCATAGTGGTGGTATTAACTTACAATCCCACCAGCAGTGTAAAAGATTTTAAGGGAGATTTTTTAAAAAGGGCTATTTATTAGTTTGCTAGGGCTACTAAAACAAATATCTAAGACTGTGATGTGGTTTGTTTGTGTCCCCACCTGGATCTCATCTTGAATGTAGCTCCCATAATCCCTATGCATCGTGGGAGGAAACCTGTGTGAAGTAACCGAATCATGGGGGTGGGTTTCCCATGCTGTTTTTGTGATAGTGAATAAGTCTCATGAGATCTGATGGTTTTATACAGGGGAGATCCCCCTCTGCATGCTCTCTTGCCTGCCGCCATGTCAGACGTGCCTTTGCTCCTCATTTGCCCTTCATCATGATCATGGGGCCTCTCCACCCATGTGAAACTGTGCGTCCATTAAACATCTTTTTCTTTATAAATCACTGAGTATTGGGTATTTATGCACAGCAGTATGAAAATGGATTAATACAGACTGGGTGATTTAAACAACAGAAATTCATTTTCTCCTAGTTCTGGAGGCTGAAACTTCAAGATCAAGAGATCAATGTGCTACCAATGTTTCTTTCCTGTGAGGCCTCTTTGTGTGGCTTGCAGATGGCTTGTCCCTGTGTCTGTGCAAGGTCCTCCCTCTGTGTGTGTCTGTGTCCTAATCTCTTCTTATGGGGACACCACGCATATCGCATTAGGGCATACTAGTATGACCTCATTTAAGTTTTATTACCTCACTAAAGTCCCTAGGTCCAAACCCAGTCACATTCTGAAATACGGAAGGGTCCTACTTTAACATAATCAATTTGGAGGGGAGTCACATAACAGGATACTAAACCATATTTTCTTGATAATAAAAAGGGAGAAATGGATGATTGAGGAGAGAGGGAGAAATGTCAAGTGGAGGCATCCTTGAGAGAATGGGCTTGGGGGCACCTGCAGAGGGATGGGCCCTTTTTCTGGCAGCCCCTGGATGACAGTTTACGCCCAGATCCTGTCCTTGGATGTCCCTGCCTGCAATGGCTTCTCGTGTTCTATTTGTTAAAAAAAAAAAAGGCACCAATAAAGCAGAATATACATCAGCTAATTTCTTATGGTAATATCCTCGATCAAGGCAAAAGACCGTAATTGAATAAGCAATTATCTCTGAAAATATTAGTGCACAGAAAAGCATAACAGATGAATTTGCTAATTCTTCTTCCCTGCCAGAAACATCAGCTGATTTGGTCTTTAGTATTAACATAAACCTCATAGGTATATCATTAGCTTACTTGGCACCTACTGAGTTTTAGAGATGTTGAAGGAATAGACAGTTGTCCTAAACTCAGGTTTCTATGAGGCTGGGAGGGGAGCGTGGATGAGTACAGACAGCCAGGTAAGAGCTGTGGGACTCTGGAGAGCACGTGTCATGTCTGAAGCTACAAGAGATGTTGCCAAGGAAGAAGGTGAGCTCAGGGGCTGTCTGAGTGGTCTCAAAGGAAATGCCACAAATCTGTATTTTTATGCATAATCTCTTATGTTTTGAATACTGATGAGGAAGTCAAACTTTTCGAAAAAGTCCACGTGTCCCATGTAAGATGAGACTGTCTCATTGTTCTGACCGTAAAGTCTCCAGTTTGTAACTTCAGGCACCGGGTCTTTATTGCTCCTTTCAGGGACTCACAATCTATATGCAGGAGAGTGGCATGCTCAGAAACTCTATGCATGAGGCGCTCAGAATACAGGACAAAGGATAAGCACAAGTCACACTTAGGTTCTAGATCTCTTCTCCAGAACACGCCTGCCCTCGCTTCCCCTGCTCAATGACCAGGCACTGACAGCAGGAACCATCAATGGCACGCTTGGTCTCTGGCTTCTGGTTGGGGTTGGCCAGCAGGGAGCCCCAACAACAGAGTAGACAGGAATGAGAAAGCAGCGTCTGAGAACGTATTCTCCATTTCCCTGAGCACTGACTGTCAGCAGCGATACTGTGGGCTGGCTGTGTCTTTTGTCTAAAGGCCAGAACTCCCCTCCAGGGGTGCACTTCGCGTGACAGTCCCTCTCGGTTAGAGCACGCTCTGCCTTTGCTTCTTCAGACCTCAGGATGGGAAGGCTCCTTGCTGTTCCTAATCCTGCTGCAAAACATTCTGCTTTGCTGTGTCCTGGTATTTCTTTACTATACTCTGTTCAAAGGACCCAAGTTGGGTATCTTTCTGTTTTGTTTTCTGGTAGGATCCAGAAAGGACTTGGACTACAAGGTTGATGATATTCTAAGTGCCTGGCTTGCTTCACCACATACTATCTTATCACGACTTTGCAGAAAGTAATACTGAAGTGTAGAGAAGGCAGGGAGTTTGCCCAAGATCACCTGAACGGCAAGCGGTAGAGCTGAGATTTGAACCCAGGCAATCCAGCTCCAACTTCTGTGCCCTTGAACATGTTAAGAGAAGATCTAAACCGCATCTTGGAGGATGGGCATGTAGAGAGGGAGGGAGGGAAGAAGAGGGGTGGAAGACCAGATTGCCATGAGCAGAGGAAGGCATTCTGGGGATGTGTGGAAGGGCTACTGAGGTGCTTGTGCTTCCAAAGGAGTAAAATACATGTTCTAAAGCAGAGGAAAAGAAAGCAGCAGGTGAGTAGGAAGCAGAACGACACCTGCAGGAAGGGTTCTTCAGAACGGAAGTGTCTGAATGTGAGACAGGAAGTCAGCACTGTGTGAGCTGCAAGTGACAGAAAACGAATCAAAAATAGACGAAGCAAGAGAAAAATCGAACTTGGTTCCTGTAACTGAAGACTGGAGGAAGATGCAGCTTCAGGGATGTTGGTGCCAACAGCCGAGATGAGTTCATCGGACCCCACACTCCACCTCTTGACTCAGTGCATTCTTCAGTGCTGGAAGTCACCTGCCTGCAGCCCCACACTCCAGGCAGACATCATCCTTAAGAACGTCTCTGGTAGGGTGGGATGGCTCATGCCTCTAATCCCAGCACTTCAGAAGGCCGAGGCAATTGGATTGCTTGAGGCCAGGAGTTTGAGACCACCCTAGTCTCTATAAAAAGTACAAAAGTTAGCTGGGCATGGCAACATGCACCTGTAGTCCCAGCCACTTGGGAGGCTGGCGTAGGAAGATCTTTTGGGCCTGGGAGGTGGAGGTTCCAGTGAGCAGAGATTGTGCCACTGCACTCCAGTCTGGGTGACAGAGCCAGACCCTGTCTCAACCCCCACCCCCCTAAAAGAAAACCCCAGTAGATGTTGGCATGGGTGTGGTGATCAGGGAACACTTCTACACTGCTCGTGGAAATGGAAACTAGAGCAGCCACTATGAAAAACAGTGTGGAGATTCCTTAAGTAACTAAAAGTAGAACTACCAATTGATCCAGCAATCCCACTCCTGGGTATCTACCTAGATGAAAAGAAGTTATTATTTGAAAATGATTCTTGCACACGCATGTTTATAGCAGCACGGTCCACAATTGAAAAATTGTGGAACCAACCCAAATACCCATCAATCCACAAGTGGATAAAGAAACTGTGGTATAGAGATACAAAGGAATACTACTCGGCCATAAAAAAGGAATGAATTAACAGCATTTTTAGTGACCTGGATGAGATTGGAGACTATTGTTCTAAGTGAAGTAACTCAGGAATGAAAAACCACATACGGTATATTCTCCCTGGCATGTGGGAGCTAAGCTATGAGGATGCAAAGGTGTTAAGGATGATACAATGGACTTTGGAAACTTGGGGATAAGAGTAGGAACGGGGTGAGGGTTAAAAGACCACAGATATGGTGCAGGGTACACTGCCCAGGTGATGCATGCACCAAAATCTCACAAATCACCACTAAGGAACTTACTCACGCCAAGTACCATCTGTACCCTAATAATGTATGGACAAAAATGCCCCCCAATCTTTTCTTTCATAATGGTTCCTACAAAATCTAGGAATGACCTCTGAGCTGCCAGGTGGGTCACACACTCACCCATGGAACAATCATGATGGCCGAAGGGACGCCAGGTTCCCATTGACCAGCCATGGTCACATGATGCCCCGGAGTGGGGGAGCAGAGCCACTCCCATCAGAACCATGTAGACCGAGGGTGGGGGCGGCCTGAGTCAACGAAGAAAAAGTGGGTTGAATACCAGGAAGCGGAAGGAACAAACACCCACTGCTGTGGAAGATGGGGGCACCAAGGCGGCTCCTGAAAATGGACATGATGAGGGGCTCACCTCGGGGGGAATATGATCTCCATGCGAATATGGCACACAGAACCATACACATGGCCAGCTGTCTACCACATCCTCTGAAAGCTCTGTGCCACTTCCTCCCCCGACACACTCTCCATGGCCCTGGGAGTGAGCCCTGGCGTCCCTCCTGGCCCTCACGGCTGCACACGGAGGGTCTTGCCTTTCAAGCTCCCATGGCTTCCGTGATGCCACTCTCCCCGTCTCCCCTCATGTCTTCACCACCAGCTGTCCTGGTCTGCTCGGGGATCTTCAGCACCCTCCCACCTCAGGGCTTCTGTGGTCGCTACACTTTCTGCTTGTAGTGCTCTTTCCCCAAAACTCCAGGTGCTCAGGCCCTCGTTTCCTTCACATGTCATGTTCTCGGCGAGATCTTCTCAAACCAGACTAACCCACGTTTCTACTCCTCCCTCCCTGACAGCTTCCCTCTTACAAGCTTTCTCTTCCGCTTTGTAGCACACATCCCTAACGGGACATGCCTTTTACTTACTCATCTCATTCATGATCTCTTCCCAAGTATAATACAGGCACTGCGATGGGAGACCCTTGTCTTTTATGTTTACTGCCTGGCTTGGCATGCAGTAGGTGCCTAATAAACAGGTGCACTGAGTGACTGCAGGAACTCCCTTTTCAATTTGCTCTCAGAGATTCTTGTCTTGGCTCCTCTGTGGAGACTCGTCTTGTGAAGGCCTTTGATCGCCTTTGTGCTGCCAGATTGGATGGTCATTTCAGTCCTCCTACCTTTACTGACCAACAAGCAGCGTTAGGCACAGATGTCTCCTGCCTCCTTGAAATATGTTCTTGGCTTAGCTGATGGATGTCCTGCGGCCACACTGGGGCTCCCTTCTCAGCCTCCTTGGCTGGCTCCTCCCCCTGGACACAGCCTGTCAGGGGCGTAGGTGCCTGTGGATCAGGTCTTGGCTCTTTCCTTCTATCCCTTTCCTTTCTCTTCTTCCCTCCTCTCCCCTTCCTTTCTCTTCTCCTGTTCTCCCCTTCCCCTCTCTTCCCTTTCTTCTCTCTCCTCTCTCCTCCCCCTCCCCCTCCTCTTTGCTCCTTATCTCCCCTCTTCTCCTTTCCCTCTCCACTCCCCTCCCCTCTCCTCTTCACTCCCCTCCCCTCTGCTCTCTTTCCTTCCCTTCCTCTCCTCTGCATTTTCTCCTCTTCCCCTCTTTCCCCCTCCCTTCCCTTTCTCTCCTCTCCTTTCTCCATGCCCCCTACTACTGACCTCATCCAGTTTATCAGCATTCAACAGGCCACTCTGCCAACAAGACCAACATCTCTTATCTCCTGTCCCAACTCGGAGTTCTTATCAGCCAACCTCCCTAATCCATTGACAAGACATTAATATTGACCTGAATGTACCACAGATCCCTCTACTCCCTCTGTCCCTGCTATCACCACCCAAATTCAGAGAATCACCGCGGCTCACCTGCGTAAGCACATGTATCCTGACGGAGGTTTACCTCCTCGCCTCTTGGACATCCCAGCCCCAGTCTGTTTTATACCCGGCACCAGAATGGCCTTTAGATGGTTACCACTCCCTGGCTGGAAGTCCTCGAGCTGCTTCTGATCACACTTTGGGATCAAACTGAGGTCCTAGCAAGCCCCACAGTCCAGCCCCTTCCCAAGTCCCTGGGCTGGTGCCATCTCATCCGTCCCTTCCTCAAACTCCAGCCACACTCGCTTTCTTCTTTTGTTCTTTCAACAGGCTCATCTGGTCCCTGGTGAGGGTTGTTTCTTTTTCTTTTCTTTTCTTTTTAAGTTGTTCCCTCTTATTTTTATTCTGCATTCTGATCTCTGTGTAACTGGTTCTTTCGTTTTACTTGGATCTCAGTCTGTATAGAGATTTTTTAGAGGAAACTTGCAGGTCACCCAGTCTAAGTTGGTCCTTTGTGTCCCATTACCTTATGGACTTTTCACACAGTACTTCTGATTTCCTCCCCCCTTCCCGTCCTTTCTTCCTTCCCTGTTAGATTCCTGGTTACACGAGAGCAGGACTTCCTGTGCTCCATCTCAATGCACTGGCTTAGAATGGTGCTCGGCACACAGTAGACACCCAGTAAGTCTTGGATGAATGAATGAGTGAATGCATTTGCTAGGCGTGAGACATGCTCATGGAGGCCATGGTGGCAAGACAGCAGAGACAGAGTTTCAGGACAGGATGGCCAGATGAGGAAAGATGAGCCTGGAGACCTTCATACTTAGCGAACCACCACCCCCCCGCCGCCCCAGTTACTGCTGTCCAGGGTCTGCTTTCTTTCTGCCTCTTCCACCCCAGCTCACTTGTGTCCTGGTCTCTTGCGTCTCATTATTTGGTCACAGTTACACAAGCTATCCTCAGAACAGAGGCTGGGTCTAATTTTTCCCACTGTATGCAGAACTAACCTAGTTCTTGTTACTGAAAATGTGAGAACAGGGCTTCAGCTATAGCCATTTAATAGTGGATAGTAATGTGACCACAGCCCCTAAAAGGAAAGGCAGTGACGTGAAACTTGGGGGCTCCATCTGATGAGTGAGTGACAGTGGCAGCCAGAACAGAATGGGAAAATCAAGTGAGCCACTAGGGAAAAGCCACAGGCTGAGGATGAAGGGGTCTCCTAGAAATCTGATAAGCTCTGGCTTTTCGGAGTCTCAATCTGCCAAGTCTTGATTCCACCATCGGTTCCAGCATCCTGTATGCAGATGAGGTTGTCCTGCTTCTCCCTTGTTCTTTTCTCATTTTTCATTGAGCAATAATTTATCATCTGTGTCTCTGCCGGAATGGTAAGTGTTGTCGAGAGCAGGCTCCTCTAAGCAAAGCTGAAAAGCGGCATCCAGACCAGAGCTCGGCTCCCACAAGTCTGGTCTGGTTACCATAGAAACCCTGTAGAATACAGGGTACCACCTGAGTTTAAATTCGCAGACTCAAGAGTCAGAGATGACTTCAGGAAAATTAAAGTATTTGGACAACTTATTTTGGAGATGACTGCATCATTACACAGGATGGCATTAGTGTGTAATGTGATCTTGTCACGTATTCCCCTCGAAAACAATGCTTGGTAATGTACCTTACACCAATGCCGTTAGAATCATGTATCAATGAATCTCCATCAGTTGGTAGAATGAAATGAGATTGTATATTCCACAGGCTTCCCCTGGATCTTTGGGAGTGAATCACGTCCTTCACAGCCAAAATTCGTTACTGTTTGTGTGCGTGCGAGAGGGTGCCAAGAGAACAGGCATATCAGGCAGCTCACAGTTCAAGTCAAGTCAGAACAATCGCGATTTCTTAATTTCCCTGTGCAGCTGGGTTCTAAAGTGTTCCATTAACAAAAGGCTGAGGTGCTTTCAAATTAGTGCTCATCCTCCAATTTGGTATATGTCAAAATATTGGCATCCCTTTGGAATTCATCACAGATAATTACAGTCACAGCAAGGTTTAACTTGTACTGTTAAAAAATGGTTGGTTGTTGTTGGGCCGGGCGCGGTGGCTCTAGCCTGTAATCCCAGCACTTTGGGAGGCCGGGGCGGGTCGATCACGAGGCCGAGAGATCGAGACCATCCTGGTCAACATGGTGAAACCCCGTCTCTACTAAAAATACAAAAAATTAGCTGGGCATGGTGGCGCGTGCCTGTAATCCCAGCTACTCAGGAGGCTGAGGCAGGAGAATTGCCTGAACCCAGGAGGCGGAGGTTGCGGTGAGCCGAGATCGCACCATTGCACTCCAGCCTGGGCAACAAGAGCGAAACTCCGTCTCAAAAAAAAAAAAAAAAAAAAAAAAAAAACCAACGGCTGTTGTTATTTTGCAATGGCATCTGTGCATCTTGCTTTCTGATGGGCAGGGATGTTCTTGCCAGTGGCGGTGGCTCGCTGGGATAGCTGCCTCAAAGGCGTTATTGTTAGGAGCAGAGTAACATAACGTTTGTGCTTTATAATGCCAGAGACAAATATCCAAAGATTTTTTTGGAGTGACTTTTCCCCAAAGCGATAGGTTTTAAGTAATGTTTGTGAAACTCACTTGAAGAAAAATATCAGGCATGTTTTGCTAGGACTGACTGATGGGGATTTGTTAGGAAAAAAAAACAAAAACAAAACTAGACACCCAGACAACCTGCGGCTGGAAGACTGGGAGTCCCTCCGTGGGTCCTCACGATCATTAGCGTCAGCTTCACAGCACTGAAGCTAAAATCAGGAACAGAACCCTTCCCTGCGATGTTCTGACTGGAAATCTTAGACCTCTCCCATAGAAGAAGAGACCCCAGGACAGTTTTTCTTTTTTCTTTTTGATTTATTTTTTAAATTTTACTTTAAGTTCTGGGATACATGTGCTGAACATGCAGGTTTGTTACAAAGGTATACATGCACCATGGTGGTTTGCTGCACCCATCAATCCATCACCTAGGTTTTAAGTCCCGCATGCATTAGGTATTTGTCCTAATGTTCTACCTCCCCTTGCCTCCCAACCCTCAGCAGGCCCCAGTGTGTGATGTTCCCTTCCCTGTGTCCATGTGTTCTCATTGCTCAACTCCCACGTATAAGTGAGAATATGCGGTGTTTGGTTTTCTGTTCCCATGTTAGTTTGTTGAGGATGATAGCTTCTAGCTTCATCCAGGTCCCTGCACCTTTGCATGGACTCATTCTTTTTTATGGCTACATAGTATTCCATGGTATATACGTTCCACATTTTCTTTATCCAGTCTATCGTTGATGGGCATTTGGGTTGGTTCCAAGTCTTTGCTATTGTAAATAGTGCTGCAATAAACATAGGTATGCATGTTTCTTTACAGCAGAATGATTTATAATCCCTTGGGTATATACCCCGTAATGGGATTGCTGGGTCAAATGGCATTTCTCGTTCTACCCTTGAGGAATCACCACAGTGTCTTCCACAATGATTGAACTAATTTACACTCCCACCAACAGTGTAAAAGCATTCCTATTTCTCCACATAGGACAGTTTTTCTTTGGCAAAGTGGAGGTAATTGGATGCCAGGTACTAAAATATCTCAAGAATGACGCTACAAGGAAGGAAAAAACACCCAAGCCACACAACGCTTTACTCTACTGAGTGTGGTTTTAGGAGCAGCAGGGACCACATGCCCTGGGAGCTTGCTGGGAATGCAGGACTCCAGACCCACCCCCCACCTGCTGAATCAGGATCTGCATTTAGACAGATCAGTCATTTGTGTGCACATGAAATGTGAGAATTCCTCCTCCAGCAAGCTGGGAAACCAAGCCATCGGTAAGCCTTGACTGTAATTTTGGAGGGTCACCTACAAGGTTAGTTAGATGAATTCACTGGAAACATGATTAATTAAGTTCCTAATCTGAAATTCCACAAATTTTAACAATGCAGTCCCACAAGGCTCTTGATAAATGGGGTATTTCTTTTTTCTGTGATCAGAATATTGTTATTAAGAGTATTCACATTTTTTCATGTGTTGGCTGCACGGATGTTTTCTTTTAAGAAGTGTCTGTTCATGTGTTCTGCCTGCTTATTTGTGTTTTTGCTTGTTGATTTGTTTAAATTCCTTATAGATTCTAGATATTAGACCTTAACTGGAGGCATTAGAGAAGTATAAACCAAGGGCACAGTGGGACAGCACCTCACACTAGTTAGAAGGCTATTATTAATTAGTAAAAAATGGGCTGGGCGTGGTGGCTCACGCCTGTAATCCCAGCACTTTAGGAGCTAAAGTGGGTGGATCATCTGAGGTCAGGAGTTTGAAACTAGCCGAGCCAACGTGATGAAACTCTGTCTCTACTAAAAATATAAAAATTAGCCAGTCATGGGGGCACATGGCTGTAAACCCAGCAGTTTGGGAGGCCAAGGCAAGTGGATCACTTGAGGGCAGGAGTTTGAGACCAGCCTCCTGGCCAACACAGTGAAACGCTGTCTCTACTAAAAATACAAAAATTGGTCAGGCATGTTGGTGCACAACTGTAATCCAAGCTACTCAGGAAGCTGAGGCATGAAAATCACTTGCACCCAGGAGACGGAGGTTGCAGTGAGCTGAGATTGCGCCCCTGCACTCCAGCCTGGGTGCCAGGCAAGATTCTGTCTCAAAAAAAAAAAAAAAAGGAGAAGGATAATTGATGCTGGTGAGGCTGTGGAGAAAAGGGAGTGCTTATTCACTGTTGGTGGAAATGTCAATGCATTTGCCAAGCACTGTGGAAAGCAGTTTGAAGATTTCTCAGAGAACTTAAGAAGTTAAAACAAACTACCACTTGGTCCAGCAATCCCACTGCTGAGTACACACTAGAAGGAAAATAAAGCATCCTGCCAGAAAAACACGCAAACTCCTCTGTTCACTGCAGCACTACTCAATAGCAAAGATGCAGAATCAACCTGGGTGCCCAGCCACGGTGGACTGGATAAAGAAAATGCAGCACATATGCACAATGGAATACTACACAGCCATGAAAGGAAAGAAAATCCTGTCCTTTGCAGCGATATGGCTGCAGCTGGCGGTCATTACCCTAAGACAATTAAGGCATGAATGAAAAGCTAGTTACTGAATGTTCTCATTTACAAATGGGAGCTAGTCCCTGGTTGCCCATGGACACAAAGCCAGGAACAACAGGCACTGGGGAATATTGGAGCGGGGAGGGAGGGAGGAAAAACTGCCTATTGGGTGTTCTGTTCACGTCCTAGATGATGGGATCAACTGCACCCCAAAGCTCAGCGTCACACAATATACCCATGTAACGAACCTGCACAGGACTACCCTCGAACTTATAACAAAAATTGAAATTTCTTTTTTTTTTAAAAAGAGCATTTGCATCCGATTTCCAATTCAGGAGTCAATATGTTTTTATGTTGCTGCTTGTAGGTATGTGAAAAATACCCCTAACGTAGACATGCCCTATACTTCCCACACTTAAGAAGATAGATTTTCTCTGATGTGAGTTCCATAGTGACAGAATAAAAAGACTCAATTTTAAAATCGCCAATTTACACTAAAAAATAGGGAGCTGAGATGCCGCCAGAAGTCTTACGGGCATGAGAGTGAAAAGGAACTGGGAGAGTCTCTGTTCCCCCAGTGTCTCCATCCAGCGAGGGCACGTGGTTCTCACACCTGCCGGCTCTTCAACGGACCGAGAGGAACAGCATGTGCTCTGATGAACGGAGTCCCTGCAGCAGCATTCTCGGGTCTAGAGTTTGTCCGCAAATGGAGTTAGAAGCGACTTTAGTTAGCACATGGATTGTGCATTAAACCAGCATTGAGATACACGGTGAGGTACACGTCTTCCCTTCCCGAGTCTCCAGCCACGGTTCTGAGTCTTTCACAGAGATGCTATCAGTCTGGTGCCCAGGCGACCTCACAATCCTCTAAACACTGCCAGCCTATCAATCCACTTCTCCAGCTTCTTTTTTTTTAAAAAAAAAAACAAAGAGCAGTAGGCCTTTTCC
Organism: Saimiri boliviensis; assembly: GCF_048565385.1. Classification (NCBI taxonomy): domain Eukaryota; kingdom Metazoa; phylum Chordata; class Mammalia; order Primates; family Cebidae; genus Saimiri; species Saimiri boliviensis. The sequence continues at coordinate 3,808,738 of NC_133455.1, read as the reverse complement.
TGGCAATAAAATGCTCTGGAATTGTTCTATAATATATTTATTTTAACATTATTTTACTACAAATGATAACAGTAACGAAAGTGATATTGAAGAGATAGCATGGGGAGAAATGACAGATAAAGGTGAGGGGAAGGAAGGCAGCAAACCACACTGCCACGTGTGTACCTATGCAACAATCTTGCATGTCCTTCACATGTACCCCAAAACCTAAAATGCAATAAAAAAAATAAAAATAAAAATATATTTATTAAATTAAAAGTTGAGTCCACTGGCAGGAAGCAGTGGCTCACGCCTGTAATCCTAGCACTTTGAGAGGCAGAGGCAGGAAGATTCCTTGAGGCCAGGAGTTCAAGACTAGCCTGGTCATCAGTGTGAGACCCCATCTTTGTAAAAAATTAAACAATTAGCCAGGTGTGGTGGCACACACCTGTAACCTAGCTAATTAGGAGACTGAGGCAGGAGGATCACTTGAGCCCAAGAGTTCAACTGCTGTAGTGAGCCATGGGCGCACCACTGTACTCCAGCCTGAGTGATAAAGCAAAACTCAGTCCCTAAAAAATAATAAAATAAAGTCATAAAAATAAGTCAAGTCTATTTAAAAAGCATTAGGTTTATAACAGAAATAGGAACGTAGAACTATCCCAAATTCTGAGACTTATACCTGAATAACTAAAATTTGGGTAATGCTGCTGTGACGAAACAGTGATATGTTTATTCACTATCTAGTAAACATATTTCTGCGCTTCTTGCTAACTCTGAAAAGAAACTAAAAACATAAACTACATCCTCAGAAAACTTTATGCTCCCTGAAGTTGAGATACACAAAATAAATCATTCTAGGTGGATACCAGGCAGCTCAGACACCACAGTTCAGGTAAGGTAAGGGCCATCTGCATTCCACGTTCGCTCAGCAATCACTTCCTGATTTCTCCCAGGCTCAGGTCCCATGTGAGTCGCTAAAGCAATGCCTGAAAGCAGGGATCTCACCTGCCTGGAGGAGCATGATCTAGAAGTGTCCCAGAAAAAAGAGAGAATAAGGTTGCTTTGTGTGGAGTCTTGAGATTTTCAGACACCTTCTAGAGTGACCTCACCAAGCAAGCCTAGAGCGCTGTGAGGGCGAATCTGAAATCAAGAGTGGTTTGGTAAATAAGAATGGTATGGCACATATACACCATGAAATATGACACAGCCATAAAAAAAGAATGAGTTCATGTCCTTTGCATGGACATGGATGAAGCTGGAAAGCATTATTCTAAAGCTGAAAGCATTATTCTCAGCAAACTGACACAAGAACAGAAAACCAAACCCCTCATGTTCTCACTCATAAGTGGGAGTTGAACATAAGAACACATGGACACGGGAAGGGGAACACCACACATCGGGGCCTGTTGTGGGGTGGGGATCTAGGGGAGGGATGGCAGGGGGTGGGGGATAGGGGAGGGATAGCATTAGGAGAAATACCTAATGTCGATGGCGGGGTGATGGATGCAGCAAACCACCATGGGATGCGTATGCCTATGTAACAAATCTGCACGTTCTGCACATGTGCCCCAGAACTTAAAGTATAATAATAAAATAAAAAATAAAAAAGTAAAAATAAAATGGTGTGCGCCATGCTGCAGCCCAGGCGTGTTTAGCAGGAGCTGAGTCTCTTAGTCTGCAGTCTGCTTTCCAGGCACCTGGATGTACAGGGTTTTTTTTATTGTTGTTTTCCCTTAAGACAGAAGCAGGTCTTCTGATATTAACACATGAAAGCTGGGTTCTTCCCCCAAACTAGATATTATCTTCCACCCTCCCTAACTCCTAAAGGAAATTGTCAAGAATTTGCCCACTTGGGAAAATGATACTTATGTAACTCATTGACCATTCTTCCACGTGAAATGTCTCTTCATATTATTACCCAAAGATAAAACGTTTGCCACCCAAGACACCATTTTCTTGAATAGCGGCTTTTATGGGAAACTCAGTTATCGGCAACTCGGAATGTTATACTGTCGAACTGTGGAGAGCGTGCCAATTTTTTTCTCAGATAGCTTTCAAGGACACTTACAATAAATCTATGAAAGAGAGCTACTTATAAGCCAGGGATTTATGGAATTTGTCAGTTATTTGTGTCCCTTCCTTTGTCAATAGCATTAAGATTTGCTGTTTGTGCGGAATTATCCACTGACCTAAATCCTAGCAACCTATCAAAGTCTGTTTCCCAGATAAAGTCGTGCAGGACTGTGATACATTTATCAGTTGCAGGCATGCAGCCACTTCAGAGAGGTGGCTTTTTGTGTCTCCTCTCAGCACCAGACAAAGAGGAAAATACAAATGAATCACAACCCACTTACACCGGTAGTTTTAAACAATTACTAAGTGTTTATAGGAAGGGGAGCACTACACACTGGGGTCCGTTGGGGGGAAATGGGGGAGGGGCGGGGGGTGGGGAGGGGGGAAGAGATAGCATGGGGAGAAATGACAGATACAGGTGAGGGGACGGAAGGCAGCAAACCACACTGCCATGTGTGTACCTATGCAACAATCTTGCATGTTCATCACATGTACCCCAAAACCTAAAATGCAATAAAAAAAATTAAAAATAAAAAGTATAATAATAGAATCCTTGCCTCCTCCTTTCCTGCAAACTTTTAAAGTATAATGACATGCAATTTGTTTACCTAATGCAAAGCCCTGAGAATTAATGGCAAGGCCAAACAGATTTACTGTTCTTACATTATGCAAAACGCTCTGGGTACATCATGCCTCATTATGCAAAATCAAAACCATTGCTATTCCCTTGAGTGCGTCTCAGTGTGTCTGCACCAGGTGCCCTCCGTGACTGGCTGCTGTGTCTGTCAGAATCCCACTGCCTAAGAATTCAAAGCAAGATAATAACCCAAGTCTTGCAGGAGATACTAAGTCTCACCAAGGGCTAGGGCTTCCAAAGCCAGCAAAAGGGGGGCTTAATAATACCAAGGTGAATTTCAGGGTCTTAGAACATGTGTGTGGGAGACAACAGTGGGTGTGTGTAGAACAAAATCTATGGAAACAAGCCTGGTTTTTTCTTTCGTTTTCCTCACTAAAGGTGTTTGTTCTTGTGTGTCTGTGAGTCTCTTTAGAAGGTGAGATTTATTCTCCTCAACAACGCGATCCAGACTTAGAGGTATTTGTGTCAAATTAAGGCTTCGACATTATTTTGAAACGTTCGATGTGAAAAAGTTGTTTTCACATAGAGATCTACTCTTACTGCCACAAGAATTTCAACATGAAATTTGTCAAGGAAAGAAAAGGATCCCATTTCAACAGCTGTCCATTTTCGAATGCGTGTATGAATGACTTTAAACATTTTTTATCCCTTACTCACAGATGCTATCAGGAATGTGAAAGAATTGCTGAAAATGATTTGATGCAGCCATTTCAAGAATAAAACTAGATATTTCAAAGTGGTGCTCAGTCATGCAAACCAAAGTTACTCATTTAAAATGTTAAAAGACTGCATTGGAAAGTTATAAACAAATTTAGTATCTAAAATTTGTTAAATGGCCAGTACTGTGTTTTTCTTAACATATCATATGAAGAAAAAAAAACATCTTTTCCAGGAAACCCTCACCGATTCTCCAGGAGCCTGTCCTATGTTCTTTAGGGACACTCACGATGTGCACGTGATGAAGTCCGGAAAGTACCGACCAGAGGATGGCTCCATAGGCTTCAGAACTCCCTGCCTCATCTCATTCTGTTTTTGAAAACTCCACTCTCTTCAGAGAGCAGCATGACCTAAATGACCACCGGTCTTCTGGTTGACCATCTTTCTTTTGCAATGAGAAACTCCAAGCTTGAGTGAGAGATCAGGGAGCCCAGAAACAAGCCAGGAATCAGCAGGAAAGGACCGGGCAAAGGATGGGTCTTCCCAAAGACAGACCTGCTCTTCAGCCATTGAGGGTCCAGTTCTAACTGCTCATGCCTTTACTTATGCCCCAAGTGCCCACCTTCAGTGGAAACTGTAAGTGTGCATTGATTTGGGTTCCCTGTGGCTTTTCTGAGAAATGTAGCAGCAAAGTTCATGTCGCAGTGATGGACTTCCTAGGTGCTGGACAAGGGAGACCCGGGGGGCAATCATTTCTTGGCCTGGGAATTACGCAGTGGTGATTGGGTTGCCATGCTCATGAAACACAGACCACACTGATCATATACAGCCCACACTCTCCTAGGTCATGCTGGTATGTAGCTGCTGGGGACATCTGGAAGGTCAGTGAAAATCTGGAGAAGCAGGGAAGCCACTGGTTCAGAAAGAAGCGACTGTGATCTTATCCCATGCCAGGTACTCCAAGGCTCCATCTTCATCCCAGGCTTTCACCTGGGTCTCAGCCAGGCTTGGTTTCAGGAGGAGAGGAAAGAACTCTTGACTGCCTAGGCCAAGAAGCCATTTGATCGTGTTTGAATTCCTCTTGAGGAAACATGAACTGACTGCTGTTTAAATGAGGCTCCTCCAGCATTAAAACTTCTGTGGGCTTTGGCTCTGGGAGAAATACAGACAATTTTGCCTTTTAAAAGGGATCATGCTTCCTTTCCCTTCAAGGAAACGACTAAACTGGTCCCCAACTGTCCAATGAATAAAAGAAATGCAGAGAATTTAGCAGGAGACAGGACACGTCATGGGCGTTAATAACTTGCTTAATTTGCGGATAATATTTAGATACCATTTTTTTCCTGTTCTTTGGATCACAGGTCACAGACATAGGGCCAGGATGGGGCCAAGAAGGAAGTGGGCGGGGTAGGTCCTGAGCCCAAATGCAAATTATGATGTCTGAATGGGGATGCTTCTCTAAGCTTCAGCTGGATGGCATCAAGCAAGATTCCAGCCAGTGTGGCAATTTCTAGTTTTATAAGAGAACCCAGAAGTGCAGAACTTTATGTAAAATTTCCTTATGTTAAACTTAGCCATGAAATTTAATTAAAAACAAAACACACAAAAAGAGCCTGTGTGGCCCAAATACAACATTTCTGACTCATGGGACAGCAGTCTGCAGTTTTCGATTTAAAGGGAAAAGTTAATATTGTCTAATTAGTGCTTAAGAAACACACAAAGGAAATAGGATTTTCTCTTGGAGGATAAGAGTCGGTGCCTAAACTTCAGCGGAGCGATTACACGTTAAGTAAGTGTGACTCTAATGGGCCTTGGCAAAAAAATTACTTTTGTGGCAAAGGATTATTTTTCTTTATTGCATTTTAGGTTTTGGGGTACACGTGAAGAATATGCAAGATTGTTGCATAGGTACATACATAGCAATGTGATTTGCTGCCTTCCTCCCCTTCACCTATATCTGGCATTTGTCCCCATGCTATCTCTCCCCACCTCCCCACCCACACTGTCCCTCCCCCATTTCCCCCAACAGACCCCAGTGTGTGATGCTCCCCTCCCTGTGTCCATGTGTTCTCATTGTTCAACACACGCCTATGAGTGAGAACATGTGGTGTTTGATTTTCTGTTCTTGTGTCAGTTGGATTCTTTTTTCTATTTCCTCTTCTTCCCAAAGATTTTTTTTTTTTTTTGAAATAGGACTTTTTACTTATTGAGGAGAGAATTGAAACTTGGAAGAGAAGTAGCAAGCCACATTTCACATTCTTTGAAAAAGGGGTGTGAAAATTCTCTAATAGCTATATTCTTTAATATTTGATTTTCTTCTAACAGGCCTCTCTGCTGCAGGTCTGCTGGAGTTCGCTGGAGGTCCACTCCAGACCCTGCTTGCTTGGGAATCACCAGCAGGGGCTGTGGAACAGCCAAGATTGCTGCCTGTTCCTTCCTCTGGTAGCTTCGTCCCAAAAGGGTACCTGCCAGATCTTAACTTGATTTTTTGGGGGGCATATAAAATCAAAAGCCTACAAAATCTTTCAATAGAGAGATTCAGTAATGAATTAGAATGATGTCTTTAAAGGCATACACCCACTGGCAATCCCACCAACCTCAGATGTGGAGCTCTTGGTCTCACGAGTGAAAACTGGGAAACTGAAACAAATCTTCTGTTCATTCTTCTCCGCAGCACTGCTGCACAACTGAGAAAAATCAATAGCAGCACAAGCATCCGATGGTGATCTCATTTTTTACGCAGCTGCGTGCAATTCACTTCTAAATGACATGACTTCATAAAGGACAGAGTCAGATAATTCCATTGTATCTGAAGTTAAGTACGTTAATGTGGCTCGAATTAATTTTCTTGGTGTTAAAGTGCAAACTAGGGTAATAAAAGTGACACATTGACTTTTCCAGAGAATGATGTTCGGCTTATAAGGAATGGCAGCATAAATGAAAATTAGCCTCAAGACAATGTTAATTACACTTTATCCATTAGTAGGAGGGTAATTGAATCACTCATTTCACAGCAAAGAAAACCCTGCTGGCTTTATAAAGGGAAACTATAGTATTTAATGTTCTAATTAAGGCCTAACAATGTAGCTGAATATAGAGGAAAGAAAGTGAAATACACATTATAGGAGAGACAGAAACTATGAGCGCTGTCTTGTTGAATTCTTTTAGTACTCTCTTCATCCCTCTAATTTGTAACTAGATATTTCACAAAAGGAGTGAAATACTGGTGGGATAATCTTTGCATAAAGACTGATCTATAAAACATGTGCAATATCCACGACACATACATTCACCCTGGGAATGCACAAACCTGGTTTATTATTTTGGATACAATTTAAACCATATAATTACACGTAGTGTTTGCAGTGAATTAATAATATAGGATTTGCTTTCTTCCAAAACAAATAAATGAAAATCAGATGATTGTTTCCTTATACAAAAGATTTTTTCCAGGCCGGGCGCGGTGGCTCACGCCTGTAATCCCAGCACTTTGGGAGGTTGAGGTGGGCGGATCATGAGGTCAAGAGGTCGAGACCATCCTGGCCAACATGGTGAAACCCCGTCTCTACTAAAAATACAAAAAAATTAGCTGGGTGTGGTGTGCGTGCCGGTAGTCCCAGTTACTCGGGAGGCTGAGGCAGGAGAATTGCTTGAACGCAGAAGGTGAAGGTTGCAGTGAGCCGAGGTCATGCCACTGCACTCCAGCCTGGCGCCTGGTGACGGAATGAGACTCTGTCTCAAAAAAAAAAAAAAAAAAGATTTTTCCTTAGGACATTTACTAAGCCAAAAGCACTTTCCCTACTCCACCATTGAAAGGGTGAAGTCAGGAACTATATCATTAGCTCTTATGGGTCTCCAGGTTAGTGACTGCACATTTTGGGATTTCTCAGCCTCCATAAGTATATAAGCCATTTCTTTATAATTATCTATCACCTATCTTATTTTTAATCCACCTTAGCTTATCTACCTACCTAATTATTTATCTTATCTATTCATTCATCTACCCATTTATCCATTTACCTATCTTCTATTATCTATCAAATATATAATATATATACACACAACCATATATTCTATTGGTTTTGTTTCTCTAGAGAAAACTAATACAGTATTCTAGTACGATGTCAACTTTTGGAACTTCCTGTATCTCTTGGTGGGCTGGTAACATCTAATGTCATTTTCTCCAAAATGTTTGAAATTTATTTTCTTAAAATGTGAGTAAGGGATACAGAGTTTTTATATGTACTCTTTACTCCGTTCTCTGGTGAAGAGAAAATCCCCAGGAAATAAGGCCACTTTCTGAGATTCTTCTTACTTCTATAGTACCAACTAGTTCTTCTTTGCTACTGAGAAAATAATTCACAATACCAATTGTCTTTGCCATACTCTGTTCTCAGAGAAATGGAACTGTCATTAAGGCAGGTCAAGAATGAAGAGTTTGTCTTTCACTGAGTACATAACTAATGGATGCCCCATACTGTCCTGATCCCACTTTATCTTACCCCCACTTTGGATTTATAATTTTAACCAGGAAGGTGTCATCTGCAACCTCCATCAGGTCAGGATGTGCAACTCACACAATTGCAGCATTTCTATGTTTCAGGCGTGTGTGTGTTTTTTTCTTTTCTGTCAATCAATAAAAATCTTAAATAAATAAACAAATAAATAAAAGGGAGAAGTCCACTGAGTAGAGTTCCTGCCAAGGCTGCTGGTGGTTATGTCCTGACATCCCAGAGGCGTGCTCCTGAATTCTGTTGACGGACAGGCATTTCTTTTGCACTCTTTGGCATAATATGGTTAATCTGCATGATAAACTCATGGAGACCAGAAGGAATCTTCTTGACGTCCCTGTGTGGACCACACTGCTTCTCTGTATTTAGTTATAATTTATTATTGCAACAATAGTACAATTAACCCTTCCCTACCCTCTCCGTATCCACTGTGAAGGCTGGATGATAAGAGCTCCCAGCTACCATTGGCCAAGCACCCATGGCACTCACGGAATCACCATCACAACACGCATGGAAACTGTCCGAATTTCACAGTTGGCCAAAGCCTGCCTTTGGCCAGTGGCTGTTTCTCCTGGCATTACCTGGGAGGTGATGCCCTCCCTGAAACCTCCCCACACTACTGCCAAAGCCTGGCTGAAAGGGTCAACGAAAGACCCGGTGTCTTGCCTCAAGGGGGCTCAGCTCGGTGATGGTACCCGTGCTCCAGCCCTCCCTGTGGGGTTGGTGAAGGCTACACCTCCGTGAACCCACTCTGTTGCCTGGTTTCCTGCCTTGCATGATTCCCTTCTTTGTCTTTGCATAGGTTTCTTCTGAGAATACTCCTTCCATCAATCACTTCCACAAGAAACCTCATCCCAGCCTCCACTCCTACAACACCCAACCTAAGACGAAGTCAGAGCTACAACATCCACAATTGAGAGCAGATAAGAGTGAGGAAACACTGAGGTTTGCTGAGAAAGCAGCTACTATTGTCTCAGCCCTGATATGAATTCTAAGGGGAATAATGGCATCTTGAGATGGGACTGGGAATATGAGAGCAAAGGGAGCTTATCCCTTCCCTCAGTTCCAACCCAGGCAGAGCCCAGTTGCTGACAAGGCTCATAGTATCCCTGGAAGACAGCAGCTGGCACATCAAAAATATGTGCAGAAAGTGAGGTTGGGAATGGATCCAAAGTCTCCTGCAGCCCCCCACGTCTGTAGTTGCTGCATATCTGAGGTCCAGATGAACACCAGCCATGATCCAGGTTGACTCACAACCGAAGACCAGGTGGAACGCATGATTTCCTGGAGATTTGGCGACCCTCTCCTGACCCCAAAGTGTGGCAGTAAGAAAACCCGCAGTGAGTTTATATTCAGTCCTGAGGAAAGTGTGAGTTCGGACTTTGGATCATCTGGGAGGTAGGTGGAATGTAGGTGAAAATGGAAATTAAGTTGAAAATTAGAAAACTCCAGAGAAATTTACATTTCCTGCATATCTGAGTTGCTGAGATGGCGGTTGTACCTGGGAGACCTCAAGAACGCTTCAGATCATGATAATCTATTGGAGGACGTGGCCAAAAGCATGGACAGTGAGAAAACAAAAAAGAATCTCAACTATGAACTGCTGGACTGTGATGCTTTTTCTCACCGGCAGGGCCAGGTGAATGCCCTTTGGTCAGTGAAGTCTTGTGGGCATCATGCACATTTCTGGTCATATGTTCCAGAATATGTGAGTTTTCTGGGTACAACAGGATAAAGAACTTCTGATTCCCAAGTCTTCTCAGAGGATCTACTTGACTACGTAGCAAGGGGATTTGCCAGGCAGGAGCTGGCAGCTATAGATCTGTCATTCACTGACTCATTCATTCATTCACTCATCCATTCAACTCTTCATTTGGGCATTCAGGAATCAAACAATCATTTATTGAGCATCTATAATAAATTAGGCATTCTTCCTGGCCCTGGTCATTCAGCAGTGATGACAACAGAAAAGGAGTGACTCTTGTAGAAATTACCTTCTAGTGGAGTAGAGAGATAATAAATACACACACAGTTAAGACCATTCAGAGGGCGATACGTGCTTGAAGACGATGAACGGCACTTCCTATGTGCCAGGCCCTCTCCTAAGTGCTTAACAAGGACTCTCTCATGGAATCACCATAACAAGATGCATGGAAGTTGTCCTAGCTTCACAAAAGTGCAAAACAATGGGCAGAGAGGTTAAGAGAGAAGCTCAGGGTCATAGCTAGGAAGTGGTGCAGCTCAGACTTTCCATCTAGATAACTTGGCTTCAGGGTTCATGTGACTGTTATAGTGTCAGCAGACCGCCATGATACTGGGGCCACGTTCACCTGCCCCATGGCGTGACCCTATTGCTACTGACACAGAAGAAGAGCCCAGTGGGACAGAGGTGAGCACACATCGAAGTCAGATACGGAGGCCTCCTTTAGACAGGATGTGCAGAGCCAGCTTTTTAATAAGACCTTCCCTCTGAGATCTGAAGCAATGAGAGGGGACAAATCATGTGAAATCCAGGAGAAACATTCCAGGTGGAGGGACTATCAAGTACAAAAACCCTAAAATGGAAGTAAGCTTCGCATCTTAACAGCGTAGAAAAAGAAAGCTTGAGAGAAATTAGTCCCTATGTATGCTGACTTCCTAAAACTCCCAGTAGGGGAATTCTCAGAGCAAATCCCATCCTCCTGCAAACCGTGGCCATTCCTCCCTTAATTTGCTCAAACATGATACACGGTCACATGGCTCACATTTAACTCCTAATCACACACCGCAGGCACTCTGCTTTTTTCTTGGGGTGCAGGAGAAATCCTTCCAAGATATATTAGCTTTTTTTTTTTTTTTTTTGAGATGGAGTCTTACTCTGTCACCTAGGCTGGAGTGCAATGGCACTATCTTGGCTCACTGTAACCGCTGCGTCCCAGGTTCAATTGATTTTCCTGCCTCAGCCTCCCAAGTAGCTGAGATTACAAGTACCCACCACTATGCCCAACTATGTTTTATATTTTTAGTGGAGATGGGGTTTCACCATGTTGGCCAGGCTGGTCTCAAACTCCTGACCTCAAGTGATCCTCCCGCCTCAGCCTCCCAAAGTGCTGGGATTATAGGCATGAGCCACCATGCCTGGCCTTATATTAGCTATTTTTAATCTCTTATCTCCTAAATATTTTTTCATGCTTGCATAAATATAAAAACATATCTTTACTGATTTCTTTTTCCCAAAGTACTGAATGATTTTCAAGATATGTCTTTGAAAATGGAATTGTCCTTTCTTTGCCATGATGGGGAGATAGGGCAGATGGTCGCAGGTGATGAGAAAGCCAGGCTTCCATACCCCAGCAGCCTCAGGCCAATATGCAAGATGAGAACGTCCACCGCTCTAAGACAGGGGCACTTTGTCCAAGTGCTTCTGTTCTCTCCTTCACCGACACTGTGCCGCTGGTGGTAGTGAGCCTCCAAAGACAGGCTTCGGCAGGTCCTCCTCTCTGCATACATGCACACGGCGGGGGAGGAGCTAACTTCTCCCCAACCCCTTCAGTATGAACTTGCCTGTGATCATTTGACCGATAGAAAGCAAGCACTAGGAGTGGCATACAAAACCTTAAGCTGATGAGCAGCTTCTTTCTCATTCTTGAAACTCATTCTTAGAATCCAGCCATGTGGTAGGTATCTGAAGGAGGATGAGGCTCTCCTGTGCAGCCCTGGCTCAGCTCACAGCTGGCAGCCAGCAGCTGGACATGTGCATGAGGCCTTTATCTGAAACACTTCGGCCTAATCTAGTCCTCAGATGCCTGAAGACCCATCTATGTCATCTGAAACAAAACACCACCCAGCTTGTCTTTGTCAAGCTGATCCTATGGAATCATCCAAGGATAATAAAAGAGTCGTTTTAAGGCATTCAGTAATATTTAGCTACAACTCTTTAATTTCTAGTGACGTCTCTGAACAAACTTGTAGATTGAGGATTCTTTGACCACGAAACCATCATATCTGCCACACAGACCTTCAGTTTAAGATGGAATGGAACATAGGTTTGTATTTGCCCCCACAATTCCCTGCCACGGTATATACCCTGAATAACTGAAAACAGGTGTTCAAACAAACACATGCTCACACATGTTCATGGCAGGACCATGCACAATAGGCAAGGGTAAAAAGAATCCAATGCCCATCAATGAATGTTCAGATTAACAAAATACAGCATATAAATACAATGGAATATTATTCAGCCATAAAAAAGGAATTAAGTGTAAATACAAGCTACCACATGGAGGAACTTCAAGGACATTATTATGGCAAGTGAAAGAAACCAGACACAAAAAGTTGCTTATTATGTGATTCCATTGATAGGAAGCAACTGGAATAAAGAAATCTATAGAGACCAAAGGCAGATTGGTGGCTGCCAGGTGTGACGGGGAGGAGTGAGGAGAGCCTGCTAAGGGTACATGGCCAGACCATGGAGTGATGGACACGTTTTGGAGAGGGGTATTTGCACAGCATTGTGAATGTACTAAATGCCACTGAATTGTTCTCTTCAATGCTTAATTTGATGTTATTCGACTTTCACCTCAATAGATTATATTTACAAAAGCAATGGAAGATTTCTTCCACGCCACTGAGTCAATGGCCCCAATAGGGGATGTGGCCCTTTGAGCAGGAGGGACAGCTGGTGCAGCAATCCAAGATCAGGACCATTGCACAGAAGCAAATCAACAGGAAGATGAGAGAGAGGCTCCCGGCCAGGAGTGGTGACTCCTGCCTGCAATCCCAGTATTTTGGGAGGCTGAGGCAGGCACATCACTTGAGGTCAGGAGTTCAAGACCACCCTGGCTAACATGGTGAAATCCTGTTTTTACTAAAAGTACAAAAAAATTAGCTAGGTGTGGTGGCACACGCCTATAATCTCAACTACTTGGCAGGCTTGGACCTGGGAGGTGGAGGTTGCAGTGAACTGAAATCATGCCATTGCACTCCAACCTGGGTGACAGAGTGAGATTCTGTTGAGAGAGAGAGAGAGAGAGAGAGAGAGAGAGAGAGAGAGAGAGAGAAAGAGAAACAGACAGACTGTGTCTCCCATTATGATCCCAGAAATGGAATAACCTCTCCCCAGCCAGCTACTATTGGTATATTCCTTGACTGGGGAAAAAATATTATGCTAAAAGTGGAATGACTGAAATTTACTTTCATCATTGTTTTTTCAGATAAATTTCTATTTTGATATGGCACAGCCATTTACATTTAAATCAAGCTGCCTAAAATACAGGTGTGAAAAGTAATGTTTTTTCTCCCTCCATCACTGTAGAACATGTAATTTCAGTCCACATGACTCTTCTCACCGGGATGGTATCTCCATCCCACTTCCCGGTCAACCCATCACAACCTGTCATCAGAGATGAGTCTCGCAATCTAGAGTTCCTTTCGTCACACTGTGTTGACATGATCTAACTTTATTAACTACTTCTCACAGCCTCATATTTCTATTGATTCAGATAAGATGCTTTTTTAAAAAAAAATCATATGCTATTAAATCCATGATTTTCTTCTTGCTAACAAGAAAGCTTTATTTTAGACGAATGGTTTACAGAAGGCTGTGGCAACCAACCTCCTCGGTGTCCAATTCTGGAAAGAAAGTTTCTCTAGCTTTAGGTTCATTAGAAAGGAAGTTAAACTAAAAATAATACAACTAGAATGTGAGTTTCAGACATACCAGCCTGCTGCAATCTACTTTAGATCATTATAGGAAAAATAGCTGACGGCAAAGCAGAAGGAGTATGGAACCCAAAATATACGTGGGCATTGGTGTTTCACGTATGGTGTTTAATAAAATTCAGAAAACATATCACCATGGCTATATCTGAAGCTGTCCTCATCTTCTTATAGTTCAGTTGAGATATTTTTTAAGGACACTGAGCATGGGTAGTCTACTGGGATTGTGACCAAGGAGACAGGTTCAAATGAGTACACTGTAGGATTGTTTTTAGGCATGAAAAATTAAGAGCACAGTATGTGGCTAAATAAACAGAAAGGTAATCACACGATGGGATTCTGTTGCAGAGGTGACAATGTTATGTGTTCATCACGCTGCCTTTTCCTGGGCACCTAGGAAAATAAGATTTCTCAGCCTCTCTCATTCTTATATTGGGAGAATATTCTGGAGCTTTGGGCAATCAGGAATGTGAGCAAGACTTGATGCATCATTTCTGTTCAGAAGCCATGAAGAGCAAATGTGTGACCTTGGCATAGAGACCTTAAAGTCTAAATAACACTCACCAACGAAAGGAGCCAGAGGGTCAGGGATGGTGGCCCACGCCTGTAATCCCAGCACTTTGGGTGACTGAGACAAGTGGATGGTTTGAGGTCAGGAGTTTGAGACCAGCCTGGCTAACATGGTGAAATTCCGTCTCTACTAAAAATACAAAAATTAGTGGGGCGTGGTGGTGCACGCCTGTAATCCCAGCTACTTGGAAGGTTGAGGCCCAAGAATCACTTGAACTTGGGAGGTAGAGGTTGCAGTGAGCTGAGATCATGCCACTGCACTCCAGCCTGGCAACAGAGTAAAATGCTGGTTAAAAAAAAAAAATGGAGGAAAGGAGCCAGGGATTTTTTGGAGCAATGGCTGATTCCAGGATAAGGCACAAAATGTATGTGATAGGCTGTGACCTCTTATGGCACAAACACGGAAAGTACCGGAGGCAAGAGACAACTTGAAGGGCTGCGAGTGGATGAATCCGGGATACTGTGAGGCAGAAAATAAATAATCATAGTAATGCTCTATAATCCATAGAGGAAAACAAATATCATGAATTCAGAGCTGATGTCAGCACAGAATGGAAAATGTAAATTAATTCCAATTAAGAAACATGGAGGGAATGATGGTAATAGAAAAAAATCACCATTTGGCAAACAGCACAGCGATACCTGCTTTGGATAAGAATCATCAATAGATGCTAAAATTTGTGGGCAGAATATGGCAATTAATGGGATATTTACATGGCCTCAAAGCATTAGGTTAGTGCAAAAGTAGTTGCAGTTTTTGCCATTAGTTTTACAACTAGTTTAATTAATTTTGCACCAAGTTAGTATTTCCACATTTATTTATGCATAGGGAAAACAGGAACCTTGTAGTGGAGAAATCTGGCAGACAGCACCTGAGCTGAATGCTCCAAGCTAACGCCATCTGCAACAGGACATATCAGCATCGTATTCCTTCTGACCGGATGCACTGAGATGCCCAGCATAGCTTTCATGGTATTCATGTCAAAAAACCATGATCTTTTGTGTGTGGCTATCTAGTTTTCCTAGCACCATTTGGTGAAAAGACTGTCCTTTCCTCAATATGTGTTTTTGACACCCTTATCAAAGAACAGTTCACTGTGCCTGTATGTATTTATTTCTGGGCTCTTTATTCGGTTTCATTGGTCTGTGTATCTGTCTTCATGCCAGAGACATACCGTTTTAAGCACTGTGGCTCTGTAATATATTTTGAAATCAGAAAGTGTGGTGCCTATGGCTTTGTTCTTCTTTCTCAAGACTGTTTTGACTATTTGGAGTCCTCTGTCATTCCATATAAGTTTTTGAAATCTGGATATTCACATGCAAAAGAATTAAATTGGACCCTTATCTTGCACCATGCACAACATCAACTCAAAATGCGTTAAATAGTTTAATAGGGGAAAAGCTCCGTGACATTGGTCTCGACAAAGATTTCATAAATATGACACCAAAAGCACAGGCAACAAAAGCAAAAATAGACAAGTGGGATTGCATCGAGCTAAAAAACTTCCGCACAGCAAGAAGACAAACAAACAGAGTAAGAAGGCAATCCATGAAACAGGAGACAATATTTGCAGGCCAGATATCTGATGCAAGGTTAATTCCTAAAAGGAGAAACTCATACAGCTCAATAGCAACAACAACAAACCATTAAGAACTGAATTTAAAAATGAGCTAAAGACTTAAATAGACATTTCTCCTAAGAAGACATACAAATGGCCAACAGATGTATGAAAAGGTGCTCAACGTCTCTAATCGTCAGAGAAATGCAAATCAAAACCACAATGAGATACCATCTCCTGCCTGTTAGGATGGCTATTATCATAAAGACAAAGACAGCAAGCGTTGACAAGCACGTGGAGAAACTGGGTCCCTTGTACGCTCTTTGTAAGAATGCAAAACAGTGCAGCTGCTATGGACACAGAACAGAGGCTCCTCAATATAATTAATAATGGAACTGCTAGGTATTTATCCAAAATAATTGAAATCAGGATCTGGAAGAGATACCAGCCCTCGCCTCTTTGCTGAAGAATGTTCACAATGGTCAAGGCATGGAAACAACCTCAGTGTCCATCCGTGAAGGAGCAGATGAAGAAAGTGTACTACATACACACAGTGGGATATTATTCAGCCTAATAAAGCAGAAAATCCTGCCACATGTGACAATGTGGATAAACCTTAAGGACATTATGCTAAGTCAGATGAGCCAGTCACAGAAGGACAAATACTGTGTGATTTAGAGACCTCCATCCGTAGGAGATCTCTAAAGCAGTCAAACTCATAGAAGCAGACAGTAGAATGGTAGTGCCAGGGACTGGGGTATTGGGGAGAAGGGGTAGAGGTTGCTCAACGAGGCGTAAAGTTTAAGTTAGGTAACGTGAATAAATTTGAGAGATCTGTAAAACCTTGTGCCTGTAGTTAACAGTAATGTATTGAGTACTCAGCATTTTTTTAAGAAGGTAAAAGTAATGTTGATTGTCCTGGCCAGGTGCCATGGCTCACACCTGTAATCCCAGTACTTTGGGAGAGTGAGGTGGGTGGATCAACTGAGGTCAGGAGTTCAAGACCAGCCTGGCCAACATGGTGAAACCCCATCTCTACTAAAAATACAAAAATTAGCAGGGCGTGGTGGTGGGAGCCTATAATCTCAGCTACTCGAATGGCTGAGGCAGGAGAATCACTTGAACCAAGGAGGCGGAGGCTGCAGTGAGCCGAGATGGTGCCATTGCACTCTAGCCTGGGCAACAAGAGTCAAACTCCATCTCAAAAAATAATAATAATAATTTAAAAAATGAACTAATGTTAATTGTCCTTGCTGCAATTGAAACATCAAAAAAGAACAACCTGAATTCAATCACAAGAAAATTAACCAAATTCATATTGAGGGGTAATCTATTGAGGGGTAATCTACTACTAACTGGTTAGTGCTGATGAAAAATGACGAGGTCAGGGGTCTAGCACCTGCTTGCAGTCCCAGCTACTCAGGAGATTGAGGAGGGGGATGACTTGAGCCCAGAAGTTTAAGTTCAGCCTGGGCAACATAGCAAGTCCTCATCTTTATCCATCAATCAATCAATCAAGACAAGGCCATACAAAACCTAGAATGTGAGAAATTACTCTGGCCTGGGAGAGACTAAGCAGATACAGCCACCCTACACAGTGTGCAGCTCTGGATCGGGTCACACATGCCAAAAAAGGGACAACTGGTGGAATGTGAATAGGTCTGAATTTATTAATAGGTTTGTATCAATGTTTATTTCTTGGTTTTGATCACTGTACTGTCATTATGCAACATATTAACATTTAGGGAAGTTTAGTGAAGGAACTATGAGAATTCTATTGTTTTTGTAACATACATTTAAACTCATCTTATTTTAAAATGAAAAGTTCACAAGAGAGTCAATGTTTTTCCTAACTTCTTTGTTTCCCTTCCAGGTTGATCCTGGAAGCCATGTGTTGAGGTGAGAGCATCTCGAAATGGGAAAAGCTTAGATCCCAGAGTCACTGCATGGAAGGGCATCCCTGGCCACCTAGACTAAACTTTACATGAGTGAGAAACAGGTTTCTGCCATGCGAAGACACTGAGATTTCAGATAACATGTTACCGCACCATCACCAACACTAGTCTGATTAACACAGGTAAGCTGCAGCTAGCAGAAATAAGCTAGGTCTTTGTGGACACACATGAGTAGAACTCAAGAATCATTGTCGATCAAAAGAAAAGGAAGCTGCAGAACAACAGCTACAGAGGGAAATCATTTTTGTTGAAGAAAATCACAAAAATTTGGTATAGGTTTTATGTGTGTACAAATGTGTGTAAAAGCATAGAAGGATATACACTTTGAAACTGTTCATTTCTGATGAGGGGACAAGGTTTCAGGATGCGGGCGGTAGCCTTATTTGCAATATTTTAAACATGGTAATATATTCAGAAATCGTTTTTGTAATTAACATTCTCAATAAAAGCAGACAGTCTTTTAAGTTGTTGACCTCAGCTAAATGATTTGTAACCCATGGCAAGGATACATTTTCAGTGTAGACCTCATTAATTTGGTAGGTCCAGATTCTCTGTTTACTGTATAATGAAGTTGCATTTTTCTAGAGGATTCAGTCCCAGAGTCAGAGCTTAAGGCAGAAATTGCATAAAGTTCATTACTCTTAAAATTTTCCTTAAATTGCCCATAAAGTATAGTGTCGGAGGTTTCATGTATGCAAAGCAATAAAGTGATTTTCCTGGACATGAATATTAAAGAACCACTGGGCTACACTAAAGAGAGAAACCAAACAGAATTTTAGTTGCAGGCATCTAGACTAAGTCCTGATTTCAAGCTAACTATAAACTCCCCATCATCAGTGGGGCATGGCTGGAGAAGTACCTCTGCAGGATTTATTTTCTATTTTGTTTTAATATTATGCAACTCTACTTTTAATGCATGCTAATAGATGTGTTCATTATTGAGGAATGAAGTTAAATAATAAGGTTTCATCTTCCTGGGGTTCATTTCTAAAGGCAGCTTGTAGGTTAAAAGTAATCATGGTGCAACTGCACTTCAGTAGGCTTTCTTGAAGAGGAATGTATCTTATCTATAATCTTTCCATTTGGCTCCTCCTTACAATGTTCTCAAATAATGGCAACTCTCTTGTTTTCTTCTTGTTCTAGATGCCTTTTTGCTTGAAACTGAACTATTAAACTGAGATCGAGTCCTCCACCTCTTCCCTCTCCACCTGGATGGGTCAACTTTCAAGAGACTAAATTACTTTTGTAACAGAACAAAGGCTATGGAAGATGTCTGTAAAAATTGGAGCACAGGCTATGGAATTAGACTCCAAGCTCTCTGCAAAGAAATCTTGATTTAGTTATTCTGACAGCACATGCTCTACAGGTTTCTCCTCAAGGCCGCCCCACCTGCTTCCCTCTAGAATTGTATATGGCGTGTGGGTGGAGGAGTTGGAAGAGGAAGAAACTCTGAGGGAAAAGGGTTTGGAAATGACTGTGGGCTATTGAGGGTCAGAGAAAGAAAGTCCAATTTCTGTTCTGAGCAGAGGCTGGGAGGCTGGGAGGCTGGGGAAGGTCAAAGCCAACATCATAATTATGGAAGAACGCAAGAACAAAAGCTTTGCTAGAAGGAATTAGAAGGACAGAATAAATGGGTTGAAAGGGGGATGGGGAAGTAAAACGGGAGACAGAAGATGGGGCCAGAAGCTTTCTCATGTGAGTCCACAGCCCCCACCTCCATGGAAGGGAGAAAGTGTTGCGTGATAAGGGCATGCCTGTCATGTTAGGGTGAAATTGATAAGCATGAGCTGGAAGAACATTAAGAAGAAACAGCATTCAGATCTGTTGGTCCTCTTCACATTTTCCCCATGATGTAGCAAGTTAAATTCATCCTCAGCAATAAGAGGACTCCCAAGTCCTCCTTTTTGTTACACTGATAGACAAGAAGCTTGGTCTTTATGGTATTTTCTCTGCTCTTTCCAAAATGTCGTCCTAATGTGGTCAGCAGAGAAACAATGGAAGAAGCCTGTCATCTTGCTCCCCATTTGCCTGTCTGAAAGTAGCTATAACTGACACTTGAGTAACCAAAGATTCTTATAGAGAAGAGGGAGCTATCTAAGTACTTCATTGCTAATCAAATCACACCGATGAGTGCAAATGAGATTGATCTATCCTTTATGGAGAATCCTTTAATTAGAGAAGGGTCAGGGTTAATGACCAAAGGAAAACAGACTAGCTCACTGCTACCCTCCTCATCTCAATTCAGTCTCAGATTTATAAACCTAACCTCTGGTTCCTCCTATCCTGCCACTGACTATTGTTAATACAGATGAGTATAGATAAATGCAAGGATAATCACCCAGCAAGTATAGTTGATATTATTGAAGATTACAATGAAATATCTTTTAATACCATATAATTATCAATAACACAGACATAGTCATGGTTAATTATACCACTTTGTGGGATGAGATGTGAGAAAGTAGAGGAGAAAATGAAAAAAGGAGAGAAAGACCTTTCCTTGGCTTTCGGTTTCCAAGAGTCTAGAGAAAATGCATAGGAAATGCTGAGAAATTGAACAAAGACTCCATGTCTAACAAGGGCTGCTCCACGTCCACGACTCAGTACTCAAACTAAAAGGGATGGAGGGTAGTCAGTGGAGAAGTAGAGATGTTGGTGGGTCTGTTTCCCAGAATGAGCCGAGGAGAGAGGCGGTGAGAGAGTAGAAGGACCCTGTTACCTGTTCCCAGGGATGTGGAAGGTATCCAGAGAGAGAGAGAAATGGACAGAGACTTGACTAGACCAACAGGGTTTTGCATATCATCCTGGGGATTCCCTGTGCCCCAGAGTGATACAGGGGCAGCAGAAGCATCCTCATGTGCCCAGGAGTGTCATGGAAGCAGTCATAAGAGCCTCTGGACTCAAGTCAGTTCACCATATTAGTGGGGGTTCACAAGGTCATCCTGATGACTCGGGAGCAGCAGAGCAAATGCATTAAAGCCAAATGGACCACTGGGTCTCAGATGATGCCGACATGAAGAAGTTATTCAGGCAGATATTTCCATCCCCTTGTGCTTTGGACCTGTGTTCTGAGGCAGCGGTC
Organism: Saimiri boliviensis; assembly: GCF_048565385.1. Taxonomy (NCBI): domain Eukaryota; kingdom Metazoa; phylum Chordata; class Mammalia; order Primates; family Cebidae; genus Saimiri; species Saimiri boliviensis. Next base: position 3,788,012 of record NC_133455.1, on the reverse strand, counting down.
CCCAGCCTTTCTGGCACCAGGGATCAGTTTTGTAGAAGATAATTTTTCCACAGACTGGTGGAGGGATGGTTCTGAGATGATTGAAGTACATTACATGTATTGTACACTTTATTTTTATTATTCTCACATTGTAATATACAATGAAATAATTTTACAACTCTACAGTGAAATAATTCTACAACTCACCATAATGTAGAATCACTGGGAGCCCTGAGCTTGTTTTCTTGGAATGAGATGGTCCTGTTTGGGGGGCGATGGAAGACAGTGACAGATCATCAGGCATTAGAGTCTCACGAGGAGCTCACAACCTGGATCCCTTGCATGTGCAGTCTACAGTAGGGTTTGCGCTCCTGTGAGAATCTGATGCCGCCACTGATCTGACAGGAGGTAGAGCTCAGGAAGTCATATGAACCATGGGGAGCGGCTGTCAACACAGATGAAGCTTCACTCACTTGCCCCTCACTCACCCCAGCTGCGTGGCCCAGTTCCTAATCAGCCACAGACTGATACTAGTCCACATCCTGAGGGCTATGGACTCCTGTTCTGTGGCTTTCCGGAGCACAAACACAACCAAAAATGAAAATGAGAAGGGGGCCCCACAGTAACTGAGATTTTATTCCTGATAACTAGCAGCATCTGGAAACTTGAAAAAGAAACTGGATTCCACTATTGTAAAGTTATAAAACTATTTATCTTGCATCTTTATGTTCATGGCTCTGGACACTATTTCCACATATGGATCATCAGTATTTATATAATTAGAACAGAGGGAAGTGTATGAACTAAAATCCAATGTTTTTACCATGATTCAGAATACCCTTCAAGATTTTCAATACTTTGAACACAAATGATGGGGGTTGGTAATCAATGGCTGGCAGGTCTTTATGTCTGTCCCCTAATCTGTAAAACAAGGTCATTAGATGAAATATTTTATAAAGTGAAACAATGCAATGAAGCTTGTAATAAAATCATCAATTGCCTGCCCTATCTGTCTTAGTGATTTGGGGCTTAAATAAAGAAGGTAGCCTGGTGAGAATCTCACCATGATCTATGAATCCTGACAGCTGCACCCCATGCTCAATACAGGGCCTCACCCTGTTTCTCAGCTGGGACAGGTGCCCCAGATGCCAGGACATCTCTCATCTACATTTTCCAGACAGTGTTCCAGTGGGAGTTTTAGGGGCAGGTGACTGGATGCAAAGGCTAAGGGAGCGGATGTTTGGAGTCTAAAATGTTTCTTTCACAGAGTTTTAACTTGCCTTCATGATTCCAGCTCTATCACATACTGTGGATTTCCAAGATACCAGGAACCTCCAAGTCCCAAGCATTTTTATTTTCTCTGCTTTTTTCAATGTTTGCTCCCACAACCCCTCTACAGGCAGTTAGCTACCTCTGCTCTGCTAATCTAGTACTGAATGATAACGCACTTTCCATCTTTCGACGTTTTGCTGAAATATCTGCTGCAACTGTGTACTGTTTTCTTCAGTTTGGTGGGAGTTTTGAAAAATAATCATTTCCTATCATGATGGTTCATTTTGTGTGTCAATGTGCCTGGGCCACAGTGTGTCCAGATATTTGGTCGAATGTTATCCCGAGTGTTTCTGTTAGGGTTTTTGTTTTTGTTTTTGTTTTTGATGAGATGAACTTTGAGTAAAGCAAATTGCCCTCCATAATGTGGGTGGAACTCACAATCAGCTGAAGGCATACATAGAACAAAAGATTGGCCTCCTGCAAGGAAGAAGGAACTCTCAGCAGACTGCCTTTGCTCCTCACCTGCAGCAATGGTTTTTCATAGTTCCACAGAAGATGACCACCGTGGAACACTGCTGGCCAGATTCATGCTGCAGAATTTGGACTTCCCTGCCTCTGAAATCATATGAGCCAATTCCTTATAATAATTCTTTTTACACACACACACACACACACACACACACACACACACACACACTCTTAGACAGTCATCCCACTGTATTCACAGGGGATTGGCTCCAGGACACGATGAACAGCAAAGTCAAGGTTACTCAAATTTCTTATCTAAAATGTCTTAATATTTGTATATAACCTACGTACATCTAATCATCCAGTTTAAATCATCTCTACTAGATTACCTACAATACCTACTACAATGTAAATGTTCTATCGAGGGTTGTTACATCTTGCATTCTTTTTAATTGTTGTACTGTTACTTTGTATTTATTTATTCTTCTGAGTATTTTCCACCTGTGGTTGGCTGAATCCACAAATGTTGAACCCACAAATACAAAGGGCCAATGATACACACAAACATGCACACACAGATACTCACATACATATATATGAACATGCACACACACATATACACATATGTATATGAACATGCACACGCACACACAGACATCCTACTAGTTGGAGAACCTTGGTTCATGCAACCGTAAACATAAGTAAGCATTCCAACATGCTTCACTACAAGTCTAGCTTGAAAAACAACAACATTCTTCCGATTGCTTTTTATGCACTGCGTGATTTTGAGTACATTACTTCATTTAAACCTCCCAATGTTATTGTGAAGACATGCTTGGTGAGGTTAAATGGTTTGCAAAAGGGAAAATGGAAGAACAGGTATTTTAATCTAAGCACAGTGTTCTGTTCACTGCAACAGAGTTACCTCCCTGGTTACTTCTAAATCACCTTTAGTTCCATCCTAGAAGCAACAAGATGTTCTTTTGTGCCAAACAGGAGAATACTTCGTGTTACAGACTCTGCCTCTATGCTTTTTATGATCAGTAGACAAGTGTCAGAAGCTTCTCAACCCTATCCCTGTTTCTTTCCTCGAGTGACTGATAAATCTGGATATCAGCTGTAATTCTGTTTTCCTAAAGTTTCCTGCACCTCCCCATCCACAGTGTGTGATACACTAAAGACATCCAAGAGAGACAAAGTGCCAGTTTCTTCTGACTAACTTATAAACAGTGGCTCAATCTGTATTTCCTGGAAAACAGAGCCTGAAGCCAGCAAAGGTTATGTGCTATTAACGTCGGGGGTTGGGGGGTGCCAGCCCTCGGAGCAGGGACTGGGCAAAGAGACGTGAGTAGGGGAATGAAGCAGGCTGGTGTGGGTATGCACTACCAAGCTCGTTAGCATTAGGCATCAAGCACCAGAGATCGCTCACTGTGGCCAGACTTTCTGAGAGATAGTACAAAGGAATGCTTCTCAGAACAGCCCATTTGGGGAGAAATTTATCGACGGCTTTTCTTTTTTAATTGGTCAGTGGTTTGTTCTGTGGGGGTACTAATTTCTCTCTGTCTCTAGGTAAGATGTATGTACCTGTCCATACAAAGTTTCCCGTGTCAAAATACACTGGAGAGCCCTAGTGAAGGACGGCCTGGACGCGCAGGGAGGCCCCCTCTTCAGTGTCAGAGGAAAGTCCTCAGAGTCAACGGGCAGTTTGTTGCCACAGTAGCCGGGGAGCTGGAAAAACTGGCTCAAGGTCCTGGCACAAGATGAGGCAGAGAGGGGCTGAAATAGAGCAAAGATGAATTTGTTGCCCGTTCTTTAGTCCAGTTCTGTCATCTTGACCCTCAAAGGCCCTCCTGAGTGATTTTGGCCTGGCTAAGCCTCACAGTGGGTTCAAGGCAAGGCATTCGCTGCCAGCAGCAGAAAGCAACTTTGGATCATTTAAGCAACGCAGGGATTTACAGGAAAGATACTGGGACAAACTTCAGAATGTAAAAAACAGCTGAGAAAGCAGGTCTGCAGAAGGGCAAGAACCAGGACTGGAAAGGGACCCCAGCAGCAGCTCACACGTCTGCCGTCAGTGAGCACGGGCTTGAAAGGACCCCAGGCTCGGTGGCTCTCCTTTCCAGTTTAATGTGCTGGGGGGAGCATGTGATCGGGTCAGCTGTGCAGTGTGTTTCTGTGCCTTAATTACTCATCTGCGGCCGGGGCACAGGCTAGAGGATGAAGGGCATCCCCGTGGGCATCCTGCATCAGTCTGGATAAGCAAGGTTATCAGGTCATTATCAAACGATCTCATCGCCCTGGTGTTTTCACAAAGGTTGACTTCCTCATCATGCGCACCTGCCTCTGGCTGGCTGGGGATGCTGCTCTTCCTGACCTCATGCTGTGGGACCCAGGCTACTTAAACAGCCAGCGTCTTGAACGCTGTCCGACACAGAGCCAGACAGAAAGACTGCTCAGGAGGCTTTTCAGCTGGTAATTAATTTTTTTTTTTTTTTTTTTGGAAGAACTGGTCATTTGACTTCACACATCCACAAAGGGGAAGAAAAAGGATGATGCCACCATCTTACCAGAGGTGGAAAGACATGGTAACGTTTGAAAAACAGCATTAATACATGTCACCACTCATGGGTGGGGTTAATACATGTCACCACTCATGGGTGCAGGGGGTAGGATCATTTTCAGCAGAAGGTAAAGGAATTGCAAGTCAGAGGAAATGGTCGATGTCTATCATAAGCAACAACAGGCTTGAGGAAGACTGAATTCTTTATCTCGGAACTTTAGAGTTAAAGTAAACCTATGATTTGTAAAGTCACATTCGTGCTTCCAAATGTCTTTTATTTTTTAAAATGCATTGACACATTGCAATTGTATATATTGATGGGGCTCAGTTTGATATTTTGATACATATATATGTCGTATAATGGTCAAATTAGAGTATTTAGCACATCCATCACCCAGTTATCATTTCTTTGTAGTCAAAACATTCAAAGGCCTCCTGTCTAGCTATTTTGTAATATACGAGGCCTCACTGTTAACAGCATCACCCCACCATGCGGTAAAACACCAGAATGGCTTCCTCCCACCCAGCTGTCACTGTGGACCCATGAACCAACCTCTCCCCATGCACCCCACAATCTTTCCATGTGGCTCCCGTAGTTCTGGTAACCACGGTTCTACTTTCTGCTTCTATGAAATCAACTCTCTTTAATTATAGATTTCACATATGAGTGAAATCCTGTGGTATTCATCTTTCTGTGGCTGGTTTATTATGCTTAACGTGATGTCCTCCAGGCCCATCTACAGAGACCCAAAGAAGTAGAATGGCCACCTGGTGGCTCAGCGACAGGCACCGGACTAGACCCTAGGTGGCTCCCGTCACAGGCTCCTCTTTGTGAGCACTCATTATTAGATGTGCTGACAATAAACCTCCTCTTAGCACAGGACTTAAAAGACACGGTCCCTGGCAAGGGCTTTTGCTATTCAAAACATTTGTCCTATTAATAACTTGGATGTCAGAACCTCAACTTCCCTTCATAAAACCAACTTCACTGCACTGTCAGGCCAAGCGCTTCCGAAGGACGTTCCCAAGGTCGATCTGTGACTCAGGCGGGCCCATCGGAGCCAAAGTGGTTCAGGTATGACATCTGAGTTAGTCAGCCAGAGGCGTGAGATGTTGATTGGAATTCTTGGGAGAAAGGTTATTTTCTTTTCTGCAAGGACTGTGAGTGGAAAGAACGGTAAGAACTTGGAAGTGCTGGGGACAGTCTGTGGGTGGCCAAGGAATCCACACAGGGGAATCCAGAGCTAAAATGTGGGAAGAGAAAAACTGGTGCTGAGATACTGTTGGAACTCCTGGATCAAGCCATACCTGAAACCTAATGCAGACTTCTTTATGGAAGTCAATAAATATCTGTTTTTCGATTTCACACGGTTGAACTGCTTTTTTGTTTTTGTTTTTATTGTTTTGCCAACTGCAGCAAAAAGTTTCAAATGTTCATTTGATTTTCTCCAAAGCACATATGAGTTTCCAGACAATTCAAAGAATCGTTTACAGATAGCTAAGAAAGCTCAGAGAATGTTTTTTATGTGACAATTCATGGGAGTGCCCCCCTCTACCTCTCATCAAACTGTACACATTATTTTAAGCTCTTGGAACATGTAGAGCCTATTAATGGTGAAATATAATTTTCACTGCTTTATTGGTATGAGATTTAACTTACTGCTGAGGAAAAAGGGAAATGGGAATTACACCATTTCCAGATACCCCTCAGGGTGTTCTCACAGTGGTGCTAAAAAAGAGGAAGCTAATATTTCCAAGAACCTTTTGTGCCTTAAAGTTAAACAGGTCTCTTCAATGAACCATGCTGGACTGACTGCTTTCCAATTAATCCTTTTCAGAGGCAAACTTCAAACCTCAAGAACTTTCCTTGTGCTTTTAAAATCTGATATTAGTCAAACACATAGAGATATCTTTGGGGCTTAAAAAGTTGATTTTTTTTAAAGGTGCAAAAATGAAGAAGTAAACCTCATACATTTTCTCTTGTGGGTCTCCACACATTTGGAGCTTGGGCACAAAGGAGAGTCTTAGAATGACGGCTGTTTTCACGTGCCTTTCAAAAGGTGCTGGGGAACCAGGTCATCTTAGAGGAGATGGAGAAGACTTGAGCCAGCTACTTAATTAAGATGCAGGAGTGTGTGGTCTGAATCCAATACTCTCAAGGCCAACCAGCACTTGGAGAAGTGATTTACCTGCAAATCAAGGCATGTTGCCACATTGTAACCCTGTAAGAGGAGAGGGTTCTGAGAGCCATCGAAATGGGAATGTCATTGATCCATTAAGATAGAAAGACATTTGATGTCTACTTAGTGGCCAGGACTTGGGATGAAGAAATGTGACTGTGAATATCACTGAGCCACTGTCTAACTTAGAGTCCACACACGTGCAGTGCACCTGTTAGGGTTTTCCCGATGGATGCTGTCATACATTGCCACAAACTTTGTGGCTTCAAACAACAAATTTTGTCTTTTTTAAATTGTATTTGGGCTCTGGGGTACACGTGCCCTTCCTGCACCCTGCAGGATTGTTGCATAGGTACGTACATGCCACGGTGGTTTTCTGTCTCCATCCTCCCTGACCCCCCGTTGCCTATGTCAGGCATTTCTCCTGGTGTTATCCCTCCCTCTCCTCCCTACCCCTCCCCTCTCCCCCCTCCCCTCCCCTCCACCTCCCCCACCTAGCCCTGTAAGTGTTGGTCCCCTCTCTGTGCCCAAGTGTTCTCACTGTTCATCACCTGCCTATGAGTGAAAACATTTGGTGTTTGGGTTTCTGTTCTTGTGAGTCTCGCTCTGTTACCCAGGCTGGAGTGCAATGGTGTGATCTCAGCTCACTGCAACCTCTGCCTCCTGGGTTCAAGTGATTCTCTTTTCCTGAGTAGCTGGGACTACAGATGTGCGTCACCACGCCAGGCCAATTTTTTTTTTTTTTTTTTTTTTTTTGTATTTTTAGTAGAGATGAGGTTCCACCATGTTAGCCAGGATGGTCTAGATCTCCTGACCTTGTGATTTGCCCACCTCAGCCTCCCAAAGTGCTGGGATTACAGGCATGAGTCACTACACCCAGCCACGTTACTATTTTTAATTTTGGGAGGTGAGAAGTATAAAATTGATGCGTTGGAAAGACCGTATTCCTTCTGGAGACTTCAGGGGAGATTCTCTTCCCTTGTCTTTTCATTTTCCTGTCAATGCTGAATATTTATTAACAAAGAGATACTGGAATTTTGAATTCTTAAGACTTGCTTTGGACATTAACATTTGTAGTAGATGCTGTAAAACATAAACATTTTGACACTATACCTACAGAAAAACTCGGAAATTATAATACAGAAATAAAAAGTTAAATCAATTATAGTTGCTATTACAAATATTTTGTCAAATGAAGCCAGAGGTGGCCTGAATCTCATAACTCATGGCCCATTCATGACATCCCTCAATCTGCTGCTTCACTTCAACCTTTCCTTCATCCTCACTAACCCTAGGGCAGTTACCCACCCCCATCACCCTCTTACACAGGTACACTTGTGGCAACCCCACAGCTCTAGGCACAACTCCAAATTCCCTGCTGCCCTGTAGATCCACATTCACAGGTTCCAGGGTTTAGGATGAGAACACTGGAGGGGTTGCTGTTTAGTTTACCGCAGTCCTGAGGGCAGAAGCTGGAAATCAAGAAACTAATTCTCCCCTTCCAGAAAGGACTCTCCCACTGGAACAAACTTCCTGATTTTGCTGTCCTGTTTACTTAAGCTTCTTGGTAATGCTCAACTTCTTCCAAAATTTGGTCTTATCTAGTCCCTACATTATAAATGTCTGAATCCCCCTTCGGGGGTCTGTATACAGCGTACACCATATTAGCTACAGGGGCTCCAAGCTACACCCTCTCACCTCCTTCCCTCCCTGTATTTCCTAACATTTGCTCAGTAAATGTTGGACAAAGATGCCGTTAGCAATGTTTTAAAAATAAGAGGCCCACCGAGGAACTTTAAATGTCCATGCTAATTACTTCCTCATCTAACTTGCTTCAAAAGCACAGACATTATTCCAGTTTTCCAAACTGGGAACTCTTGCACATTTAGGCAGAAATATGGGACCTTCACTTTCATCCATAAAGACAGTAATAGCAACAATCACAGCCGCCACCATGAGAGACACAGCTAACATTTATTGAGTATGCTCTTTGTCTTGGGCACTGTTCTGGGTGATTTTCTGAATGACTTAGTTAAATCCATCCTCCTCCCCAAGTCCGGTGGGTGGGGGTCACTGCCTCAGTTTGCAAACGAGGAAACTGAGGTTTAGGGAGATCCAGTGAAATGCCCAACATCAGAACAGACACGGGATTCACCATCAGCCTGTCTGATCTCAGGGCTCCATATTATATTGTCTGAGGTGGTGACGTCGCTGGAAGGGAACATAGTATTTTCGGCATGTACACTGGAAAAGACTATAATAGCACCAATAGGTCTTTTTTTTTTTTTGGAAAAAAACCTATGTCTACAGCATCTAGCTAAAGGACGTAAACCACAGCTACTGTGAATGCTAGTGGCTTTCTGGGCTCACGGTCTTTGCTCAAAGAAAGCAAGAACAAGGCCTATCCAGGTCCGCCAGGCTTGTCTGCCACCTTTTCTATGGCAAGGGCCAGATGTGACTCCAAGGGCTCTCTACGAAGCAGCCCCGGGCACACAATGCCAGGCATGCCATCCCTCCGCCCTGACCTGTGGGCCAGCCGCAAGCTGGGGTCTGCCGGTCAGCGGGGCTCAGGAACGCAGTGGGCCTTGGTGCCAGCTGTTGGGCTGGGTTCAGGTCCATTCCAGATGCTGCTTGTTTTTTCTGGGATCAGCAGGCCACTGGCGCGTATTTTTCTCCTGACAGCGGCAGAGGCACAAGATGGAAAATCTAACCCCAGAAGCACGTGTTCAGCGTCTACTCCTTTCACACCTCCTAACATCCCCTTGGCCACAGCAACTCACACAGGGAAGCTTGAGCTCAAAGGCAGTGGGAGAGGGAGACGCTTCGCCCACGTGAGACCAAGGCAAGGGTGTGGATATCAAGTAAGGTATGAAGACTGGATCCCAAAGACAATACCCTGCAAACTGTGCCTTTTGAGTCTGTTTTCCTTGCTGTGATGCTCTCAATCCTATGCTGGCTCCAGTGGAGGAAGAACTGAGGAGTAGAAACCAATGTCTTCTCTCCCACTTACAAGCTCTGCTCCTTAATTCCACCTGCCAGTATGCCTTCAGTCCATCACCAAGCACTGATGGCTTCTCAGCCGACACATTCACGAGGGCCATCCAGTTCTTACCACCAGGGCTTCCCTTGCAACCCACCACCACCATCACTCGCAGGAACTCCACAGCGCCTCCGTATCAGCCAGGGTTCTCCTGAGAAGCAAAGCCAACAGGATATACACAGATGTGTATGAGAAGATTTGTTATGGAAATCAGCTCATGTGATTATGGAGGTTGAGAAATCCCAGGATTTGCCATTGGCAAGCTGGGGACCCAGGAAAGCTGGTGGTGTGATTCGGAGACAGAAATCCTGAGAACTGTGGGTGGGTGGGGGGTGAGGTGACTATAAATTTCAGCGTCCAAAGGCCCAAGAACCAGGAGCTCCGATGCCTGAAGGCAGGAGAGGATGGAGGTCCCAGCTCAAGAAGACAGAGGAGAAATCCACCCTGCCTCCACCTTCCTGTTCTATTTGAGCCCTTGATGGATTCGATGGTGCCAGCCCACACTGCTGAGGGTGGATCTTTACTTGGTATACTGATTTAAATTCTAGTCTCTTCTGGAAACTAAGGAAGAAACACCCTCACACTCATACCCAGAAATAATGTCTTACCGACTATCTAGCTATCTGCTAGCCCAGTCCAGCTGCCACATTTCAACCATCACAGTCTGTAAGGAGTGTTGTACTGACTCCACACAGTGGCTGGTGTGATCTTTCAAAATGTCAACTCCTTGCCTGACAACCCTGCACTTGTGACACCACGCAAAGGCCAGGTCACGGCCTGAACAATTCCATATCCTACAACACCACGCAAAGGCCAGGTCACGGCCTGAACAATTCCATATCCTACAACACCACGCAAAGGCCAGGTCACGGCCTGAACAATTCCATATCCTACAACACCACGCAAAGGCCAGGTCACGGCCTGAACAATTCCATATCCTACAACACCACGCAAAGGCCAGGTGATGGCCTGAATGATCTCATATCCTCCAATACCATGTAAAGTCCATGTCACAGCCTGAAAAATCCCATATCCTCTGATACCATGCAAAGACCAGGCCATGGCCTGAACAATTCCACATCCTATAATACCATGTGAAGTTCACATCATGACCTGAACGATCCCATATCCTGGTGACACGATGCAATGGCCAGGTCACGGCCTGAACAATCCCATATCCTCCTAGCTCCTTCCCACCTATATGGCAGCATCTTGCGAAAGTTCCCTTGCCATACCCCTGAATACCAATACCAAACATACTTGGGTCTTTCTTTCTTTCTTTCTTTCTTTCTTTCTTTTTTTTTTTTTTGAGATAGGGTCTTGTTCTGTCACCCAGGCTGGAGTGCAGTGGCACAATGTCAGCTCACTGAAACCTCTGCTTCCTAGGTTCAAGTGATTCTCATGTCTCAGCCTCCCAAGTAGCGGGATTACAGGTGTGCACCAGTATGCCCAGCTAATTTTTGTATTTTTAGTAAAGACAGGGTTTTGCCATGTTGGCCAGGCTGGTCTTGAACTCTTGACCTCAAGTGATCAGCCCATGTCAGCCTCCCAAAGTTCTGGGATTACAGGCATGAACCACCACACCCAGCCAGGCTCCTTCTTGGCCCTCAGTGAAACCTTTATCAACTACAATATCTACAGAACCACATACGATGGTGCACACTTTCCTCTAAGTAAACTGTTCTTATTTTATTATTACTTGGGGAATGCCAATCCATCCCATAGGAAGAAGTTTAACTGCAAGCAAGGACTTTACCAGCCGGATTCACCACTGTATCCCCAATAACAGGCACAATGCCAGTTTATATTAGCAGCTCCCTAAATATGGGTTGAATTAAAAAATAATCAAAGAGACAAATGAACCCACCCTTCAAATGCACTCCAAAAAGTTGGAGAAGAAATTACCCAAGCCTAAAGAATATTGCTGTAAGTATCAGTGGTTTAACGAACTCAACACGCTCTTGTGTGCATTTCTGATATTTGGGAAATGGAAGCTTGTGAGTTTCAGGGAGTCTAAGTGCCCCTGCCTCTCCTGAAGCTTGGCAAAGCCTCATGCCACCTGCAAATAGTGAGAAATAAATTATGTATTAGTTACAATGGAAAGGTAAAAGAATTGAGTATAAATGTATGACCCCATCCCCCCCAAGAAAAGAAATTAGGAGAAGAAGTGGCCCGTTACAAAGCCGTCCAAATATATGGTATACTTAAAAACAAAGTGCCCAGCAACAAATAGCTCAAGCAATGTATTGCAATGTTGATGAAAGACCACATGCTGTGAACCTGAGCTCTGGAGCTAGACTGCTCAGGTTAGAATTTTGATCAAGTTTCTTAACCTCTCTGAACCTCAGTTCACCGTCATTAAGATGGGGATAATAGCAATGTATCTCTCATAGGGAGTCACGGACACTAAATGAGTCCAGTCTATGCAAGGTTCTCTGTGAGCCGTGCTGGGTGCATAGTAAGAATCCATCTGAGTTTGCTCTTATTGGTATAAAGAAATATTCATTTGGATCAAATTATAGATACAAAGCAGAGAGAGAGAAAAAATCATAATTAGAACTGTTAAATAACACTTGTTATAATTTCCCTGTGGCGCCTTCTCAAAATAAGGTCTTCTGTAAATGCCACTTCAAATCTCAGAGCTCAGCAACTCACCCACCAGCCAGCTGTCAGGGAACGGGTTTAACTCAGAGAAGTGGTTCTGTTCAGCCACTTCTTTGTCTCTGACGATGTTATCTCAGGGCTCCCCAGTAGAAAAGTTGCATTGCTTATTATAACCACAGCATAAACAAGGCCGGGGGTTTATATAACACCTCAGTTACCAAAAGCTGAAAAGCACATCGAAGTGTTGTAGTTATGTCTACTTTCACAACATCCATGAAAAACTAAGAAAGTTTGATAATATTATCTCATTATAGGTGAAGAGATTAAAAAGAAATCAAGTGACTTCTTCTGGCTTATCCAGTAGGTAAGTTGGATAGCTATAAAACTGGAGAGGTCTGAAGACCACCTCCAGCAGAACATGCCTCTATAATTTACCCGGCTTAACATTTTAAATCTATCTACTTGCATTTCACCTCTTTTAAAAAATATATTAACAAAGGAATGGATATGAAAATCAATAGTTCAAATATGTTCTCCCAAAATGCAATCCGTGGCACAATACAGATGTTGATTGTGGTGGCTTGGAAACTAGGTATTCCACTGGCAAATAGTATTTTATGATAGAGAACCCTGTGTAAGACAATATTTTAATTCCTCCTATGAGGCGAATGATCATTATTTACAGTTCTGAGTGGTCCTACAGCAGAGAAGTCTGCTGAGTTTGGATAACCCGGCATTTCACATTCTTGGCGGAGCATTTTTAAAATACAAAATCAATAATATTCAGAGTGGCAGTGTTCCATGTCTCATCCATTTGGAAATGCTGACTTAGGAAATCACAGTGTAGAGCAACTCTAGACAAGAATAAGAACTCCAGAATCAGGTTCGGGTACTGCAGACAGTGTGGAGGTCCGGGCGTGAGCACTCTATTGGCCAATGAAAAGCAGGAATATGAGCAGTTCTAAGAATCTGCTAGTGAGCGACAAGCAGGTCTGGAGATTGTTGAGTTTGTGGAGATTTCTTGAGCCTTTAACTCAAACAGCCTCAAATATTTTAAGATTTGACATCAAGAAGTAACATAGGACAATAGACTGATTTTTTCCCCCTAAGCAAATTTAGCAATTCCAAATGTAAGTCATGACATTCTTGGAGATACTATTCAAATTTGTTTTAAACTTAGTGCTACTAGTTCCAAAATGGTTGCATATGTTAATGCAGAAAGATTTTAAAGAGTTTCTAGGAGATTTAGAGAGAAACTTTTCACCCTATGAAAAGAGTATAATCCAACGGAGCGACAGTGACTGGAAGCACCTACTGAACCCAGCAGAAAGCAGGCAATCAGTATAATACTATCCACCTGTCATTATTATTGTTACTATTTTTTTCAGCACCACTGAAAATACCACAGCTAAACCTTCAGGCTTGTGTTTGTTTGCTAATTCAAACCTAGAGATTTCTTCTCAGGCAGTGAACACGTGATTCAGATGGAGTTTACAACATTAGCCCGTCTATTTCCCAGACTTCTCGAAATTTACATATCCAAACCAAAATGCTTGATTTCTCCTTGAAACCATCTTATGCCTCTCTTCTCCTCTTCCATGACAGCTCCTCCATACAACCGTTTGTTTGAAATCAGATATTCTCCTCTTTCCCTCAACACTCACAGGACCCTTGAGGAACAAGTCTCCTGAGCACTTCCTCGCGCTGTCACTGCGGGTCATTCAAACCCGCCCCTTCTCTCTGCACCCTCTTCTCTCTGCAGTCTATGTATGATCCAGCCGGTCCAACCCACAGTCGGCTTCTTAGCTGGACTCTGCAGTCCTCTCTGCAAGTGGGCTTTCCACATCCACCCTGCTCTCTTCCAATGCCATCTCCACTCACAAAGGATTTTTAAAAGCACACAATGTATGTTTTTCTTATTTTTTTTTTTCATTGCTATCCCCCACATCCTGACTATGACGCCAGGAATAAAGTCTAGACAGCATCTCCAAACTCACCTTGAGACGTTTTTCTTGAACTCATTGCACTCTGGCCACACTGCTTGCTTGGAGTTCTTTCTGTCCTTAGGGCTGCCAGGGTAAAGTTCCCTCTGTCTGCAACATCCATGTCGCCTGCACTGTGCCAGACTGACACCTCTTTAGTTCTTCAAGCCTCCGTTTACAAGCTGACCCTATCTGATCTTCCAAAGGAAGGATCCCTCTTTACCTAATTATTAATTCTCAGTCACAATATTGTTATATGTCACAGCAGGCTGTTTGATGCCTGCAATTTTTACTGACTTACTTATTCCTTTACGTATTCCTTATCTGCCTCCCACATTCTTACTGCTCACGCCATGGAAGTGGGAACCATGTTTTCTTTACCCTACATTCTAGGCATGATGTGTTAACATCCGTATAGTGTCTACATGGATGAATGGGAAAACTGTACAAAGGATTTTATAATGTGAAAGGAATCTAACTTGAATGTATGGTACATCATGTACTCAACTTGCAGAGCATCCACGAAAGGACAGTTCATTAATTCATTCCCTTCCATTTCTCTGCCACAAAAACTACTTTGGTCAATGTATCAATATACAAGCAGGCCTTACTTCCTGTCACATCGCCTTGTTCAGAAATCATAAATTGAATATAGAGGCAAAATAAAATGATCCTTCAGAAAGAGCAGAATGCCTCTTAGTTAATTCTGCAATGAATACTAAAACACAATAAACAGCACAGACCACTTAGATGGCAGATGGATTTATTAACTGGAGTTTGGGAAAAGAAAGAGCCATCATAATTCAGTCAATTTTTGGTCTATTGTTAGATACACACTTAGAGGGAATATTTGATGGAATAAAAATGTCCTAGGTAAGAGGTCTTTATCTGCCTGGAGGAGGTAAGTGGTAGCTGTAGATGGATGCTGATTAACTTACCGGTTTAGATTTTCAACGACTGGAAGAGGGGCAAGTAACTGTAGCTTTTAGTCTAAATTTGCAAGGAAGGGTACCTAAGGGTAAGCTGCTTCTGTGAGCAGAAGGCCAAACACCCCTGGTCTTCAGAATCCACAGGGTACTCTTCAGAGCGTCAGTTGACTCACTCACGTAAAGAGAATTCCACTCTCTCTTTACCTTACTTATCTAACCTCCCAAACAAGTACATTCAAAGGTCACTTATATAGTTTGGTTCTTGATAGCAAAACACACTGTGAATATCTTCTTCAAATAGGTAAACTCATCTTAGGTTCGGTATTACATTAATATATTCCCTCTGGTTCTTTCTGCTAGTTGATTTTTCATGTTCTTTCCATAGTTGGTGGCATAGTTTTGTTGTCGTTAAATGCAAAGGGAAGGCATAGTCCAATTATCCATCTAATTACTAGTTCAATAATTACTTTATCACTACTTAGGTACCGAATTATCTAAATAGCTTTTGTCTTTACACTCCGCTCAGATGTGTCCCTTGAATATATTTGGCCCCTTCTCTTTCTTTGATAATAATCTACTAGGGAGTGGGTAAAATCCTCAGGAATAAAGGTAGTGTAGACTGTGATGGATTTTATTTATTATTTATTTTTTATTGCATTTTATGTTTTGGGGTACATGTGAAGAACATGCAAGATTGTTGCATAGGTACACTCATGGCAGTGTGATTTGCTGTCTCCTTCCCCATCACCTATATCTGGCATTTCTCCCCATGCTATCCCTCCCCAACTCCAGAGACAGCAGATGCTGGAGAGGATGTGGAGAAATAAGAACACCTTGACACTGTGATTGCTTTGAAAGATTCTGCGTGGACAGTGATCCAGCCTTCAGTCCCACCTCACCAGAGCCCCACCTGGATCACGCAGAGGAGAGTTGCCCTTTACGCTGGGTCTGCGATATGGGATCTTATTTTACATTGTGTTCACTAGCCTGCAGACATGAGATCAAGGTACCAGATGGGTGGAAAACTCAGACGCGTTCAGTAAAGCTCTCATTGGAAAGAGAAGCATGGTGCATTTCAAACCCACCGAAGGAAAGTCGGTGGTCGGGCCAGACAACTGAGGAATCCTGAGGGAAAAAAGCAAAGCTACATTTTTTAAAACCTGTGAGAAAGTCGCCGTAAAAGCCACAGCAGGGTCATTCTCTGCAGCTGGAGTGTTTCCACAAGCCACCCGACTGAGCTGGAAGTGCCCAGCGTGGAAAAGTCTTTTGTCACAAAGCATGGTCAGAAAAGAAAGCTGGATTCCTAAACATTTACCCCCAAAAAGTTCTACCGCCAGAAAAGCTAGGTGAGTCTACCTGAGGAGGAAGACTCAAGTTCTGCTTTCAAGTCCTAATTTCACAACTGCTGTAGAAAGAAAACCCAAAGGTTTCTAAAGGCCAGTGGTGGCTAGTGAGGGTGAGAAGGCAGGTGACAGGTGGCAGGAACCAGGTCAGGAGGGAGGATGCCAGGGAATCGGTCCGGGCCTCCCCAGAAAACAGAAGGGCAGTGTGAGGAGGCTTTGTTTAGGAAGCGGGGAATACGGACGAACCACAGAAATGCTTCAGTAACCTGGAGCGGGCAGCAGCTGAGCTGATACCAGTCCTTGGCCTGAGACGGAGGAAAGACAAATATTTTGAGAAAATCAGTGGTGTTTAGTAGCAGGACAGGCCCAGCCCAAGGGGACCTTGCAGAGAGAGAGCCAGAAAAGAAAGAACCCTGACCTCACTCTCCTCCCTCCCTCTGAGCTCTTGCTGGGGCTTCCAGAGACTTTTCTTTGGCAGAACCCAGATGGAAGTCAGAGGGCACTGAAGTCCTTCAACACAGATTGTGCAAGAGAGGGTGGAGGATGGGTCCTGGTAAGCAAAGAGAAGAAACTCAGCATGTCCGGTAAAAGGAAGGCTTGAAGAACATGGGACCGTCCAACTCCTCATTCCCATTTTTGTTGCTATTTAATTTGTCAGAGTCATCAGATTAGAAATATTATTGGTTAGGAAGGAATTGGACCCAAATTTAATGAGCAGCCTGCACGCCTCAACCAGGCCTTTTAAAGTGAGCTCCAGCCTCCCTGCCTGCCTGTGTCGTTGTCTGGAACAGACAGAATTTGTAGTTGTGCTTATTGACCGTATGAGGAACTGTAGGGAGAAAAGAAAGGTCCTGGGATAATTCTCAGTGAACAAAAAGGAACAGGACAGAAAATGAATCATGAAAACTGTACAATAGCAAACACCTGGAACCAACCCAAATGCCCATCAATGATAAGACTGGACAAAGAAAATGTGGTACATATACACCATGGAATACTACGCAGTCATAAAAAATGATGAGTTTGTATGCTTTGTAGGGACTTGAATGAATCTAGAAGCCATCATTCTCAGCAAATTGACACAAGAACAGAAAACCAAATGCCCCATGTTCTCACTCATAGGTGGTTGTTGAACAATGAGAACACGTGGACACAGGGAGAGGAGCATCACACACTGGGGGTAGTTTGGGGGAGTAGGGGAGAGACAGCGGGGGGTGGCGATGGAGGGGAGGGTTGGGAGGGAAAACATGGGGAGAAATGCCAGATATAGTATTCCATCATATATATATATATATATGTATGTATAATGTGTGTGCATATATATATATATATATATATGCACACACATACAGATCACTGATATATAACTGTCAGATAGATATACCTATCTCACAGTTATATATCAGTGAGATGTATGTGTGCATATATCTTACACATATATCTGTCTCACAGTTCCTTTCTCTATTTGTTGATTGATGGGCATTTGGGTTGGTTTCATGATTTTGTAATTGTGAATTGTGCAACCATAAACATGCATGTGCAACTATCTTTTTTGGATAACTTCTTTTCCTCTGGGTAGAAACCCAGGAGTGGGACTGCTGGATCAAACAATAGTTCTACTTTAGTTCTTTACGAAATCTCCAGTCTTCCACAGTGGCTGTACTAATTTACATCCCCACGAGCAGTGTAGAAGTGTTCCCTGTTCACTGTATTCTTGACAACATCTATTTTTTGACTTTTTTATTATCGCCATTCTTGGAAGAGTAAGGTGGTATTACATTGTGGTTTTGATTTGCATTTCCCTTATCATTAATGATGCTGAGCGGTTTTTTTTTTCTTTTTTTTTCTTTGTAATGTGTGTTGGACTTTTGTATACCTTCCTTTAAGAATTGTCTCTTAATATTCTCAGTCCGCTTTTTGATGGAATTGTTTTTTCTGACTGATTTGAGTTTGTTATAGATTCCGGATATCAGTACTTTGTCAGATGTATAGATTGAGAAGGTTTTCTCCCAGTCAGTGATTTGTCTTAAGTTTACTCTGTGGACTGTTCTTTTTGTTTTAAAAGCTCTTTAGTTTAATTAAGTCCCAGCTATTCATGTTTTTTTTTTTTTTTTTTTTTGCATTTGTTTTTGGGTTCTTGGTCATGAAATATGTGCCAAAGGCAATGTCTAGAAGGGTTTTTCCAATGTTATCTTCTAGAATTTTTATAGTTTCAGGCCTTAGGTTTAATCCCTAATCCACCTTGAGTTGATTTTTGCATAAGGTGAGAGACGGGGATCCAGTTTCAGTCTCCTCCATGTGGCTAGCTATTTATCCCAGCACCATTTGTTGAAAAGGGTGTCCTTTCCTCACTATGCTTTTGTTTGCTTTGTTGAAGATCAGTTGGCTGTAAATATTTGGGTTTATTTCTGGTTTCTCTATTCCATTGGTCTGTGTACTGACTTTTATACCAGTACCATGCTGTTTTGGTGACTGCGGCCTTATAGTATAGTTTGCAATCAGGTAGCATGATGCCTCCAGATTTGTTCTTTTTGCTTAGTCTTGCTTTGTCTATGCAGGTTCTTTCTTAACTCCATATGAATTTTAGAATTGTTTTTGCTAATTCTGTGAAGAATGATGGTGGCATTTTGATGAGGATTGCATTGAATTTGCAGATTGCTTTTGGCAGTATGATCATTTTCACAGTATTGATTCTACCCACTCATGAGCATGGGATGTGTTTCTATTTCTTTGTATTGTCTATGATTTATTTCAGCACAGTTTTGTAGTTTTCCTCATAGAAATTTCTTGACTCCTTGGTTTGGTATATTCCTAAGTTTTTTGGTTTTTGTTTTATTTATTTATTTATTTATTTATTTATTTATTTATTTATTTATTTTTGTTATTATAAAAGGAGTTGAATTCTTGATTTGATTTTCTACTTGATTGCTATTGTGTAGAAGAGCTACTGATTTGTGTACATGAATCTAGTAACCTCAAACTTCGTTGAATTCTTTGATCAGGTTTAGAAGCTTTCTGGAGAAATCTTTAGGGTTTTTAAGGTAAACAATCATATCGTCAGCAAACAGTGAAAGTTTGACTTTCTCTTTACCAGTTTGGATACCCTTTATTTCTTTGTCTTGTCTGATTGCTCTGGCTAGGACTTCCAGTACTGCGTTGAAAAGGAGTGGTGAGAGAGGACATCCTTGTCTTGTTCTAGTTCTCAGGGGGAAATGCTTTCAACTTTTCCCCATTCTGTATTACGTTGTCTGTGAGTTTTTCATAGATGGCTTTTATTACATTAAGATATGTCCCTTGTGTGCTCATTTTGCTGAGAGTTTTAATCATAAAGGGATGCTAGATTTTGTTGAATACTTTTTCTGCATCTATTAATTATGCAATTTTTGTTTCTAATTCTATTTAAGTGAACATTTATTGACTTGCATATGTTAAACCATCCCTGCATCCCTGATGTGAAACCCACTTGATCATGGTGGATTGTCTTTTTGATACGTTGTTGGATTCAGTTAGCTAGCATTTTGTTAAGGATTTTAGTGTCTATGTTCATTAAGCATATCAGTTTGTAGTTTTCTTTTTTGGTTACGTCCTTTCATGGTTTTGGTAATGGGTAATGCTGGTTTCATAGAATGAATTAAAGAGGGCTCCTTCTTTCTCTATCTGGTGGAATAGTGTCAAAAGGCTTGCTACAATTCTTTGAATGTCTGGTAGAATTCTGCTGTGAATATGTCTGGTCCTGGACTTTTTTTTGTTGAAATATTAAATTACCATTTCAATCTTGCTGCTTGTTATTGGTCTGTTCAGGGTATCTAATTCTTCTTTATTTAGGCTAGGAGGATTGTATTTTTCCAGGAATTTATCCATCTCTTCTAGGTTTCCTAGTTTATGTGAGTAAAGGTGTTCATAGTAACCCTGAATGATTTTTTTTTTTTTTTTTTTTTTTTTTTTTTTTTGTATTCCAGTGGTGTCAGTTGTAAAATCTCCTGTTTCATTTCTTAGGGAGGTTATTTGGATTTTCTCTCTTTTTTTGGGGTTAATCTTGTTAATGTTCTAGAAGTTTTATTTATCTTTTCAAAGAACCAGCTTTTTGTTTCATTTATCTTTTGTACTTTTTGTTGTTGTTGTTGTTGTTTCTATTTCATTTAGCTTTGCTCTGATCTTGGTTATTTCCTTTCTTCTGCTGGGTTTGGGTTTGGTTTTTTCTTGTTTCTCTTGCTCCCTGAAGTGTGACTTTAGAACGTCAGTTTGTGCTCTTTCAGTCTTTTCAATGCAGACATTTAGGGCTCTGAACACTCATCTTAGCACGCCTTTGCTCTATCCTAGAGGTTTTGATAGGTAGTGTCATTACTGTCAATAAGTAAATTTTCATCTTGATTTTGTTTCTGACCCAATGCTCATTCAGGAGCAGGTTATTTAATTTCCATGTATTTGTCTGATTTAGCAGGTTCCTTGTGGAGTTTATTTCCAGTTTTATTCCACTATGGTCTGAGAGAGTGCTTGATATAATTTCAATTTTTAAAAATTTATTGAGGCTGTTTCATGGCCTATCATATGGTCTAACATAGAACAATTTTCACATGCTTTTGAATAGAATGTGTATCCTGTGGTTGCTGAATGAAATGTTCTGTATATATCTGTGAAGTCCATTTGTTCCAAGGAATAGTTTAAATCCATTGTTTCTTTGTTGATTTTCTGTCTTGATTACTTGTCTAGTACTAAAGTCCGCCACTATTATTATGTTGCTGTCTATCTCATTTCTTAGGTCTATTGATAATTGCTTTATACATTTGGGCACTCCAGTGTTAGGTGCATATATGTTTAGGATTGTGACATTTTCCTATTGGACAGGGCTTTTCACCATTATCTAATTTCCCTCTTTGTCTCTATTAACTGCTGTTGCTTTAAAGTTTGTTTTGTCTGATATAAGAGCAGCTATCTCTGCATACTTTTGGTGTCCATTTACATAAAATGTTTTTTTCCATCCCTTTACTTTAAGTTTATGTGAGTCCTTATGTGTTAGGCGAGACTCTTGAAGGCAGCAGATAGTTGGTTGTATTCTTATCTATTCTGTGGTTTTCAGAGGAGCATTTAGGACATTTACATTCAGTGTTAGTATTGAAGCATGAGGTACCCTTGCATTCATTATGCTTTTTGTTGCCTGTGTACTTCGGTTTTTTTGTTTTCAGTTTTTGTTTTTAAACTTGTTTTTGTTTGTTTGTTTGTTTTATAGGTCCTGTGTGATTTATGCTTTAAAGAGGTTCTGTTTTGATGTGTTTCTAGGACTTTTTTTTGAAGATTTAGAGCTCCTTTTAGCAGTTATTATAGTGGTGGCTTGGTAATGGCAAATTCTCTCAGCATTTGTTTGTCTGAAAAATGACTGCATCTTTCCTTCATATACAATGCCTAGTTTTGCTGGATACAAAATTCTTGGCTGATACTGTTTTGTTTGAGGAGGCTGAAGATAGGGCCCCAATCCCTTCTAGCTTGTAGGGATTCTGCTGAGAAATCTGCTATTAATCTGGTAGGTATTCCTTTATAGGTTACCTGGTGCTTCTGTCTCACAACTCTTAAGATTCTTTTCTTCATCTTAGCTTTAGATAACCTGATGGTAACATGTCTAGGTGAAGATCTTTTTGTCATACATTTTCCAAGTATTTTTTTGTGCTTCTTGTATTTGGATGTCTAGGTTTCTAGCAAGGCCAGGAAAAATTTCCTCAATTACTCCCTCAAACACAAGCTTTTAGAATTCTCTTCTTCCTTAGGAACACTGATTATTCTTAGGTTTGGTCATTTAACATAATCCTGGACTTCTTGGAAGCTTTGTTTATATTTTCTTATTATTTTTTCATTGTCTTTCTTGGATTTGGTTAATTTGAAGACCTTGTCTTCAAGCTCGAATTTCTTTCTTCTACTTGTTCAGTTCTGTTGCTGAGACCTTCCAGGACATTTCATATTTCTAAAATTTGTCCAAATTTCCTAAATTTTGTGTTTTTTTTTTCTTTAATCTATCTATTTCCTTGAATATTTCTCCCTTCATTTCTTATATCATTGTTTGGATTTCCTTGTATTAGGCTTTGCCTTTTTCTGGTTCCCCCTGATTAGCTTAATAACTGACCTCCTGAATTCTTTTTCAGGTAAGATATTTCTTTTCAGTTTGGACCCATTGCTGGTGAACTAGTGTGATTTTTTGAGGGGAATTAAAGAGCCTTATTTTTCATATTACCAGGGTTGGTTTCTGGTTCCTTCTCATTTGGGTGGGCTCTGTTAGAAGAAAGGTCCAGGGCTGATGGCTGTTGTTCGGATTCTTTTGTCCCACAGGGTGTCCTCTTGATGTCGTGTTCTCCCCCTTTTCCAAGGGATGTGGCTTCCTGTGAGCCAAACGGCAGCAATTATTGTCTCTCTTCTGAGTCTGGCCACCCAGTGAGTCGGCCTGGCTCTCGGCTGCTACTGGGATTGTCTCCACAGAGTCCTGTGCTATGAACCGTCTATGGGTCTCTCAGCTGTGGATACCAGTGCCTGTTCCAGCGGAGGTGGTGGGGGTTGAGGGGTGTAATGGACAACATGAGAATCTTTAGCTTTGGTGGTTTAATGCTCTATTTTTGTGCTGTTTGGCCTCCTGCCAAGTGGTGGCACTTTCCAGAAAGTATCATCTGTAGTAGTGTGGAGAGGCACCAGTGGTGGGCAGGACCCTGGCATTCCCAACACTGTATGCCTTTTGTTTTCTGCTACCAGGGTGGATGGGGAGGGACCATAAGATGGGGACAGGGCTAGGCATGTCTGAGTTCAAACTCTCCTTGGGCGGATCTTGCTGTGGCTGCTGTGGAGGAAGAGGGCAAGATTCCCAGTCATAGAGTTGTGTACCTAGGAGGGTTATTGCTGCCTCTGCTGACTCACACAGATGGTCAGGGAAGTGGGGGAAAGCTGGCAGTCCCAGCCTCACCCAACTTCCGCACAAACTGAAGGGCAGTCTCACTCCCTCCATGCCCTCCTGCAATAGCCCTGAGTCTGTTTTCAGGCCGAGGGCAAGATGGCTTAGAAACTTGCCCCGGGCTTCTGCCTTCCAGCTTCCAAAGAAAAAGGCTTGGTTCTTCCCGTGCCTGTGAAGTCTGCAAGCCAGATTCATGCCCTCCCTCAAGTTCTGGCCAGGAGGCTTCTTACCCTGTTCAAAATGTTACAAATTTCAGCTCGAGAATTCCTTCTCCCTGTGGAGTTTTACCCCTGCTCCTCTGTTCACCCTCCTGATGGATCCCTGTGGTGCCAGGCTGGAACGGGCTGTATGAGGACCCAGCGAGCTCCCAGGGCCTTTCTGCTGCTTCCTCTACTTCTGTATTTCAGCCCTTTTACTTGACTC
Organism: Saimiri boliviensis; assembly: GCF_048565385.1. NCBI lineage: Eukaryota > Metazoa > Chordata > Mammalia > Primates > Cebidae > Saimiri > Saimiri boliviensis. The sequence goes on along the minus strand of NC_133455.1, from coordinate 3,764,307 downwards.
AGCCCCAGGTAAAGTTAGAAACTTCTCCCACAAACAGACCTTCAGCTTCTCCAGTGGAGAGGTGGGTGTTTGGAGAGGAGAGTCTCTCTTTCCCACTTTCACAGTTGGGCACCCACAACATTTGAGGTGTCTCCTGGGTCCTGCAGGAGCAGTCCACTTCCTTCAGAGGGTCTCACCACTCAGGTCCTTGAATGATCATGAGTAATGTGATCCCACATTTTTGAATGATAAATAAATAGATGATATTTAAAGCCACAAAGAAGGATGAGATTACCCAAGGACTCGAGACAGGTAGAAAATAATTCTGGACTGTTCAGAATAGTCCGGTGCTTGTGGGATGTGTAGATGAGAAGAAGCAAGGAAAGGGGATTAAAACAACAATAAAAAAGAAGCGTATGAGGTAAGAAGAAGACGTAACATGCACATTGTCCCAGAACCCCTGGAATTCCACAGAAGGCATTGTCCATCCCTGTTCAGAATGTCAGTTAATAAGTGGAGTGAGGAAACTGATGGCATGCGAATCTCAGTTGTACATGATACAGAAATGAGAGTTATAATAAAAATGCTCTATCACAGATCCAAGATCCTAAAATATTTCAACAGGCTGCAGTGCCGATGGACTGTGTCCAGTGAGATGATATTTTAGAGCGATATGCCAAATTTAACTCTCAGGCTCAAAACCCTCAGTGTACTAGAACAATCACCATGAAGACATAGCTGAGGACCAGCCTGCAAAAAGACTTAGGAATTGGGATTCAATAACACAGTGCAGCTTCCCAAGTAGAGTCACAGGGAGTTGGCTGGGGTTAATCAAAATCGGGTGCTTAAAATGAGCTACTAAAATCTAGTTCAATTCTCTTCTTTGTCAATCCATACCTGGAACACCATTTTCAGTTCTGGGACTACAAATTAAGTTTGGGTCCTAAATTGAGACTGATGGACAATTGAATGTTGAAAAGAAGATAAACCACCATCTCTGAGGATACTAATCAACCCAAGGGTATCTGGAGAAGAATGTACAGAGTAGCTACAGAATAATAATAGTCGGTAGAACTGAGAGTTATTTAAACTGGAGAAAGAGACATTCTATGGGACATTGTGCAGGAGACTACTGTGAATTTCCCAACTGTTTTTAGGCAGACAAACTATATTTTCCAGCTGTCTCATAGTTAGGAAGGGCTAGAAAGAGATGATATCAGAAGAGGCTGGAAGTGTGTGTAGGCAGGGGTTAGAACACATAGGCTAGGTTTTGTTTGCCATGTGAAGTATTCTGGTGTCTCTTCTAAGAGCTAAAGAAAGTCATGGATGTGTTTTAAGTACGAGATAAGGACATCATAAAAAATGAAGTTATGAAAGATTTCTATCTGCAGTGAAGAAAACAGTGTAGAGCAGGATTAAAAGTAGTTGAAACACTTGTAATGATTTACACTAGAAAAAAAAACAGTTTGGAGTACAATAGGGGCAGTGGATACAGGAAGAAAGGGATAGATTTGAAAAATACATAAACTCATCTTTTTTTTTTTCAGGAAAAGTCAACAGGACTTGGTATTGGTTAGACATAAGGACATGGGAAACAGGAGTACCAATAATGACTTAAATGGGTAATAAAGTGAAAGACAGCCATCCACTAGACATTGTTTATCTATCTATCTATCTATCTATCTATCTATCTATCTATCTATCTGCCTACCTATCATTGATCTCTGTATATATAACATTTATAGTTTTATTATCTATCATCTATATTCATAACCATACTTTACTCATATATTTATCTATTATGTCTATTTATATAGAAAGGCATGAGTTTTCCTAAGAGGTAATGCATTATTTCCTGTCCTGTCCCCAGGTAAGATCAATGAAAGCTAGACAATTCCCCAGTGGAGATATTATAAAGAGAATTCCATCATATTATGAAAAATTCATAGGCTGTTCTAAAACATATTATCACTGATCTTCCTAACAAAATGTCAAGAATTCTATTAAGTGGATGGAGTCATTGTGACATTATTTCACAGATAAGAAGAGGCAGACACCAAGATAGAAACTTTCCAAAGTTACTGTGATAAGAGATGATAGAAACATGGATTTTTCTTCTTGAGAGCCTCAATTATTTTCTCTCATTATTCAGAAAGCTCCTAACATCCCATGTCCATCACTTAGTCATGGCACAGCTCTGTTTGTCATCTTCCATTCTGAAGAAAAATGTGGTCCCATGCATGAGGACCATGGCATGAGGCAGATCTTTTCTTTCATATATATATAAAATTGCACTTTTCTGGGGTACATGTACAAAACATGCAGGATTGTTGCATAGGTACACACATGGAAATGTGGTTTGCTGCCTCCATCCCCCGTCACTTATATCTGGCATTTCTCCTTCTGTTATCCATTCCCAACCTCCCTAACCCCCACTGTCCTTCACCTATTGCCCCCCCCAACAGACCTCAGTGTGTGATGCTCCCCTCACTGTGTTCATACTCATTGTTCAGCACCTGCTTATGAGTGAGAATATGCAGTGTTTGTTTTTCTGCTCTTGTGTCAGTTTGCTAAGAATGATGGTTTCCAGATTCATCCTCGTCCCTACAAAGGACATGAACTCATCGTTTTTTACGGCTGCATAGTACTATGTGGCACATATTATATGTGCCACATTTTCCTTGTCCGGTCTATCATCGATGGGCATTTGGGTTGGCTCCAGGTCTTTGTTATTGTAAATAGTGCCACAATGAACATACGTGTGCATGTGTCTTTATAATAGAACGATTTATAATCCTTTGGATATATACCCAGTAATGGGATTGCTGGGTCAAATGGAATTTCTATTTCTAGGTCCTTAAGGAAATGCCACTCTGTCTTCCACAATAGTTGAACAAATTTACACTCCCACCAGCAGTGTAAAAGTGTTCCTATTTCTCCACATCCTCTCCAGCATCTGTTGTCTCCAGATTTGTTAATGTTGCCATTCTAACTGGCTTGAGATGGCATCTCAATGTGGTTTTGATTTGCATTTCTCTAATAATCAGTGATGATGAGCATTTTTTCATGTTTCTTGGCCTCACAAATGTCTTTTCAAAAAGTGTGTGTTCATGTCCTTTACCCACTTTTGAATAGGTGTGTTTTTTTCTTGTAAATCTGTTTTAGTTCTTTGTAGATTCTGGATATTAGCCCTTTGCAAAATGGGTAGATTGCAAATTTTTTTCCCATTTTGTTGGTTGCTCATGCACTCTAATGATTGTTTCTTTTGCTTTACAGAAGCTCTGGAGTGTAATTATATCCCATTTGTCTATTTTGGCTTTCATTGCCAATGCTTTTGGTCTTTTAGTTATGGAGTCCATGCCTATGCCTATGTCCTGAATGGTTTTGCCTAGGTTTTCTTCTAGGGTTTTTATGGTGTTACATCTTATGTTTAAATCTTTAATCCATCTGGAGTTCATTTTAGTGTAAGGTGTCAGGAAGGGGTCCAGTTTCTTCTTTCTGCATATGGCTAGCCAGTTTTCCCAACACTATTTATTAAACAGGGAATCCTTTCCTCATTGCTCTTTTTTGTCAGGTTTGTCAAAGATCAGATGGTTGTAGATGTGTGGCATTGCATCTGAGGCCTCTGTTCTGTTTCATTGTTCTATATTTCTATTTTGGTACCAGTACCATGCTGTTTTGATTACTATAGCCTTGTAGTATAGTTTGAAGTAAGGTAGCATGATGCCTCCAGCTTTGTTTTTTTGCTTAGAATTGTTTTGGCTATGTGAGCTCTCTTTTGGTTCCATATGAAGTTTAAGGTAGTTTTTTCCAGTTCTTTATAGAGGGTCACAGGTAGTTTGATAGGGATAGCACTGAATCTATAAATTACTTTGGGCAGTATGGCCATTTTCACAATATTGATTCTTCCTAATCATGAGCATGGAATGTTTTTCCATCTGTTTGTGTCCTCTCTTATTTCATTGAGCAGTGGTTTGCAGTTCTCCTTGAAGAGGTCCTTTACATCCTTTGTTAGTTGTATTCCTAGGTATTTTATTCTCTTTGCAGCAATTGCGAATGGCAGTTCGTTCTTGATTTGGCTCTCTTTAAGTCTGTTATTGGTGTATAGGAATGCCTGTGATTTCTGCACACTGATTTTGTATCCTGAGACTTTGCTGAAGTTGCTTATCACTTTAAGGAGATTTGGGGATGAGACAATGGGGTCTTCTACATATATAATCATGTTGTCTGCAAATCGAGACAATTTGACTTCCTCCTTTCCTAATTGAATATCCTTTATTTCTTTTTCTTTCCTGATTGCTCTGGCTAGAACTTCCAATACTATATCGAATAGGAGTGGTGAGAGAGGGCATCCTTGTCTAGTGCCAGATTTCAAAGGGAATGCTTCCAGTTTTTGCCCATTCAGTATGATATTGGTTGTGGGTTTGTCATAAATAGCTTTTATTATTTTGAGATACATTCCATCAATACCTAGTTTATTGAGAGTTTCTAGCATAAAGGGCTGTTGAATTTTGTCAAAGGCCTTCTCTGCATCTATTGAGATAATCATGTGGTTTTTGTCTTTGGTTCTGTTTATGTGGTGGATTACGTTTATAGACTTGCATATGTTGAATCAGCCTTGCATCACTGGGATGAAGCCTACTTGATTGTGATGGATAAGCTTTTAGATGTGCTGTTGCAATCGGCTTGCCAGTATTTTATTGAAGATTTTTGCATCTATGTTCATCATGGATATTGGCCAGAAGTTTTCTTTTTTGTTGTTGTTGAGTCTCTGCTGGGTTTTGGTATCATGATGGTGTTGGTCTCATAAAATAATTGGAAAGGATTACCTCTTTTTGGATTGTTTGGAATAGTTTCAGAAGGAGTGGGACCAGCTTCTCTTTGTATGTCTGATAGAATTGAGCTGTGAACCTGTCTGGACTTGGGCTTTTTTTTGGTTGGTAGGCTATTAATTGCTGTCTCAACTTCAGCCCTTGTTATTGGTCTATTCAGGGTTTTGACTTCTTCATGGTTTAGGCTTGGGAGGGTGCAAGTGTCCAGGAATTTATCCATTTCTTCCAGGTTTACTGGTTTGGGTGCATAGAGTTGTTTGTAGTAATCTCTGATGGTAGTTTGTATTTCTGTGGAATCAGTGGTGATATCCCCTTTATCATTTTTATTATATCTATTTGATTCTTCTCTCTTTTCTTTTTTATTAATCTGACTAATGGTTTGTCTATTTTGTTGATCTTATTAAAAAACTGGCTCCTGGATTTATTGATTTTTTGATTTTTTTTTTGTGTCTCTATCTCCTTCAGTTCTGCTCTGATGTTAGTTATTTCTTGTCCTCTGCTAGCTTTTGAGTTTTTTTTTTTTAATCTTGCTCCTCTAGCTCTTTCAATTTTGATGATAGGATGTTGATTTTTGATCTTTCCTTGATTCTCATCTGGGCATTTATTGCTATAAAGTTTCCTCTAGACACTGCTTTAAATGTGTCCCAGAGATTCTGGTACGTTGTGTCTTCATTTTCATTGGTTTCAAATAACTTCTTTATTTCTGTCTTCATTTCATTGTTTATCCAGTCAACATTCAAGAGCCAGTTGTTCAGTTTCCATGAAGTTGTGTGGTTCTGAGTTAGTTTCTTAATCCTGAGTTCTAATTTGATTGCACTGTGATCTGAGAGACTGTTTGTTATGATTTCCATTCTTTCACGTTTGCTGAGGAGTGATTTACTTCCAATGACTAGGTTAATTTTAGAGTAGGTGTGATGTGGTGCTGTGAAGAATGTATATTCTGTGGATTTGGGATGGAGAGTTCTGTATATGTCTATTAGGTTTACTTGGTCCAGATCTGAGTTCAAGTCCTGGATATCCTTGTTAATTTTCTGTCTCAATGATCTGTCTAATATTGACAGTGGAGTGTTAAAGTCTCCCACTATTATTGTGTGGGAGTCTAGGTCTCTTTGTAAGTTGTTCAGAACTTGCTTTATGTATCTGGGTGCTCCTGTAACTGTATTGGGTGCACATATATTTAGGATCATTAGCTCTTCTTGTTGCATTGATCCTTTTACATTATATAATGCCCTTCTTTGTCTCTTTTGATCTTTGTTGGTTTAAAGTCTATTTTATCAGAGACTAGGATTGCAACTCCTGCTTTTATTTTTGCTCTCCATTTACTTGGCAAGTCTTCCTCCATCCCTTTATTTTGAGCCCATGTGTGTCCTTGCATGTGAAATGGATTTCCTGAATACAGCACACTGATGGTTTTTGACTTTTTATCCAATTTGCCAGTCTGTGTCTTTTAATTGGGGCATTTAGCCCATTGACATTTAAGGTTAATATTGTTATGTGTGAATTTAATCCTGCCATTTTGATGCTAGCTGGTTGTTTTGCCCATTAGTTGACAAAGTTTCTTCATTGCGTCGATGCTTTTTACCATTTGGTACGTTTTTGGAGTGGCCAGTACTGGTTGTTCCTTCCTATGTTTAGTTCTTCTTTCAGGAGTTCTTGTAAGACAGGCCTGGTAGTGATGAAATCTCTGGATGGAGAATGGGTCTCATGAATTGACAAAAACAAGCTTCAGAAGGTGGGTAATAACAAACCTTCTGAAATTTTATTTCTCTTTTGCTTATCAAGCTTAGTTTGGCTGGATATGAAATTTTAGGTTGAAAGTTCTTTTCTTTAAGGATGTTGAATACTGGCCCCCTCTCTCTTTTGGCTTGCAGGGTTTCTGCCAAGAGATCTGATGTGAGTCTGATGGGCTTCCCTTTCCAGACCTTTCTCTCTGGCTGCCCTTAGCATGTTCTCCTTCATTTAAATCCTCATGAATCTGATGATTATGTGCCTTGGGGTTGCTCTTCTTGAGGAATATCTTTGTGATGTTCTCTGTATTTCCTGGACTTGAATATTGGCCTGCCTTGCTAGGTTGGGGAAGTTCTCCTGGATAATATCCTGAAGAGGGTCTTCCAGCTTGGATTCATTCTCTCTGTCACATTCAGGTACACCTATCAAACACAGATTAGGTCTTTTCACATAATCCCATATTTCTTGAAGGCTTTCTTCATTTCTTTCACTCTTTTTTCTCTAATCTTGCATTCTCATTTTGTTTCATTGAGTTGATCTTTAATCTCTGATATCCTTTCTTCTGCTTGGTAGATTCAGCATTGAAACTTGTGTATGCTTTGTGAAGTTCTTGTGTTGTGTTTTTCAGCTCTGTTGGGTCATTTACATTCTTCTTTAAGCTGTTTATTCCTGTTAGCATTTCATCAAATTTTTTTTCAAGGTTCTTAGTTTCTTTGCACTGGGTTAGAACATGTTCTTTTAGCTCAGAGAAGTTTATTACCCACCTTCTGAAGCCTGTTTCTGTCAACTCATCAGACTCATTCTCCATCCAACTTTGTTCCCTTACTGGTGAGGAGTTGTGACGGAGGAGGAGAGGCATTCTGGTTTTGGGCATTTTCATCCTTTTTGCACTGGTTTCTTCCCATCCTTATGGATTTATCTACCTGTGGTCTTTGTAGTTGGTGACTTTCAGATGGGGTCTCTGAGTGGACGTCCTTTTTATTGACGATGAAGTTATTTCTTTCTGTGTTTTAGTTTTCCTTTTAGGCCCCTCTGCTGTAGGACTGCTGGAGGTCCACTCCAGACCTGAGGCAGACCTATTCAATCCATCCACGCATGGGACAAATGTTTCCTTCTTGCTCTTTGTCAGACACACAGACATGTCTATGTCTGTCACTGCACTGGTCCTGTGTATTCTTACTAATATAGTTCCATGCTTAAATCCTGGTGGTGTAAAGCATTGGTTTTGGAGTCAGACATTCTTTTTAATCATGTGACTTTAAATAACTTATTTTTTTTCTACCAGCCTCATTTTTTTCATCTGCAAAATGGCCACAATGGCCATTTCCCTTGCTTATAGAGCATTGATAAAATGTTTTATAAAGAGGCTGCACGGTGTGAGCCAGGTAGCAAAATACAACTGCCTAGACACCTAATAAAAAAGACAATCTGTTCATTTTGTAGAGTTGAATTGTTTTTCAGTGGTTGAATTGCATGTTTATTACTATCTCCCAATTTTATTACAACAAAGAAAATTCTTTTAAGTCCAGGATGTATTTTTCTAGAATGATATGGGTTCTGGGTTCCATTATTACACCAAGATTGATACACTAGGAGGCTAAATTTGCTACCTGTTTCATATCTTAGAAAGAAATTTAAGTTTTCTCTCTTTTTTTAAAGATAAATCTGTTGCATAGACTAACAGGTGTGTAATACTTAATACTCTCACATAAATCTGTTGCATAGACTAAGAGGTGTGTAATACTTAATACTCTCACATTAAGTAAAATAATTAACTGGCTAGTCACACACATTTTCAAAATGGAAATGACAGATTTAATAGATAGAGCTCTCAGATCTCTGCTAACATGCTTTGGAAAATCCTTTCCTTGATCATTCAATTTCTTTTCCATATGTTTGCACGTAACTGCAAATTCATGGAAACGAATAGGCTCCATTTCCATTCAAAAACTGTCAGGAAATAGATCTGCTTGGAACCATAAAGTACAGTTTAGGTATTTCCTTCCAGTTTGTTGCTGATAGGTTTAGGAAAAATAAATTCTGTAAAAAGTCACTCTGAACTGTAACTACCATATCCCTTAGGTCATAATTTTAACGAATTCTACTGCAGGGCAGCCATTCTGATGTTTAATGATACAGCTACCCATAAGGCATGAAAATGTCCCTTCTTCCCATTCCTATTTATGTTACTCGTGTTTTCACAATTAAAAAAAGCTTAAATGGCAACTTTCCCCATCTTTTCTGATCTCAACATAATATTCTCTGACACACACCATCATTTCATTAGAGAAATTTTTACACATCCACTTGCTATACCCTTGGGGATTCACAGCAAGCTCTGTGAACATACTACAAAGAGAAAAGCACACAGACAAAAAAAAATATCTAAATCACTGCTGGTGAACCAAAAAAATTAAATTGATTCTGAAGGAAAGTGCTGATTCTTTAGGAAAATGTGATTAGAGGTAGCCTGGCCTTGAGCTTAAGATTGTCAAAGAACTCTGTTCGGTGTTTGTTAAATCCTTTTTGATGGGAAGTTCACAGGTATAAAAAAATACATTCCAAAGTTTTAAATCTTAGCTGAAGCCTGATCTTCAATGTTTACTATCACCAGCCAAGCACTCTGATTTAAGTATCAATGACCAGCTACAACTGGACAGGTAGGTATATTGGCTTCATTCAGGGTGGCAGTGCTAGCCACGTCCTCTTGAAGACAGGAGTCTTCCTCCCCTGTCTTGCCACGTGTGTTTTATTAATGAGGAACAGTGGGTAGGACCTTTCTTCACATACCCCTCTGATTTTTCTAGCACATATTCCATAGGAAGTAGGGTTCCTTTTGAAGGTTTTAAGATCTATTTTGTAAATAAATGAAAAGCAGTTACCTCCTTCACCCAAAATTCTATATAACCACACTTGTCCTGTAATTTTTTGGCTGAGGATTTTCTTTTTTTCAGTCTTTAAGTGTTGCCCAGCTTCTGTTCCTTTCTGTTGGAAGCCTGAATTTTTCCAGGAATCCACCTTTTAATGACTGCATTTGGAGGAAGCTGATCTTAGCGAGTAGTGGTGATGGTGTCCCCACGTTTATGATGAGTTTAGGAAGCCTGTCTTGGACTAACCTGGGTATCTAGTGATTACTACCAGTTTAGGGTAGACTGATGGCCTAATTGGACACAGTCTGGATGTTCACATAGCCAGGTGAATTCAGTCTTCAACAGTGGACCAATAAATTCTGATTTCTGCCTAAGCCAGTTTGGTTTGAGTTTGAAAAGTTCCTAACAGATGCAGCATTCTGTCATTTGGTGCCTGCCTGAGAGAAGAGTTCAGGCTCCACACACAGAGCATAGCCATCATTACTTACTATGTAAAATATCATAGATTTATTTCGTCTTTTCATTCCTACAGGACACTGAACATTTAGTTTTTACTTAATTTCCTGAAAAACGTGTAGAAGAAAAACGTGATAATGACTTTAGTGTGTGTGAATATCCCCCCACACACCTTCTTTGGCATTGCTGTAAAGAGCAGCACATGTACTTATTGTAAAGCGGCAGAGTGACACACCCTGTGTGCAGTGTTTCACTTCCACACTCATTACATTTCACATCACCCTGTGAAGTAGAGGTGCCATCATGACCTTCAGTTTGCAGGTGACAAAAGGGAGGTGCAGAAAGGCCATTCACCTTACCCAAAGTCTGCTCAGTTAGACACTTTGAGACGAGGCATCTAAATTCGTTCTACCTGATTCATTCATCCCCAGCACCAGCGTGGTGACTGAGCTTCTATCGCGGGATGGACAACAGTCCAAGTGCTACAAATACAGCACGAACACAACAGGCATGACCCCTATTCTCTTGGGGATTGGATGATGGACAGAAACAAGATACATTAGGTGTAAAGAAACACCACAGGTAAAAGGTAAGTGAGGACAAGGAGATACGGAGCATGACAGGATACTCTTTAGACAGGGTGGTCAGAAAAGGCCTTACCTATGAGGCTGGATTTTGTGCGCCATGGCGTGACCCACACATTATAGAATGCCAAAATAAAATTCACCCTAAAACATGCCAGGTGAAGCTGGGGGGTGCCTGCAAGTTAGGTAGACCCTCAGGTTTCCTGGAATTTTGAGTTGGGCTTTAGGTGGTCTTTCTCGTGAGAAATACAAGTCTCACAGATACACGAGAGTGGACTGGAGGCTTGGCAGCCCACACAAAACCTGAAATATGAATCCCCACACACTCCAGCCTTTGCAAAAGGTGTTTTCACCTTCTAGTACTTGCTGATAAGATTTTAGATGCTACGGCATGAGTCAGACCTTAGAAAGCAAGTCAAGAGGCAAGGAAACACCAGCTCTGAGCACGTGGAGCCTGAGACTTGGTCACAAACATGCCCTTAAACCAATTTCCAGTTCTCCTTCCTGTTCTACCTTCAACTCTTATATGAGTTTAATTCAAAAGTCATTGCTGGCTACAGAGCAAACAAGCCTGACACTGTCCAGTGGATACCACCACAGAAGAAGACGATGAAGTTCACCGGAGAATGTGAGGGGCATGAAGGATGACGCAGGATGGCTGAGCGCCGTGATTGCTGGAGGTCCCCCGGGACTCTGAAAGGATGGAAGGCTGCACCATCCGGAGGGTTCGCTCACAACAGGGATTAACAGGCTCGGGGCTGAGTTATCAAACCTGAAGTGCCTTCAGAATGATCAAGGGAAAATGCAGCTTAAGCCACCTGCTTCGATTAATGCCGTGGACACACACATAAGGTGACGTACAGTCAGAATTCATCTCTTCTCCATGGAAAATACACTTCACAATAACACTACTTTTTTATTTTTAGGGAACTCTTCATTCAAGGAGATAAAAATTTATATCATAATTGGGGATTGTAGGGGAGTATTTTCAATCCCCAAAAGGAGGAACTCAGGCCTGGAGAAACCAAGGCTACACTGATGCTAGACCAGGGATGGGCAAATCAGTCTGCAAAAGCTGTCGCTTCTGTATGTCCTGCAACTACAAATGCTTTATGCATTCAAATAAGTGGTTTAAAAAATCAAAAGAAGTACACTGCTTTGTGACACATGAAATTCATATGTAATTAAAGTTTCAGCTCTCAGAAAGTTTCAGCTTTTTACCAAAACTCAGTTACACCCATTGGCTTATGTGTTTATGGCTGCCTTCCGGCCCCACAGGCAGGTGGAGTCACCACATGGAGACCATGTGGCTTGCCAGGCTGAAAATATTTATTACCTGTCCCTTCACACAGTGTTTGCCAACCCCACTGTTTTCAACTCTTCTATTTGAGCTATTTCTCCTTTTACATAACAAGCATTTATATAACAAATAAAGTAGCACTTACCTTACTGTCCTGAAATAAGAACCACAATTAATATAATCTACCCATACAATTTTTAAAATGCATACAATACAGAATGGGAAAAAAATTTTGCAGTCTACCCATCTGACAAGGGGCTGATATCCAGAATTTACAAAGAACTGAAACAGATCTACAAGAAAAAAACAAACAAGCCCATTCAAAAGTGGGCGAAGGATATAAACAGACACTTTACAAAAGAAGACATACAGGAGGCCAACAAACATCTGAAAAAATGCTCATCATACTGGTCATTAGAGAAATGCAAATCAAAACCACATTGAGATACCATCTCACGCCAGTTAGAATGGCGATCATTAAAAAAAATCTGGAGACAACAGATGCTGGAGAGGATGTGGAGAAATAGGAACACTTTTACACTGTTAGTGGGAGTGTAAATTAGTTCAACCATTGTGGAAGACAGTGTGGCGATTCCTTAAGGACCTAGAAACAGAAATTCCATTTGACCCACAATCCCATTACTGGGTATATATCCAAAGGATTATGAATCATTCTACTATAAGGACACATGCATACAAATGTTCATAGCAGCACTGTTTACAATAGCAAAGACCTGGAACCAACCCAAATGCCCATCAATGATAGACTGGACAGGGTAAATGTGGCACATATACACCATGGGATATTATGCAGCCATCAAAAACAATGAGTTCGTGTCCTTTGTAGGGACATGGATGAACCTGGAAACCATCATTCTCAGCAAACTGACACAGGAGCAGAAAATCAAACACCGCATGTTCTCACTCATAGGCGGGTGTTGAACAATGAGAACACATGGACACAGGGAGGGGAGCATCACACCCTGGGGTCTGTTGGGGGAAATGGGGGAGGGACTGGGGGGGTGGGGAGGTGGGGAGAGATAGCATGGGGAGAAATGCCAGATATAGGTGATGGGGAGGAAGGCAGCAAATGACACTGCCATGTGTGTACCTATGCAGCAATCTTGCATGTTCTTCACATGTACCCCAAAACCTAAAATGCAATGAAAAAAACGCATACAATATTTTCACTGAATTACAAAATATAAAACAAAAAACAGTTTATAAGAAAATCATATGTATTCTAATACATAAATCTGGGGGCAGGCACAGCACTGTAAGCCATAACGGTGCACTCAGATACCTGCACCTTTGGGTAAAGGGCGTGAATGAGACAAATCTAAGTGCAGACTGACACACATGTCTGTGTTGACAACCCAAACATCACAACTGGCACTGCTGCTGTTGCTTAATGAGAGAGTTGACTGACAATAGCAGGTGTTTTTGATGGAGCACAAGGCCATCTGCAAATTTGTTTATGGGGGAAGGAACTTCTATCTGGTCTCCACTCTCCTCTCAGTGCCTTACCTTGGCTGAACCCACGCAGAAGCCAGTGGGCAGGGCAGCCTGTTTGATGTAATCCATAAAGGAAAGACCCCAGGGGCACAAAGCAACATGGAGAAGAACGAACAGTGGGTCCACAAAGCAGGTGGTGAGTATACCCACCACCATTATCTCCGTAAATAACGTGACTTCCCCCGAATCCTTCAAGCCAAACCTTTAGGTATTGTCTAACCTAATAGCCACTAGCACACATTGTTGCTGATGTTAATATTATTTTTTTAATTCACTTATTTAGTTACACAATCCACATTTCTAGAACTCAGTAACCACGAGGCTATGGCCGCCATAGTGAATGGCTTAGATGATAGAATACTTGTATCACCTCAGAGAGTTTCACTAGACGTCTGAGTGAAAACTCTGAGTTTCCCTAGACTAGTCCAGACTCACATTTGCTGCCGCCTGTTCAAACACACTCCATGTCCAGCCAATAAGCAAGTCCTGGTACTAACACTTAGGAAATACATCCTGAGACCTTCCACTTCTCTTCAGTTTCCTCAGCATCACCCTATTCCACGCTGTTGTCCTTTCCACCTGGACCATCAGAGGAGCCTGCAAGTGGTCTTTCTATTTCCAGCGCTGATCTCTCCCTGCAGATCTCACCTCCTCATAGCATTCAGAGTGATATTAAACAATAAATCATGATTGGATCAGATTTAAACATCTTGAACCTGAAATCCTGCTGCATGTACCATGCATGATAGGGTCTCCAGTACCCAGATCCCGCCTACCCTGACCTCATCTCCTGGTATTGTTTCCCCTTAATCCCCCCAGCTGCACTGGACCTTTTTCCATTTGAAAGCACTCAGAGCTGGCCCCTGCTTTGGGCTTTGGCACCCAGTTTTGCCAGCTCCCCTCAGAGCTTCCCAGGCTGGGCCCTTCCTTGAATTACGTCTGAGCTCAAATATCTCTGCAGGGACAACCTAGTCTGAAAGAGCACATCTCCATGAGTCCCCTCCACGACACCCTATTCTGCTTTCTTCCAAGCATGTACTGACTCTGAAATTATCTTGCTCAATGATTTTTGACATATTTCCCAGCTGCTTCCCCTGAGTGGCAAGAGCCTCGCTAAATGTCAAGACAAAGGCAGCCCCCCAGCACATAGTGGGCTCAGGAAGTGCCTTTCAAATAGACGGTGTCTCTGCAGTAGCTCTCAAATGAGTTACATCGTGAGTATTTGCTCACTGATGGCAACTGGTTGTACAATAGCTGGGGCTGTAATAACCACACGGTGAGCCACAAAAGCAGTAACTCTCCTGCATCTGTTTTGTACTATGGGCCTTTAAAAGCACTGAGGTTCAGCCGCCACCGCCATCTCATTATAAATCACCTCTGGAGAGGACTGCTCATTAGGGAACATCAGAGGCAACAGAGTGGGCTGAAAAGAAAAGGCAGTGGCTTTGTGCATAATAAATAATTCATTTTCAGATGACTTTTTCTATTTCAATAAGACTTCTCAATTTTGTATTTTTATGAGTGCGCCTCCTTGCATTTGCATTTTCCAAAGATCTTTTCGCATATGGAACTGATCAACAGCCTACGCTCTGTTTCCGTGTGAGAGGGGTGTAGTGGACTGGTTGTGAGCTTAGACTCTGGAGCTGATCCATCTGGAATCTAATTTCAGCTCAGCTTCTTAGCTGAGTAGCTTGGGGTCATTCTTCAAACTCTGTGTGGCCTCATTCATCTGTGAAATGGGGGTAATAGTCATATCAACTTCACTGGGTCACTGTGGGAATTAAGTTCTTTATGTGTATATATATATGTGAAGTTTCTTACATTTTGAATCAGAGATCCCGCTGCAGGTACCATGGCTGATGGGGTCTTTAGAACCCAGCTCCTGCCTACCCCAGCCTCATCTCCTTGCATCTTCCCCACATATATATGAAGTTCCTAGACCCATACCTGGTACCTAATAAACAGAAAGTATTTGGTGTAATTATTGTGAATGATGTTTAGGGTGCAGTGGCCACTCAACAAACACACAAAGCGAGAAGGTGCTTTAGAGAAGAGATTTTCCTCAAGGGCGATTGCAGGATCTTAATTTGCACTTGGTTGAGAAAGTATAAAAGTGAAAGCCATAGTGTCCTGTGTAGTGTGACTGAATTTTCAGGAAGTCTGAGTAAAACAACAGAGGGTATCTGGTATATTAATTAACAGGCCGACACAGGAAAAGAATGCTATGAACAGTCAAATAAAAAGAGCCAGGAATCTGCTTTTAGGCCAAAAATTAAAAAATATATATCTATTATTCAAGCCAGGAAAGGAAGCTCCCTTCCCTAATTTGACAGCCTTTTCTCAAGTCCTGACCTTAGTGGGTGAGTGTCACCACATATTACCTGTGCTGACTTTCAAAACTGCTGGGAGACAGGTCACCTGGGTTACCATCTCTTTGCAAATGCATGTATATTACAACGAGAGATGAGGCTGTTCTCTTACAAGCCTTGACTGAGCACCTACTATGGGCTGGTCCTGTGCTTTCTGTGGGGTTATATCAGAAGGACAGGGTTTGAGCAGAATCACAGTATTTAAAGGATGTGACACAAACCAAGTGACTATGCCAGGGGAATATATCCAAAGGTTCTGAGGATGAGGGGAGAGCATGGTTGGTGAAAAGGAAGTTCATTTTATTTAAGGAGAGAAACGTACTTGATTCAGTACAGCTTATTTAAAATGCATTTCGTCAGAAGGATTACAATAGTAAAGTTATATGGTTCCAAAAATATGAGTAAGTTTTGTCTGCTGAGATAACAGGAATGGAAATTTTCTACCAAATCAGAGATTTAGGAGAACATGTCTTAATCAGGAAGCTTTAGAAAGGTGCGGGTGAGATTAGGAGGGAAGAGATTCCTTAATGATTACTTTATTGTAATCCCAAGAATCATATGAGGAAAGAACTCAGCATTCAACAAAGTAGGTGGAGGGGCAGGCCAAGAATGTCACCTGGGTTATAGAGCCTCGTACTCATGCAAATGAGAAAACGGCACCTCAGCATGAAATACCACAGGTCAGGAGGGATTCACTGGGGTCCGGCAGCTTCTAGTTTGGAAAAAAAGCTTGGAGGTTGGAGAGGTTTAGGTGGGTGGTGTAGTTTGAGTGTTTCCTCCAAAATCATGTTGAAACCGAATCCCTGATGTGGCAGTATTGAGAGGCGGGTCCTTTAAGATGTGCCTGGGCCATGAGGGCTCTACACCCATGAGTGAATTAATCCATTCGTGGATGAAGTAATCACTCGTGGGTGAATGGATTGATGGGTTATCATGGGAGGGAGACTGGTGGCATTGTAAGAAGAGGCAGAGAGATCAGAGACAGCAAGTTAGCTCGCTCAGCCCCCCACCACACACTGCCCTGCCCCACCCGCCTCGGGACTCTGCAGACAGTCCCCACCCACAGGAAGGCCTCCGCCAGATGCGGCCCCTTGACCTTGGACTTCGCAGCCTCCATAACTTTAGGAAATAATGTTCTGATAAATCACCCAGTTTCAGGCATTCTGCTGTAAGCAACAGAAAACAGACAAATACAGCAGCAATCAAAGAATAAAATGAGACAAGAAAGGACTTTCAGTGCAAATCAGAGGGCCGTACTGAGCTCATGTCCTTCCAAGCTTCTTAGGTAAGGCTCCTGCCTACGATGGCTCCAAACACATGCTCTCAACCAGCAAGAATAACTCAACAGTGTCAGAATCCTCCAGCTGGCCGACTCACTGCCCTCACCGTGTGCAAGGAAAATATGGGTGCAGAGAGTACAGGTGTCAGCATGGGTCCTGTCTGACCACGAGGACCCAGGAAGACACCATGGAGGGTGCAGCATGGGAGGCGGGCTATATTGAGAGAACTGTGACATGCTTTTTGCCTTTCCATCAGAATCACATTTGAGAAAAAGCTCAGAATGTGATACAAAATGCACTTCCTAAAGAGCAATGGCACGTTGGGTTCTTCACGTTTGTTTAAGAGCTCTGGGGTCTTCCCCAGGACCTTCAGGGCGGGGTTTGACAGATGCGCCTGTGTGTATCCCCATGCCATCGTGAGCACTGCTTACCACCACCATCACCAGGTCCCTGGAGGGCTGAGATTCTCCTTTGATTACTTTCAAGGATAACGCAGACAGTGTCTATCCTGACCACGTCTCCGGATTATGTTTTCTCTGAAGTCTCAGATCCATTCTAATACAGTAACTAAAAGTTACTGGTCATAGCTGAGACCAAAGAAACATGAGAAGCTGGTCAAGAGACACACTTGGGAGGGCATGATTTAAAATCCCACAGGAGAGTAGTCATTCGCCTCCATTTCCTGCACTTAACAACAGCAACCACAAGAATAATGCCCAAAGAGCCACTACCTAAGAGGAATAAAACTGTTTGTTTTATTTTACAGTTAAGAGGACTTGTTAATATGTTTTAAAGGGCTAGCTGATAAGGTATTCAAAAATTGATAAAGTGTATATATCAGTGCCATTACCCCTGAACATTGGTGTAAACTCAAAACAATTGTTTTAGCCAAATTCAGGAGGCAGTTAGGAGAGAAGGATGTTGAAGAGCTTTGTGAAATGGGACCTCTCTTTTTGGGAAGCTGTGTCACCACAAAGGGGATTCCAACTTATCTAAGAAGTGCAAACACTAGGCCGGGTGTGGTGGCTCAGGTCCCTCATCCCAGCACTTTGAAAGACAGAGGTGGTTGGATTGCTTGAGGCTAAGAGTTCGAGATCAGCCTGGGCAACATGGAAAAGCCCAGTATCTAGTAAAATATAAAAATGAGCCGGGCATGGTAGTGCCTGCCTGTAATCCCAGCCATCTGGGTGGCTGAGGCTGGCGAATCCCTTGAACCCAGGAGGCAGAGGTCGTAGTGAGCTGAGATCGTGCTACTGCATCCAGCCTGGGTGACAAAGCGAGACTCTGTCTCAAGAAAAAAAGAAAAAATGAAGATCAAACACCATTCTTCAGATTCAGACACTAACGTGGTTACAGATAAACACTTACTAGAATAATGTAATTGCACCTTTAAAGAGTTTTTCTCTCCGAATTTGCCTCCCTAAAAACAAAACCATATTTACTTACAACACAGTGAGACACGATTTCCTGAACCGAAAAACAACGTAATAAATCACATACAAACACGTAACTGGATTAAGAGACTAAAAAGTTTTCAAGACCCTAGACATTAGGGAAGAAAAGGCGAAATACTGAAGAAGACGTCAAGAAAAAAATACAAAATATTGAAAAATATGTGTTTCTAAAAAGTAGTTTTCAATACAAATAATTGACGGCATCTCATCCCAGAGCTTTCCTGGAGATGAAATGACACAGCACACGAAGAATGGAGAGGCCACCGGCTTCAGCCCAGGTAGACCTCAAATCCTTAGTAACAGCACGAAGGTGCTCTGATTACCCTTACTTTCAGCATTATTTTTGAAGACCGGTAATCTACTTACTTAGTTGTGCTGTGTATGAATATTTTACTATTTGGAGATTTTATGCCTTTTCTGTCTTGGATATAATTAGAGAGAGATGAGGGATTTGCATTGTGGAAGAGATCAATGGATTTGACTACATACAAGTTACACAAACAGGCAGAAGTCTGTGGATATCAAAAAGTATGACCAGCAAAGTTAGTCGGCAAATGGTAAATGAGTTAGAGTACCTGCAATATGCCAAGGAAGAGGTTAGGATCACTAATTCATGTAAACAGGAAGGTGGTTACCAGGGTCTGGGGAGAAGGGCTGGGATAATGAGGAATTTACGTTTAGTAGCTATAGAGTTTCAGTGTTGAAAGATGAAAATGTTCTGGAGATCTGTTGCACAACAGTGCAAAAATACTTCACATTACTGAACGATACCCTTAAAATGGTTGAGATGCTAACTTTAATGTTACGTGATTTCTACCACAGTAAAAAAAAAAAAAGATTTATAACAAAGTTATAAGAAGAAATTGAGTTCCCAATGAGCCAAGAAGATGGGCAAAGAACAAATGCTTAATAAGGAAATAAACATGTCATCTAAGAAGGGCCAATTAGAGCAACGCTGAGATATAATTTTTGCTTAATAAACCGTCTGTTTTCTAAATGTTAGTATTTTGTGTTGGTGGAATTGCAGAAAATGGGTATCATTACACATGGCAGGGGGAATTTTAAATTGGTTAAGCTTTCTGGAAGGCAGTTTGGTGAACATCATAAAAAAGTAACACAATATTGAATATCCTTTGATTCAAATTTCTTTCTAACAGTTGACTTGGAGGAATTCATTAGAAATGTGTGCAAAGATTGTTTTACAAAAATATACACCATAAAATCTTTTATAACAAAAAACTTTTAAATTTTCAGCTTGTGTGTTAGTATCATGGAGATATACGGGAACTTCTGTTTGGGCCTAAAACTAGGATGCATCTTTCATGCCTGTCTTTTCTTCACACCTATATCCAATGCATCAGGGAGTCTTACCATCTAAGGCGGATGCTGCTGCTTCACTGCTATTACCTCAGCCTGCTAGGATGCTCCAAGACGGTGGCAGACATTTCCCCACGTGCACTCTTTCCTTCTCTCACTGTTGCAGGCGTGCAGCGGGGCCCCTGGCTCTGGGAAGAGCTCACATTCTCCAGCCTCCCTTGCAGCTAGGCATCAGTGCTTGGCAGAGCTGATGGGGTGGGAGCAGAGCTGGGGTGCTTGGGATGGAGAGGGGCACACTCTCCCCTTTCCACCTTATAAAATATATTATAAAAATTATAAGCCGGGTGAGGTAGCTCACGCCTGTAATCCCAGCACTTTGGTTAACTGAGGCGGGTGAATCACCTCAGGTCAGGAGTTTAAGACCAGCCTGGTTGCACACAGTGAAACCCCATCTCTACTAAAAATACAAAAATTAGCCAGGTGTGGTGGCGTGTGCTGTAATCCCAGGTACTCAGGAGACTGAGACAGGAGAATCGCTTGAACCTGGGAGGCAGAGGTTGCAGTGAGCTGAGATCACACAGCTGCACTCCAGCCTGGGCGACAGAGAGAAACCCTGTCTCAAAAAAAAAATGATAAAAATGTTTTTAAAGAGTAACACAATATGCAAGATTGCATTACCTTTTAAATACTGTTTGCCAAACTGCCTTCCAGAAAGCTTAAGAAATGTGTAATTCCACCTGCTATGTGTAATGATTCCTTTTTCTTCAACTTCACCAACACAGAATATTAAAACACAGAAGGTAGCTGCAATGTGGGAATGGTTATCACTAATTTGGAGTCAGAGTGATTAGGTCAATGTCTTTGGGGGTCACTCAAAACAACAGGATGGAAACGGGCCACACCCTGACCTGCTGGAGCCACCTTACGAAGTCCCAGGCCACTGGCATTGAGACAGGTTATCGAGAGCAGGTTGGCATCAGAAGGTCTTTTTATTCCAGCAGCCAGAACACAGTCCCCTAACACTCAAATGCTCTCTTATCCTCTTGAATTCATTCTCCACGTACAGCCAGAATGATCTTCTGAAAACATAAGTCCTTCCTGCGGCTCCCCTGCAGACCGCCTCATGGCACCCTCCCACTGTACACAAAATCCAGCTCCTCATGCTGGCTTCCCAGCTCCCTGGAGACTCTGAACCCAACTCACTCACTCCCCCCATCCAGGAGGGCTGGCTTTCCTTCTCTTTCTCTTACGTTTCAGGGACATGTGACATCAATCAATCAATCAATCAATCAATGGATGCATGGATATAAAATTTCCTTCACATATCTCTCAGTAAAGGTAGAATGAACAAAAGGAAAGTAATTTAATAATGGCAACCATATCCCCTGCGTGACGACACTCCTTCCCTAACCAAGTCAGTGTTAAAATAAGGCACCTTTCTCCAGGAAGAGAACTCAGAACACTCTCAATACAAAAGGCAGCTCAGACTCTGGCTTTCTACTTACTTCCAGAGGAAGCCACTCAGAGCCCACTGCTAACAACTCAGCACACCAAGTTCTTTTTTTTTTTTTTTTTTTTTTTTTGAGATGAAGTCTCGCTCTGTCACCCAGGCTGATGTGTGGTGGCTCACTGCAACCTCTGCCTACCGGGTTCAAGCCATTCTCCTGCCTCAGCCTCCCGAGTAGCTGGAACTACAGGTGCAGACCACCAGAACCGGCTAATTTTTTCATTTTTAGTAGAGACGGGGTTTTGCCATGTTGGTCAGGCTGGTCTTGAACTCCTGACCTCAAGTGATCTGCCCACCTCGGCCTCCCAAAATGCTGGGATTACGGACACGAGCCACCGCGCCTTGCCTAAGTACACTTTAATTACTGTTTTATCCTTACGACAACATTATAAGTAGGTATTATATCTATAACTCCCTTTACAGATGAGGAAACTGAGGCACAATGAAATTAAGTATGGTTGCACAAATAGCTAGCGGAGACCATAATTTGTTATGCTATTCTTTTTCCTGGGAGGCTCATAATGACCAGTGAAAAATGGAAAACTGGTACTAAGATGAGGGACCTCTCTGAGCCTCAGTTTCCTCACATGGAAATAAAGGAGAATTGCTGCAGATGCTGCTCATTGCCTTAGAGTACCTTTTCTCTTGTTTCCTTGTAACAGAATCTGAGCACTCTTTCATGCTAAAAAAAAAATTAGGTTTCTCAGTCTTCCTTACAATTTGGTGTGGCCATATAACTAAGTTTTGGCGAATTGGATGCAACCAGAAATAGTATGTTGGATTCTTGTAAAGTTCTCCTGAAGAGGAAGAGAGACTGGCCCTGGTTGAACTCCTGCCTTTTTATGTTTGGCTGATCTGCAGAATATAGATGTGATGGCTGGCATCTTGGCAGCTATCTTGGACCATGAGGTAATCATGAGGATGGAATCCATGCACCTGACTACTGAAGTAGAAAGAAAGTTAGGGCCTGGGTCTCAGATATCATGGAACACCAAACCAGCCCTAGACCACTAACCTTAGGAACTTCTTTACATGAAAGAAGAAATTTGTACTTAATTCATAATTAGCCATAGGGTAAGGTAGGGTGCCTGGACAGGGAGCTGTGTTGCTGTCAGCCAAAAGCAGTTCCTAACTGGTGCCCACGCCACGGGGGTCTCCACTGAGACTTTCCTTTCTAGAACATTACATGTGGCATAGCAAGAAAAGGTCTGTAGGATGGGAAATGTTTCAGAGGCTGTTGAAGGACAGGGAGAGGGGCTTTTGTGGGACTGGGGACCCGTATAGGCAACGAAGAACAGGGGGGTTTGGAACAGGCAACAGCAGCATCAGGGCCACGTGAGGCAGGAGGAACGCGGAGGGCAGGGTGCGGGAAACGGCAGACAGCCGGGCCTGGGCTGAGCGCAGCGGAGGAGCTGCTCAGGCTCCTCCGACCACAGGTGCGGAAGGGAGCACATTCCACTCAGCACCTGCCCGAGACACACGGCCTCGCCATTCTCAGTGACAGAACCACTAAGAGCCCAAAATAACACACAAAATAACAACCAGGGAGGTTCGGTGCCTCTGAGATAAAACAGCAAGGACCCTTGTCAACCACAGTGACCCAAACACCTTTACGTTTCCGAATGAACAACACAGTAACCAGGTTAGTGTCACCGGGACGCTGTCCAGGTCGCCTTGGACTGAAAACCTGATTTCTGGTGCTCTTTGAGCGTTGCCTCAGAACACTGGTCAGTATTTCCTAATCGGTGGTCTGGGGTACCAGGCAGGTGTTCGGCAAATGTCTCAGCACCTTTCACTCCCATGCTGGATCTACGTGGACTCCACAGCTGTGTGTGTGAGAGCCACAGGCGTCCACACCATACGCTACGAACACATTTATCAAGGCATCAACAATTTTCATACAACGGCAGACCCAAATCTAATACCTAGAGTTCATTTTCTAAATAATACGTTAAGAAAATTGTTTTATATGTATAAGAATATTCACGCGCGCACACACACACACACACACACACACACACACAATTGGCTATTGGCAGTCAACTTTGTGGTTCCATTTCTCCCTGTCCTGGTTCTTGGCTCCGCTACTTTTCCCGACCCAGCCTGGGTCCCAGGGCGGAGCCTTCCCTTCTCCCGAGTTCAGTCCTAACAGCCCACGGCGGGGCTTCCTTACCATAGCCAGCGGCACTACTCCGATCAGGTCCTTTGGGCTCACATAGATCTTGGACACTCCCAAGTCAGACGTGATCTCTCCGGGGTACTCCACCTGCCAGGTGACCAGCTGTGTGGCTGGCAGGTCGCTGGGCTCTGCCACCTCCACGTCGATCTGCATGACCTCATAGGAGGCGCCATCCCCGCTGGAGAGAAGACACAGAGAAGAAGAGCTTTAAGGGACTGATGAGGAATGACATGCTTGGCTGGGAGCAGGCAGCCCTTGGCCGTTTCTCTCTGGACCTCCACATGTAACCAAGAGCACACATCCCCGTAAAGAGCAATCAGAAGCCGGGCGCGGTGGCTCAAGCCTGTAATCCCAGCACTTTGGGAGTCCGAGGCGGGTGGATCACGAGGTCAAGAGATCGAGACCATCCTGGTCAACATGGTGAAACCCCGTCTCTACTAAAAATACAAAAAAATTAGCTGGACATGGTGGTGCGTGCCTGTAATCCCAGCTACTCAGGAGAACTGAGGCAGGAGAATTGCCTGAACCCAGGAGGCGGAGGTTGCGGTGAGCCGAGATCGCGCCATTGCACTCCAGCCTGGGTAACAAGAGCGAAACTCCGTCTCAAATAATAATAATAATAATAATAATAATAATAATAATAATAAATAAATAAATTAAAAGAGCAATCAGAGATGCCATTCCAAAATAACAAGCCAGCTTTAATATGCTTTGCAGCATTTGCCTGGGCTTAGACACTACTCCAGTTTCCAAAGTCCCTGGGCTGTGGGCTGCTCAGCTGCCCCAGAGCAAGTATCCGCGGATAATCATGGGACACAGTGATTCCATTTCTTAAAGGCTACGCTTCCTTTCCCATTCTCCGTTGGGAGCCCACTTTTCCTCACTCTCACGAATTTCTATGCAACTTCTATCGGATTTTCCAAAGCTACAGCCAGATGGAGTTGGGTGCACAGAATTTTAGGGATGTCTGAGGGTCACATGGCTCTGTTATCTGGCAGCGGTAAGACAGAATTCCAGAGAAACAGGTGAGGTGGGCACGGCACAGCAGGGTCGAGGGGTCGCTGTGATGAACATGGAGAAGGCGCCAGATGTTACATGGAAATGGGAGTCACGGTGATCGACACTAGTTTTTAGACACTCGCTTTTCCTATAAGCATACATGTAGAAACAAGTCCACCTGGGATTTTCTGGATTGTTCTTAGAGGGCTGTAAGCAGTTTAAGTCGCTAGCTGCCTCGTTGTAGTGAGTTTTGGTATAAAGTCTGTTCTTCTATGTGACTGGTAATAAAATGTAACCTTGGTGCCCGCCTCTCCCTGAAGAGTAAATGAACCGGACGTGGGTGAGAATGAACAGAGGAACCCACTGAGGGAGATGCTTTTTAAAGCCTCAGTGGCCAAAGCAACGTCTACCTGCCAGATTTTATACCACTGAGACATGACCACCGAACTCTGACGTTTAGGAGAATAAGGTTTGTCCTTTTCTCTGAAAGGACACGTGGCAGAGCTATGACATTTTTATCACATCACCAAACTCACCTAACTTTATCAGGAAGAAGCTCAGAGAGAAATGGTGAGGCTTCCAGGGAGCCTGATTCTCAGGGAGGGATGAGACGGAAAACTAGATACCAGGAGAGATTCTCATGGACAGAGGAGGAAGGAGGGAAGGGGAGAGAGAGACAGAGAGAGAGAAAGGAGGGAGAAAGAAATGGAAGGAGATAAATAGAAGGGAAAGATAAAAGTGATCACTTGAGATCAGGAGTTCGAGACCAGGTTGGCCAACAGGGCAAAACTCTCTCTCTCCTAATAATACAAATATTAGGCGGGCGTGGTGGCAGGTGCCTATAATCCCAGCTACTCGGGAGGCTGGGGCATGAGAATTGCTTGAACCTGGGAGGCAGAGGTTGCAGTGAGCTGGGATTACACCATTGCACTCCAGCCTGGGCGACAGAATGAAAATGGGTCTTTAAAAAAAAAAAAAGGAAAGAAAGATAGAAAAAGAGGAGGGAGAGGGGAAGGAGAGGAGGGAGGCGCGGGAGAAACGAGATGGGCAGAGCTACCAAAAGCATGAGCCCCAATCGCAGAGGTCAGCCTCCCGCCGACGGAGCAGCTGTCATGGGCTGTGTGCAATGAGGGGAAAAGATGACAGGTGGGTTGGAATCCTGCAAAAACTCACTCCCCTGTGGCTCCTGAAAGAAAGTTGTTTAACTCTTTGAGAAGCAGCTGCTGTGATAAAAAATCATCAACAAATCGCCTAGGGCTTTCTTCTGTGGGCTTTCTTCTCCCACACCTTTCTTTTCCTAAGAAAAGGATGCTGCTGTGTCTTTGAAGTTGCAGGCTGGCATTCTTATTCACGGCTAGAGGGAGCTTGGAATTAAGATGCTGGAACGCACCTTTGTTTTCGTGTTGGAACTTTACAAGAATTTTGGTATGACTCTCCCATGTGATGAATCGAATAATCTCTTTTGTCTGTGCAAGGCCTTGCCTTCTGTTTTTAATTACAAAGAAAGAAATTTATGGAACAGAATAGGATAGTTGCCTTTGAGCTATGAGAAGGCTTGCGTAAGTTTAGCTCCCTGTGCAATAACGTGAGGCTACCCCACAGGTCACATCATACTCTAACCTATTTCCTTCTAGGTTCCCTGGCCTCAAATCAAAACCAACAATCCTTGCTTCCACTGCAAGACTGGGCGTCTCCCACCCCACGGTTTTTACAGTTTGCTTGACAAACAGTTTGTTTGCAAACGGTTTTTGGAGTTTGATTTATCAGAAAAATCTTATAAATCCCTGAATACATTTAAGTTCTTGCCATCCTTAAAGTCTCACCTATAACACAATTCAGTAAATATAATGTAATAAGTGCTCCATTTACTTCATCTCATTTCCCTCTTCCTGTAACCGTATTACTTCATGTAGAGTGAAACACGAAGAAGCCATCGACATTGCCTACTCTACCTACAATTATGCCTACAATTTATGATTGTTCCATAAATTTAGATTTCCCCCTTTTCTTTTTTTTTTATTAAATTTTTTTATTATACTTTAAGTTCTGGGGTACATGTGCAGATTATGTAGGATTGTCACATAGGTATACACGTGCCATGGTGGTTTGCTGCATCCATCACCCCGTCATCTACATTAGGTATTTCTCCTAACATTATCCCTCCCCAATCCCCCCATCCCCTGCCATCCCTCCCCTAGCTCCCCCCAACACCCCCACAGACCCCAGCGTGTGATGCTCCCATCCCTGTGTCTAAGTGTTCTCATTGTTCAACACCCACTTATGAGTGAGAACATGCGGTGTTTGGTTTTCTGTTCTTGTGTCAGTTTGCTGAGATTGATGGTTTCCAGCTTCATCAACACCCCTGCAAAGGACACGAACTCATTCTTTTTATGGCTGCATTGTATTGCATAGTGTATATGTGCTACATTTTCTTTATCCAGTCTATCACTGGTGGGCATTTGGGTTGGTTCTGAGTCTTTGCTATTTTAAACAATGCTGCAATGAACATATGTGTGCATGTGTCTTTATAGTAGAATGATTTATAATCCTTTGGGTATATATCCAGTAATGGGATTGCTGGGTCAAATGGCATTTCTATTTCTAGATCCTTGAAAAATCGCCACACTGTCTCCCACAATAGTTGCACTAATTTACATTGCCACCAACAGTGTAAAAGTGTTCCTATTTCTCCACATCCTCTCCAGCATCTGTTATCTCCAGATTTTTTAATGATCGCCATTCGAACTGGCATGAGATGGTATCTCAATGTGGTTTTGATTTGCATTTCTCTAATGACCAGTGATGATGAGCATTTTTTCATGTTTGTTGGCTGCATAAATATCTTCTTTTGAAAAGTGTCTATTCATATCCTTCACCTACTTTTTGATGGTTTTTTTTTTTTTCTTGTACATTTGTTTAAGTTCTCTGTAGATTCTGGATATTAGCCCTTTGTCAGATGGGTAGATTGCAAAATTTTTTTCCCATTCTGTTGGTTGCCAGTTCACTCTAATGATTGTTTCTTTTGCTATGCAGAAGCTCTGAAGTTTAATTAGATCCCATTTGTCTATTTTGGCTTTTGTTGCCTTTGCTTTTGGTGTTTTAGTCATGAAGTCCCTGCCTATGCCTATGTCCTGAATGGTATTGTCTAGGTTTTCTTCTAGGGTTTTTACGGTGTTAGGTCCTAGGTTTAAATCTTTAATCCATCTGGAGTTAATTTTTATATAAGGTGTAAAGAAGGTGTCCAGTTTCAGCTTTCTGCACATGGCTAGCCAGTTTTCCCAATACCATTTATTAAATAGGAAATCCTTTCCCCATTGCTTGTTTTTGCCAGGTTTGTCAAAGATCGGATGGTTGTACTTGTACGGTATTACTTCTGAGGCCTCTGTTCCGTTCCATTGGTCTCTATCTCTGTTTTGGTACCAGTACCATGCTGTTTTGATTACTGTAGCCTTGTAGTATAGTTTGAAGTCAGGTAGCGTGATGCCTCCAGCTTTGTTTTTTTGCTTAGGATTATCTTGGCTATATGGGCTCTTTTCTGGTTTTATATGAAGTTTAAGGTAGTTTTTACCAGTTCTGTGAAGAAGGTCAATGGTAGCTTGATGGGGACAGCATTTAATCTATAACTTCTATAAATTACTCTGGGCAGTATGGCCATTTTTTTCATGATATTTATTCTTCCTATCCATGAGCATGGAATGTTTTTCCATCTGTTTGTGTCTTCTCTTACTTCCTTCAGCAGTGGTTTATAGTTCTTCTTGAAGAGGTCCTTCACTTCCATTGTTAGTTGTATTCCTAGGTATTTTATTCACTTTGTAGCAATTGTGAATGAGAGCTTGCTCACGATTTGGCCCTCTGTTTGTCTGTTATTGGTGTATAGGAATGCTTGTGATTTTTGTACATTAATTTTGTATTCCAAGACTTTGCTGAAGTTGCTTATCAACTTAAGGAGACTTTGGGCTAAGACAATGGTGTCTTCTAAATATACAATCACGTCATTTGATTTCCTCTTTTCCTAATTCAATACCCTTTGTTTCTTTTTCTTGCTTGATTGCTCTGGCCAGAACTTCCAATACTATGTTGAACAGGAGTGATGAGAGAGGGCACCCTTGTCTTTTGCCAGCTTTCAAAGGGAATGCTTCCCGTTTTTGCCCATTCAGTATGATATTGGCTGTGGGTTTGCCCTAGCTTTTATTGTTTTGAGATACATTCCATGGATACCTAATTTATTATTAAGAGTTTTTAGCATAATTTTGTCAAAGGACTTCTTTGCATCTATTGAGATAATCGTGTGGTTTTTGTCTTTGGTTCTGTTTATGTGATGGATTAAATTTACAGATTTGCATATGTTAAACCAGCCTTGCATCACCAGGATGAAGCCAACTTGATTGTGATGGATAAGCTTTTTGATGTGTTGTTGGATTTGGTTTGCCTGTATTTTAATAAAGATTTTTGCATCACTGTTCAGCATGGATATTGGCCTGAAGTTTTCTTTTTTAGTTGTGTCTCTACCAGGTTTTGGTGTCAGGATGTTAGTCTCATTAAATGAGTTAGGGAGGATTCCCTCTTTGTGTATTGTTTGGAATAGTTTCAGAAGGAATGGTACCAGCTTTTCTTTGTACCTCTGGTAGAATTAGACTGTGAACTTGTCTGGTCCAGGACTTTTTTTGGTTGGTAGGTTATTAATTGCTGCCTCAACCTCAGACCTTGTTATTGGTCTATTCAGGGATTCAACTTCTTCCTGGTTTAGTCTCGGGAGGGTGTAA
Organism: Saimiri boliviensis; assembly: GCF_048565385.1. Classification (NCBI taxonomy): domain Eukaryota; kingdom Metazoa; phylum Chordata; class Mammalia; order Primates; family Cebidae; genus Saimiri; species Saimiri boliviensis. Next base: position 3,735,175 of record NC_133455.1, on the reverse strand, counting down.
GTGTCTAGGAATTTATCCATTTCTTCTAGATTTACTGGTTTATGTGCATACAGGTGTTTGCAGTAATCTCTGGTGGTAGTTTGTATTTCTGTGGAATCAGTGGTGAAATCCCCTTTATCCTTTTTTACTGTATCAATTTGATTCTTCTCTCTTTTCTTTAGATCCCTTTTCCTGGTCAAGATGTATAAATAAGGTCTATTTTCAGCCACCTACCCTCTTTATGAAGCAGTGATGAAAATACCCTAAGTTGGGACTTCTTAACCCAGGACTTCATTAACCTTCAGGCAGGTTGTATCTTGAACTTGTGAGAAAACCATTGTATGTGTGGATTTTCTTGAAAGATTCCTTAGTTTGCATGGGTTCCCCAATAGTTCAGATATAGTAGGGTCATGAACCAAGTTCCTGACAATTTTCTTTATAAATTCTGCACTTGGTGATCTCATTGGAATATTTCATCATGTGTATCTTGATGAAATTTGAATTTTAATGCTGTTTTAAAAATATTTTGCACCTAACAGCTTCTTGAACTCTTGCATAGTAGGCAATATTGAACACGTCTTCGTGTTTCACTCTGCAGACAAGGACTGTGCCTTTGCAGTTTGCGGGTTTAATTGTCAGACAGTACATGTCCTGAAAAGAGTGGTCATGTTTATCTTGTTGCGTTTTGTGCTTATGACAGAGTGTAATTCCTGACATTCATCAGACGGGAATCTGATGGATTGTGGGAGATAAATACAGTCCATTCAAGAGAAGTTTATAAAATATATCTGGTTAAAGCAGTGATTTTCCACCTCCCATGCAATTGCCTGGAGGAACTTTACAAATAAATCAATGTTCAGGCATCATCCTTACAGATTTCTGATTATTCCTGATTGGAGCCTGGGTCAGAGGTATTTGAACCAGAGTGACTCTATCTTGAGTGAGGGCTGGGAAATGAGGCTGGGACTTGCTGGGCTGCATTCTCAGAAAATTAGGCATTCTTGGCCTCTAGATGTTTATAGTTAAGGGAACAAATTGATGGCATTTGCTAAACAGACCCAGACTTGGAAGTGTCCTCGTATCCTGATATCTGGAGAACAAAGACATTCCTAATTTTGCTATAAAGTTAATAATATTGCCAGGTGTGGTGGCTCATGCCTGTAATCCTAGCACTTTGGGAGGCTGAGGTGGGTGGATCACTTGAGGTCAGAAGTTCGAGAGCAGCCTGGCCAATGTGGTGAAACCTCATCTCTACTAAACAAAACAAAACAAAACAAAACAAAAACAAAAACAAAAACAAAATTTAGCCTGGTGTGGTGGCATGTGCCTGTAATCCCAGCTACTGGGGAGACTGAGGCAGAAGAATTGCTTGAGCCCAGGAGACAGAGGTTGGAGTGAGCTGAGATCATGCCACTGGCCTTGAGCCAGGGTGATAGAGTGAGATCCTATCTCAAAAACAAAAAAATTAAAGATAATAACATTGATTCTTGCAAATATAGTAATTAAGAAAATTAATCCTTTATCACAAACTTTTGTAGCAGAGCGCATCTCCCCATAAATACCAGCATTGCACCTGGGGTGGACAGGTTCCTCCTCTTACTTTTGGGAGTGTCCTACTCTGTCCATGGAGTAGCTGTCCTTTCACCACTGTACTTTCTTAATAAGCTTGCTTTTGCTTTGCACTGTGGACTTGCCCTGAATTCCTTCTTGTGCAAGATCTAAGAACCTCTCTTGGGATCTGGATTGGGACCTCTTTCCTGTAACATGTTTCTGGTGACCACAGACAGGCTACGGTGCAGAAACCCTGACCCAGCAACTACCTTTGGGTAAGTATGGGGTCCTGTAACATATTTCTGGCAAACCTCAAGTGGATGATACTGAAGAGACCTCCAACCCAAAGGAAAATCATCTGCATGCACCAACTGGCTAACTTAGGGTAAGTGGGGTGCACATACCTGGTAAACAATGGGATTGGGTTAGAGGCCCAACTTAGGGGAGTTACAGTCTCTCCAAGAGAGAGTGGGTTAGAGGCCCCTCTTAATAAAAGGCAAGGACACCTGACCAACCTTCGGTTCGAGGCCCAACCTTGGGTTAGGGCCCAACTTAGTTCCTTCTAAGTTTTAAGGGGTTAGAGGCCCTTCTCAGTAAAGGCCCTCTTGGCTAAGAGCAGGTTTGGCACTGCAGGCTATGCTCTTCATATGAATCCACCTTTTCCTCCCTGCTGCGTGATCGAGTTTCTTGGTTGCTGTCTCTGCTTTATTGTCATTTTCAGGAAACTTCACCGGGTCTTAGAGATTTTAACTTACTCTTTTCCTACACGCCTCCCGATTTCCGTCCTTCTGCTTGTGAAACGTGGGAGTGAAAAGCATTGATGGCTCTGTCTCTAAAATTTCTGATTGAGATTTGGTATCTAACAGCTACGAGCAATAAGACTAGATAGATGTGGTTATGCGTCGTTGCCTTTATGCTGACGAGGTGTGATGGAGAAGCACCAGGAAGGAAAGCAGGGGACTCTCCTCTTTGCTGTTTTGTTTCATCTTGCACACTAAAAAAAAACTTCTTTCCTTTCTTGGATTCAGGCAAACCGGCTTTGTTTGTCCATTGTTGCCTAGAACCCGCTTACTCTGGTCCTTCTCATCTAAATCCTCTTCATTTCCTTTCCTTATTTGACATTTTTGTTGAAGTCCATGTTGTGATTAATCTAAGATTCACGGCTCAGCTCACATACGTTATTTAGATAATGTGAATAAGAGAATTCAGTTTTTGGCAGGGATCCCCTCATTAATGCTGCTGGCCTTTAAATCCTCTCTTTCCCTTTTTAGTGGAACCTGGCCAGTGGCAATACGATCCCGCAGCTTTGGAAATTTTCTTTCAGCATCACCTGCCTCCTTCATGAGAGCCATGGCATCAATTCCAAAGAACTCACCACTAGGATGTATTCTTGAACACTGGGACAAGTTTCAACTGAATAGGCTCAAGAAGAGAAAACTGGTGTCTCTATGTAATATAATAGTATTTGGCTTCAGTATTATTTGGAAAACCAAGAGAAATGGCCTCCTACTGGAACTATGGCCTTTAAGACTATACTTCAAGTCAATTTGTTTTGTAAGCGGGATGGAAAATAAGACGAAATAGCGTATGTTCAAGCATTTTTGCTGCTCAGTCAGGATAAAACCCTACAGCAGGCATGTGCATGTTTGATGACAGGAAAAGCAGAAAAAGAGCCAGACACAGTCCTGCTTATGTGATGGATTATATTTATTGATTTGCATATGTTGAACCAGCCTTGCATCCTAGCAATGAAGCTGACTTGATCGTGGTGGATAAGCTTTTTGAAGTGCTGCTGGATTCAGTTTGCCAGTATTTTATTGAGGATTTTTGCATTGATGTTCATTGTGGATATTGGACTGAAATTTTCTTTTGTTATGTCTCTGCCAGGTTTTGGTATCAAGGATGATGCTGGCCTTATTAAATAAATTAGGGAGGAGTCCTTCTCTTTGGATTGTTTGGAATAGTTTCAGAAGGAATGGTACCACCTTCTTTTTGTACCTCTGGTAGAATTTGGCTGTGACTCTGTCTAGTCCTGAGCTTTTTTTGGTTGGTAGGCTATTAATTACTGCCTCAGTTTCAGAACTTGTTATTGGTCTATTCAGGGATTTGACTTCTTCCTGGTTTAGTCTTGGGAGGGTGTATGTGTCCAGGAATGTATCCATTTCTTCTAGATTTTCTAGTTTATTCGTGTAGAGGTGTTTCTAGTATTTTCTGATGATAGTTTGTATTTCTGTGAAATCGGTGGTGATATCCCTTTTATCATTTTTTTGTCGTGTCTATTTGATTCTCTTTTTTCTTATTAGTCTGGCTAGCAGTCTATCTATTTTGTTAATCTTTTCAAAAAATCACCTCCTGGATTCACTGATTTTTTTAAGGGTTTTTCATGACTCTATCTCCTTTGGTTCTGCTTTGTTCTTATTTCTTGTCTTCTGCTGGCTTTTAAATTTGTTTTCTCTTGCTTCTCTAGTTCTTTTCATTGTGATGTTAGGGTGTCAATTTTAGATCTTAACATATCTCAAAATAGTAAGAGCTATTTATGACAAACTCATAGCCAATATCATACCGAATATGCAAAAGCTGGAAATATTCCCTTTGAAAACCAACACAAGACAAGGATGCCCTCTCTCACCACTCCTATTCAACATAGTATTGGAAGGTCTGGCCAGGGCAATCAGCCAAGGGAAAGAAACAAAGGGGTTTCAAATCGGAGAAGAGGAAGTCGAATTGTTTCTATGCAGATGATAGGATTGGATATTTAGAAAACGCCATCATCTCAGCCCAAAAACTTTTCAAGCTGATAAGCAACTTCAGCAAAGTCTCAGGATAGAAAATCAATGTGCAAATATCACAAGCATTCCTATGCACCAGTAATAGATAAGCAGAGAGCCAAGTCATGAATGAACTCCCATTCACAATTGCTATAAAGAAAATAAACTACTAGGAATACAACTTACAAAGGATATGAAGGACTTCTTCAAGGAAGACTACAAACTACTGCTCAAGAAAATAAGAGAGGACACAAGCAAATGAAAAAACATTCCATCCTCATAGATAGGAAGAATGAATATTGTGAAAATGGCCATACTGCTCAAAGTAATTCATAGATTCAATGCTATTCCCATCAAGCTACCACTGATTTTCTTCACAGAACTAGACAAAATTATTTTAAATTTCATATGGAGCCAAAAAAGAGTCTGTATAGCCAAGACGATCCTAAGCAAAAAGAACAAAGCTGGAGGCATCATGCTGCCTGACTTCAAACTATACTACAAGGCTATAGTAACCAAAACAACAAGGTACCAGTACCAAAACAGATATATAGACCAATGGAACAGAACAGAGGCCTCAGAAATAACACCACACATCTATAACCATCTGATCTTCAACAAACATGACAAAAAAAGGAATGGAGAAAGGATACCCTATTTAATAAATGGTGCTGGGAAAACTGGCTAGCCATATGCAGAAAACAGAAACCAGACCCCTTTTTTACACCTTATACAAAAATTAACTCAAGATGGATTGAAGACTTAAACATAAAACCTAAAACCATAAAAACACTAGAAAGAAACCTAAGCAATACCACTCAGTACATAGGCATGGGCAAAGACTTCATGACTAAAACACCAAAAGCAATGGCAACGAAAGCCAAAATAGACAAATGGGATCTAATTAAACTAAAGAACTGCTGCACAGAAAAGAAACTATTATCAGAGTAAGCAGGCAACCTGCAGAATGGGAGCAAATTTTTGCAATCTATCTATCTGGCAAAGGTGTAATATCCAGAATCTACAAGGAACTTATACAAATTTACAAGAACAACAACAACAACAGCAACAAAAAAAACCATCAAAAATTGGGCGAAGGCTATGAACAGACATGTCTCAAAAGAAGACATTTATGCAGCCAATAAACATATGAAAGAAAGTTCATCATCACTGGTCATTCGAGAAATGCAAATCAAAACCACATTGAGATACCATTTCATGCAAGTTAGAATGGCAATCATTAAAAAGTCAAAAAAAACACAACAGATGGAGGGGATGTGGAGAAATAAGAAGGCTTTTACAGTGTTGGTAGGAGTGTAAATTAGTTGAACCACTGTGGAAGAAAGTGTGGCGATTCCTCAAGGATCTAGAACCAGAAATACAATTTGATGCAGCAATCCCATTATGGGGTATATATACAAAGGATTTTAAATCATTCTACTATAAAGACACATGCACACATATGTTTATTGCAGCACTGTTTACAATAGCAAAGACTTGGAACCAACACAAACACTCATCCGTGATAGACTGGTTAAGGAAATGTGGCACATATACACTATGCAATACTATGCAGCCATAAAAAAGAATGAGTTCTGTAATCCCAGCACTTTGGGAAGCCGAAGTGGGTGGATCATGAGGTCAAGAGATCGAGACCATCCTGGCCAACATGGTGAAACCCCATCTCTACTAAAAATACAAAAACAATAGCTGGCCTGGTGGCACACGCCTATAGTCCCAGCTACTTGGGAGGCTGAGGCAGAAGAATTGCTTGAATCCAGGAGGCGGAGGTTGCAGTGAGCCGAGATCGTGCCACTGCACTCCACCCTGCCACCCGGTGACGGAGTGAAACTCTGCCTCAAAAAAAAAAAAAAAAAAAAAAAAAAAAAAGAATGAGTTCATGTCCTTTGCAGGGACATGGTTGAAGCTGTAAGGCATCATTCTCAGCAAACCGACACAAGAACAGAAAACCAAACACCTCATGTTCTCACTTATAAATGGGAGTTGAACAATAAGAACACATGGACACAGGGCAGGGAACATCACACACTGGGGCCTGTTGGAGGTAGGGGACAAGGGGAGGGAGAGCATTAGGACAAATAGCTAATGCATGCGGGGCTTAAAACCTAGATGACGGGTTAATAGGTGCAGCAACCCACGATGACACACGTACACCTATGTAACAAACCTGCATGTTCTGCACATGTACCCCAGAACTTAAAGTAAAATAAAATAAAATTAAAAAGAAAATAAAAACTGGCCATTGGAAGAGGGATTGCAAAGCATCCCAAAGGGAGCCCTTGGGACTTCAGCTGATGATGGCTGAAATAGACAGGTAACTTCAAGAGTGACGGGCCCAAGACCTTCCACCACAGTTCCCACTAGCCATATCTCCCGAGGAGCCTCAGGTAACTCTTGATGTGGAAGGTAAGAATATTAACTTCCCTCTGGAATGCTTACTCTGTTTTCACTCATGATAACGGGCCTCTGTCGCCCTAAAACTCTATGGTCAAGGGGATAGATGGACAAGTCCATAGATGTCATTTTATGAGTCCTTTAAGCCACTCTTCAAGGACTTTGGCTTTCTCCTGAATCCCCACCGCCCTCCCCCTACCCCAAAAGATAACTACTGTTTTCCAAAAAACAGTAGTATCTTATGGGAACCACAAGGCAGATAGAAATTGCTCCTTCTCCTTTCCTGTGAATAAGTATCAGGCTTTGTTGTTAGATGTTCCTGATATAACACTAAAGTATGCCAGACTTTGAATCCAGCTACCTGTTTGCCTGAAACCCCAGGCACCCTAGGCCCTTCTTGTATTAAAGTTATGGAGCAAGTTTACTCCAGCCATCTGTATTTAAAATAGGAGCCTCTAGGTAATCCTGAGGCAGAATGGTTTACTTGTGGAAGTCTCTTTGTGCACCAGGGAAAAAGGACAATGAACTGTTAATACCTAATCAGTAGTGCTAATCAGTAAAAATAGTCCAACATTTGCATTAGCCTACTCATTGGAAAAGGGATTCCCTGTTTCAATCAATGTTTCACCTTTTTTGTTTTGTTTCGTTTTTTTATAGGAAAAGGCTTACTTAAAACAGTAAAGTAGGTAACTTGGGCCTGTGAACTCTGTTTCAGAATAACCCAAATAACCACTCCATTTTTGGGTATAAGTTGGAACCATGTGGAGAGTAACTTATTTACGCAGTGGGCACAGACTTTAGTTTCTCTACATAATCAGATGAACCGTTGAGTATGTGGAGAATTTTCACTTTCCTCCACTTTCACTGGCAAGTTCATGGGGATGTTACTAGGATTGGGAAACTGAACGCCATAAACAGAACCCCTCTTTTCCCATTATCATAGCCACACGGGCCTCAGCCCCTTCCCTCCTATGAAGAGACAAGAAAGCACATTTCTAATCAACTAGAACACAGCTAAACTCCACCCCAACTTCAGGTTATGCTACACATGATGAACGTGGGTGAGTGCAGTGTGCCAGTGCAAGACTTAGGCAAAGCACCTGTACGTTTTGAAAGGCAGAGTAATAGTCACCAGCAGACTAAAACCCATGACATAGGATGGCTCTTGCCTCAACAATGGAATCAGACCCTTCTTCTAACAGACCAAGTGTGGATGGGATGGCAAGATAACTTGCCAAAAATGAGGGACTACCCTTCTCCTTGGGGATGGTTATGGGCTTGTGGAACTCATGGCTGGCCATACTTACCTCATAACTGGATTGGAAGATGTATATGGGGTCATGCTTATCTCTTAGGATGTATCCTCACCAAATTGGACTCTCTGCCATCTAACTGGAAAATTGTAAATGTCAGGCCTGGCCATTATAGCCATGGTGACCTGCACGTACACCTCCTGAGAGTCTCCAGGAGCCAGAAGGTCTGAAGTCATCAGATGCCACACAGAGAAGTCAAATGACTGGTTCCTGCCTCAACTAATTGCTGTCCTGCAACATTCGACCATTGCTCCTGCTCAACCTTGCAAAATTTCCCCTTAGACATTAGGTTTCTCAAGACCCCCACCCCTGCAACTATGTAATTTACCACACCCTCCCCTCTGCTTTTGACCAATAACCCTCACCCTTGTGACCAGGCCTGTTTGTAATGTTTAACCCCTACCCTTGTGACCATGCATCCCATAACACCCTCCCCCACTCCCTAAAATAGATTACCAGCTTTAACTGACCAGTTGCCCCAAGGTACATACCCAGTTCCCATTCCTACGCCCTTCACCTAACTCCTGTCTCTGACTTGCCTGCTTGCACACAAGCACGAAGTAGAGCAGCCCTTTTGCCCACACGAAGCCTGCCTGGTGGTCTCTTTACACGAGTGATGAGCCTAACAGTAAAAGGTTACCACAGGTGACAAAAACGGGCATCTTGACGGTTTTCTCCAATGACTGTATTTTCCCCACAGGCAGCTATAGTTAATATCCAGTTACAAGTTGAAGCCTTAGCTAAGCACATGGCTGCAGGTTTCCATAACACATGCCATGGTCGTAGCCTTCTAACTGAGGAAACGTCTCAGATTAGGCAGGTAGCCTTACAAAACCATGTGGCTTTGGACATTTTAACAGTGTCCCAAGGGATCACTTGTGCTCTGATCAGAACGGAATGTTGTGTGTATGTTCCAGACTATTCACATAATATTACCCAGGCTATGAAAACTTTAGATACTCACGTCTCTGCCACTGATGCACCAACAGTCCAGCCTCTGTTGGCTTGATTCCAATAACTGTCCAGCTCTTGGAAAGCCTTCCTGTTTAGTTCACTTGGAATATTTACTTATTTTGCTTTGCTGTTGTGGAATATATTGTGGTTGTGCTGTTTGTGTAGGAGTGCAAGACAGGCTCACTCAATGCTTTCCTAAATTGGACACTTGCTAATCTTCCCGATGTCACCTTTTGTTGGAACTCAGAGTTAGGAACAACCCTCACCGGACCAACGCTCTCTGACTGAGCGTCTCTCTACCCTGAATGAAAGAGACCCTAATAGTTAGGCAGGAATATCATCACCCCATTCAGCCTGAAGAAGTTACAGAAGATGGATCTTCGTCCCTCTGTAACCCTTGGGATGAAGGGTCCTGTTGTAAAGGGTCGGGGGAGATATGTCAGAGGAATTAAAACCACAGCCACTCCATCTTGAGTGAGGGCTGGGAAAATGAGGCTGGCACTTGCTGGGCTGTGTTCTCAGAAAGTTCGGCATTCCTGGCTTCTAGATGTTCATGGTTAAGAGAACAAATTAATAATGTTTACTAACCAGACCCAGGCTTGGGAGTGTCCGATACCCTGATATCAGGAGAAAAAGGCATTCCTAATTTTGCTTTAAAGATAATAATATCTATTCTTGCAAAATATAGTACTTAAGAAAATAAATCTTTATCACAAACCCTTGTAGCCGAGCACATCTCCCCATATATGCCAGCATTGTACCGAGGGTGGAAGCCTTCCTCCTCTCACTTTCAGGAGTGTCCTACTCGGTCTATGAAGCAGCTGTCCTTTCACCACTTTACTTTTTTTTTTTTTTTCCTAGCATCAGAGTGAACAGGCACCCTACAGAATGGGAGAAAAAATTGCAATCTACTTATCTGACAAAAGTCTAATATCCAGAATCTGCAAGGAACTTAAACGAATTTACAAGAAAAAAAACAAACAACTCCATCAAACAGTAGGCAAAGGATACGAACAGACCCTTCTCAAAAGAAGACATTTATGTGGTCAACAAACATATATATATATAAAAGTCTCATCACTGATCATTAGAGAAATGCAAATCAAAAGCACAGTGAGGTACCATCTCATGGCAGTCAGAATGGCAATCATTAAAGAGTCAGGAAACAACAGATGCTGGAGAGGCTGTGGAGAAACAGGAACGCTTTTCCGCTGTTGGTGGGAGTGTAAAGTCGTCCAACCATTGTGGAAGACAGCGTGGCGATTCCTCAAGGATCTAGAACCAGAAATACTACTTGACCCAGCAATCCCATTAGTGGGTATAAACCCAGAGAATTACAAATCATTCTACCACTTTACTTTCTTCATAAACTTGCTTTTGCTTTGCACTGTGAACGTGCCCTGAATTCTTTCTTGTGGGAGATCCAAGAACCTCTCTTGGGGTCTGGATCGGGACCTCTTTCCTCAATCGGTTTTTGGCCTTTCCTTTCCCCCTCCCTCCCTCCCTCCCTCCCTCCCTCTCTTCCCTCTTTCCTTCCTTCCTTCCCTCTTTCCCTCCCCCTTTCCCCACTCAACTGGGCATATTCTTTTTGTCCAGGAAGATTCCGACATGCGACCAGGATTGTGAACAACTGTGTGAGACGTTTATAAAAGCTTAACGATGTGGATATCCGTGCTCTTGGAAGTATTCAATAAACAACAGCATTAGAGATAGAATGTATTCAGTTGGTCTATTTGGGGGAGATGACTGGTAAAATGTATGAATTTTAGATATCTACGAGAAAAATAAAGATGTGCCAGGAGCAGAGTTCCAAGCAAGGGGACAAAGGGTCCGAATGAACCCGAGCTGTTGAGGCATCACTTCTGAACAGTTCAGAAACACAGTCCCATCTCACCAGTCTCCCTCCTCTCCTCCCCATTGCTGAATCAAACAGATAGCCATCAGGGTGAGCAGCGCTTGATTTGGGAGCTACGTGGAGAAGCAGCAGCCCTGCAGTGGAGATTGGGCAGGTTCTGCTCAGAGGACAGAGTGCCATCACCAGGAGAAAGGCACGGGGCTGTGTCAGACCTGTGTGCCTGGATATATTCTCGAAATGGGACCTGCTTGTAGTTGAGTTCTGCCCGCTGGTGTGATGGCTATTTTGTGTTTAGCATGGGTAAAGCAAACATCTTCCTCCCCCGACCTGCTTGCCATCATCCATTCCCTCTTTCCTTGCATAGAGGGGAATGAACGAGGAAGCAGGGTAAGGACCCCAGCCTCTGCATGCAGCTCAGATACCTCCTGGCTGACTGCACAGGAGTGGGTCTGGAGGCCTCTCTGGGCGGTCTAGTCTTGCACAGAGCTGATGGACAGCTCCTTCCCAATGCAGACCCTTCTCCTCATCCCCCAATAATGCTCACTTGTGTGGACCCATTTGTGTGTTGAACTCAAAATCTAAACCTTCCTACCAGAAAGGAATGTACTTAAATAGATGAAGTCAAAACTGCTGGCCATAAGCAACAGCCCGAAATGTCCTTTTAGAAGCCAAGGCTCCGCCTTAGCCCAGGCACAGACAAGGACCCTCTCCTTCAGGGCCGAGACTCAGAGGCCTGAGAACAAAAACCAAAGTGAAACTTGCAGGCCTCCTCAGCAGACCTCAGGCCAAAAAGGAATATATTTTCCAAAAGAAAAAGACGAATCTTATTTTAGGATTCTCCTGCATCTGTTGCAAAAACTAAACTTTATTGCGTATGTTTTTTAATGTGCCAAACACTGCTTTAGAAGCTTTCTATGTCTTACCTCTTATAAACTTCACAGCCATCCCATGAATAAGGTGACGTTATTACTCCCAGTTTGCAGGTGAGAAATCGACTCTCCATGAAGCCAAACATTTGTCCAGGGTTACCCAGCTAGTGAATGGAGAAGTCAAGAGCTCTAACTGCAGAATGTCCACTCTTGATTTCTGCCTAAAATTTCCCCACCTCTTTTTCCAGTTCAAGAACAGGTGGGCTTACAAGAATGAAGACCACTGAAGCACCTTTCTATCCCCCACTATAAATGTAGGGAAGTGTGTTATACAGAGCGTACCTGTGACCCAGAAACTGATATTCATGCTTCAAATAAATTCTGCAGAAGCAAAGCTGGGACATTTTTGTCACAAGAGACTTTGCGATTAGCTTTGCCTTTAGAGTCTTCTACCAACTCTTTAAGTCCGATGATGTGTCTATAAATCAAATGAAGCTGTGGCAACTACCATATTAGACAGGAGAGCTTACCATTCATTTGGAGAGATCAAAAATAGACATTCTGGACTTTGTACATCAAGGTAGACATCACTGACCTCTGAGCATGAGAACTATTCGAAGCTAAGTATTTGAGATGCAAGTCAATGCGTCTTAAAGCTACCTGCATTTTTTTTTTTCTAGAATAGAAAATCAACATAGTAGGAGAGGTCCTTAAAAAGCATGCCAACAATCAAACCTCACTCTGCAGCCGCCTACACGGGCAACTGGCTGCCAGCGCCTGTGTGAGTGCTTAGGGTAAGGTGGAGGTGGGGGTGGGGGAAGCGGAGAGTGAAATTCTATTTCCAACTTAAGTTTTTCCAGAAGGTACTCTAAAGCACACATTGGCAAAATTTTGAAAACAAAAGTGAAGTCAGAGAGAAGGCGAATCTAGTATCTGAAGGACCCTTTCCTTGGGAGATATTCTTCCGGCAATTCAGAACACCTTCCAAAGGTTATCTGAATGAGACCTATTTATTTTTAGGCAGGAAATGATGATGGACAGTGTCAGCATTCCACTCAAATCTCTGCATTTCCCTTTAAAAAGCTGTTCCTCTGTTCCTGCATCCTGGCATCAGTGTGTGCTTTTGTTCTTAACAATCTGTACCTGCAGCTTTCCTTGATGACTCTTTTAGTTTCTGAAGCCTCCTTGCCCACAAGACAAAGAACCTAAGGTGGCTGAGCATTCCTGGCCCTGGGAGGGGCCTCACACACAGTCTGATGCTGGAGGCGAAAGCCCTGCTCCCATACCTCTATCGGGTCAAAGGCAGCAGGATCCCTTCCCCTCCGTAGCCCCCGGGGGATCAGGCTGAAGCTACCCTGCATGCGATTTCATCTAAAACTTCATTTGGGTTCTCCACCCATTCCGGTCTTACTTTCCCTGAGCACTCACTGGGTTCTCCTGGAAGCACTTCCTTCAGAAATAAGTTGCCCCCAAATCCCAATCTCAGAGTATGCTTCTAGCGAAACTAAAGGGATTTGTAAAATAAGGAGGATGCCAAAGTCCATTAGCAAATGCTACATGAAAGATTCTGGCAATAACAAAGAAACGAGGCGGCCATGGTGACTCACGCCTGGAATCCTAATACTTGGAGAGGCTTAGGTGGGAGGATAGCTTGACCCCAGGAGTTTGAGACTATTTCAGACAACATGGTGAAACCCCATCTCTACAAAAATTAACTAGGCAACGTGGCATGTGCCTGTAATCCCAGCTACTCAGGAAGCGGAGGTGGGAGGACCGCAGAAGCCTGAAAGGTCAAGGGCAGTGAGCTGAGATTGGGCCACTGCACCCCAGCTAGGTGAAAGACTGAGACCCTGACGAAGGATGGAAGGAAGGAGGGAAGGAAGGAGGGAGGGAGGGAGGGAGGAAGGAAGGAAAGAAAAAAAGAAGGAGGGAAGGGAAGGGAGGGGAAAGGAAGAAAAGGGGAGGGAAGGGGAGGGAAGAGGAGGGAAAGGAAGGGGAGGGGAGGGAAGGGAATGGGAGGGCAGAGGAGGGCAGGGGAGGGGAGGAGAGGGAAGGAGAGGGGAGGGGAGAGGAAGGGAGGGGAGGGGAGAGGAGGGGAGGGAAGGGAAAAGGAGGGAGGGAAGGGGAGGGAGGAGGAGGAGGGGAAAGAAGTGAGAGAAGCAGCCAGGCGGCCATTATTTCAGGTCCCGAGAGCTGCTGGCTCCACTTCGGAAGGCTATTCTGGACTACGCCCAACTTCCTGGGCACTGGCACTTTGGAAACCTGCATCAGACATGCCCACGGGCCACCAAAGCCTCCCAGGGGAACCGCTGTGGTCCTCTCCCACTCCTGCCTTCACGACACATTTTCAAGATTAAAGTCAGGGTATTACTCAAACAAACTGTTTCCTCTTGGACATTATCACAGGATTACAGTTTTCCATTACTGACATCCTTTTTCTGACGTTTTCATTGGCATTTTCAGTATAAAAACCTTTCATGATGAAGTCAAATATGCATGATCTTTTTTAACATATGTACTTTATGATGAGATTTTTGTCATCATAAATTTGCCTTCTCCTGTCCTCTATTTCCACCTTATAATACCCTGAGGTCTGGTAACGGAGTCATTCTGGAAAAAAAAAATGTGTGGAGAATTTGTAGCTTGAGCCAAGTCCATCTGCATGTCCTCCTTCTGTTTCTGGGTTCATTGCTCTGTTTTCCTTTATTTTCTTCATTCATTCAATCATTCAGTCATTCCAGTGACATTTCTGGAATCCTTGTTGCTTGTTGGTCACTATTCTCGCTGATGGGGCTGGAGGGTTAAACATTAGCCACAGAAGATGAAGGTCAAGTGGCGGCCTGGGACTGGCTCCTGGACGCTGGTTCTTCCCTCTCTCCCCAGCTCCACATGCACTGACATTACTTCAGTAGTTTGAAATTGGCCATGGTGGAGTATTTAAACTATAAAAATTGACAGACACCTCAAATCAGGGCTACTTTATTCCAGCTCCCAGAGGACACTGCTGGAGACTGCCACTTTTGAGAGCATACAGTTTGCAGGGAAGGTGGACATTTAATAAACAATCACATCAACCAACGTAAACTGGCAACTGTAAGAAAAGATGAAGAGCAGAGGTATTTCGTGAAATAAGAATCTATGTCAGAGGACCTGAGTGTAGCCGGGGAGGCCAGGAACAGTTCCTCAGAAGAGGCCAGGCTTGGGATGTGATCCCCATGAAAAATGGGTAGAGGCAAAGGGAGTTCCAGGCAGAAGGAGCTGCAGGCACAAATGCTCTTTTGCTGGAGGGAGGAAAATGGACCAGAAAACCAAAGACGAAAAAACCGAGGTGGCTGAACTACCCAGAGGGCTTGTTAATGAGGCAGGAGATGCGGCTGACCTGTGGGTAGAAGAAATTTCAAGTCTTTTTTTAAAATGCCCATCAGTATTGCAGTGGTCAAAGGTGAAAACATACGTCTATTACCAGAGGAATGGATACACAAAATGTAGTGTATCCACGTGATGGCACGTTCCTCAGTTCGGAGAAGGAACGAAGTTCCGAGTCATGCTACTGCATAAATGAACTCTGTAAACATCATGCTAAGTGAAATAAGACAGGCATCGTATGATTCCAGTAATACGAAACGTGGACAGGAGGCAAATCCATAGAGACAGAAAGTATATTTAGAGGGGCTGGGGAGGGAGACAGTAGGGGCGTTGCTGATAGTTAGTTACGGGGTTTCTGTTTAGGGTCAGGAAAACGTTTCGGTGGAGGTGGTGGCGCCACATTGGGAATGTAATTAATACCACTGAATTGGACACTTAAACATGGCTAAAACGGCACATTTTAAGGACGTTTCAAGTCTTTTAAGGTCACGTTGAGCGTTGTCTCTTTCACAGTCAGCAAACTGGCCAGTCAAATCCCAGGTATAGCTTGTTTATGTACAGCTCCTGAGCTAAAAATGGATTTTATATTTTTGAACTTAAAAAGAAAGAATATGCAGCATAAAAAGTATATGGCTCACAGGGCCTAAAATATTGCTGTCTCTACCCTTCCAGGAAAAGCTGGCCAACACCTGGCCTTTGCTATAAAAGAAATGGGAAATGATTAAAACTTTAAAAATAACCAAATAACATGTATTTCTATATGAAAATGCTTGGGAATAGCTTCGCTAGGAGACGTTACGAGGTAGTCAATACTTACTCCCACTGAGAAGGAGTAAGTTTAAATTTAGGAGTTGACTTGAGAGTCTTCTGAATAAGAAGAAACGAAAAATAAATGAAAGGGCGGAAGCCACAAAGAAACTGGAATAAAAGCTGCCATAAAGGTAAGAGGTCCTTATGACTTATTTGTATAGATCATAAGAAGTACAAAATGATCTTCATTTAAGCAGGAAAAAAATAGGCCAAGACAAATTGTAAGTTGTGGCAGTGTGAAAAAAAAAAAAAAAACTGAAAAAAACAAAATGCCTTTTTTCAGATGAGCTATGGGTCCTAGGAAACTGTTGACAGGACACTGGAATGTCCACAGAGGAAGGAGCAATTCTTCATGATGGGGCGCTTGTCCACCCACGCCAGCAGCAAACCCCAGTGATTGTCACAGCCAGGGACACACTCCGCAACCTCCAAAGAGAAGCTGGACTTGCTTGGTGTCTAAGATCCTTGGCCAGGTTTAACTGTTCTTAGGGGGTCCTTGGCCAGTGTGATGGACTTCTGGTCAGAAGTGGTAATTTTATGTTCTTGCTTCCAGCAGAAAATGCTGTTTTTCTGCACTGAGATCTTTCATGTAAAGACCCAAAGCTAGGTTCAGTGAGGATAGGAAGCACCAGGTTGGGGGGGTCTCCTTGAGGCATGGGTGGGTTCATGATGGAGACGAGGGGGCCAGGCAGGGATTGTCTGCTCTTTTCACAATGGGATGGTGGCACAGGCTCCACCTGAAGCTTGTAGCCACACCCACCTTCCCTCTGATCACCCAGCTGGGGACCCTGGCCAAGGGATGCTGAATGGGTTTGCAATGGGAATGCTCTCTGGATCAGCCCACGGAAGGGTGAGGATCAGGAAGGGCTGCTGTCAGCAAGTCAGTCCAGACAGGCATGAGGTCAACATGGCTGCCATCCTATCAGCCAAGCCGTTCCTGACCCGTTTCCTGGATGCCTCCCACTGAAGGTGGCTTGTAGGGCCTGTGTCTTGACACGTAGCTCCTCCTTGTGTAGGCTCACTGCTGGGGTCTCACGTGGAGCACCCCAGTCTGAAAAGGTATGGCCAAGGAAGCCGTCAATCCGTGAATGGGGGCACTCTCATCTAGAAACACAAATGCAGCTTCCTGCACTCCTGGCCTCCTGGGGTGCTCTGGGACATTTCCACCTGCAAAGCTCTCTGCTCTTCCACGTGGAAGTCCCGAGTCTTCCACATTCAAACTGATGTCCGCTGAAGGGCTTTAAGTGAGCGGCCAATGGCCTGAAAACATCACGGTGTTTGGAGTGCTGGGAATGCATCAGAGGCAAACCAGAGAGCCAGAGAGGGTGCATGGAGAGCAGGTGAGACGTTCAAATGAAGTAAGACTGCAGGGGAGACACAGCGGAGCTTGCCTGGACAGCAGCAGACCTGGGAGGGGCTCATGGTGTTTAGATATGCGAGTCTGTTTAGGTCTTTCTAAGCTCCTGTTAGACTCACAACTTCCTGCACAGGGTCTTTCTCCCCTGGCTACTGCTTACTGCAGATGTGCAAGGGAGCAGGCATCACACTGGTATTCACGGTGCCGGCCCCATCATCACCAAACTTTTAAAGCATATAGAGCAGCTTTCTCTGCAGAAATAAAGGGCAAATGGAGAAACTGGAAGCAGGAAAGACATGTGAGCAAATGCAGGGTTTCTCGTCTCTTAGGATGAGTTATGTAATGTGCCACCCATATAAAGTGAGACCCCATTTAATGATCTCTTCCCGCTTAGTGTAGGTAACCCAAACGTCCATCACAAATGTGATCATTGGCTGCTGCTTCTAAACACAAAGCGAGAGCATGCAAGTTTCACACAACTCGACTGCAGAGGGATATTGGGAATCTTAAACGCTGTCATATTGAATCAAAACAGTGAGTGGGACGTTGGAGAAAACCACTCGCACTACTCGGTCCCCACCTAAAATGACTGACGAACAAGAATGTGGTAGAATTAAACATGTTAGGCTTCAAAAAAGAGGTAAATCAGCAAGGCTGAGGACACACTTGGCACTTCAAACACACGCCCTGTGCCTGACAAAAGCACCAGATAAGCTTTTAGAAAACTGGGTGAAGACATAGATTACTTCTTCAAAATCAGTCAGAGCTGAAGACGTGTCTGTTTACTTATCGATTTATTTTTCTGAGAGGCTGTTTCTCCCACCCAAGCCATACTGGTTTCATTCAGGCTCTACCCAGGAATAAACCCATAGTTCTAATTATAACTCTTGCTTAAGATGAAATACCTTATCTTTTCGTCTTCAAGTGTCATTTCTAAAGATCGGGTCCCAGTCTCATCTTGTTGATGCCTACTTTTATTATACCCTTTCAACTTCTGTCTTGCATAGAGTGACTCTAACTAATCTTTCATGGATACCTATTATTCCCGGGTAAAGAGGGTTTCCAACATTCAGAAGTAAAGGAAGGCAGGGCTGTGGTGAGAGGGATGAAGAACTGGGAGCCTCAAAAGAGAGGCAACATTCTATTTAAAAGCGAAATGTCCTTGAAGTCCTCCTGGAGAGGCCCACACCTACCCGTCCACCCATGCCTGAAAGTGTTTTCCACATGTGAGCTGGAATCTCTGCTACAGACAAATATAGAAAGAAAATAAAGCTAACTCTTTCATCTCCACATCATAACATTTAAAAATGTATATATTTACCTGGAAATGAAGAGATATTTTATTTTTATATATTCCTTTTATGTTGGGAGTTTTTTTTTTTTTCCTATAAAAACATCCAATTTGTATGCCACAGACACATTAGCATTCCTACTACAGCTGCAGACTGTTCGAGACCACATCTTGTCTGCATAAACAGGTATCTGGGATGCCTTAAACTCTCTCTGCTCAGCATCTGTGATGAAGCCCTAGATGAAACTTGGGCAGAAAACACAAAATCAGAATATGGTAGAATTGGCAAGGAAGGTAAGCAAGCCAATTATACACAATTAGTTCCTGAATAGCTAAATCTCTCCTCTTTAGGGATTAGAAAAAGGGTCTATCTTTGAAGTAGCAGCTCTGCCTGCAGACTCCTTCAACCTCCCAAGTTTAATTGACAATTGCACGTGGTACAGCATTTCCCAGTTGATTTTGTTCTCAAGAATTTTTAATTAGAAGTTTTTCATCTGCCGCATCTGGCAACTCAGTGCTTCTTCTTATACCCCTTCCTCCATTTTTTGTGTATTTTGTTAATGTTTTTAGAGAAAATACAATAGGAACACTCCATCTAGGCAGGATATGTCACCAGGTCAAAAGAAGGCAGGTCTGCTTGACAAGGGTTTTTGGTGCCTGATCTTAGGGAAAGCGGTATCTTAGCTCACACGTGATGGCGCTGGACTGTCTTCGGCAAGCAAGTGAGCTTGCATCCCCAAAAGTCTACACCTGACAGCTAAATTGCCAGGGGATACTGAAGCACATAGAATCTAACACCGTCAGCTCAACACTGAAATAAACGACGAGCAAAGACCATTTTTCCTTATCTAGCCACAATCTCTTTAGGCATGCAGTTGAATTGCTGGAGTAAAAGAAATACTTCACATTCATTTGAAAATGCAAACAGGATTATTAATTGATAGTGATGATTATTGCTAAACCTGCTACTGGTTTTCTCAACTCCCGTTTGACGTGACCAATGGAAGTGCTGAAAGACTCAGATGTTTGATTCTTTTGTGGTGAGGAAAATAATTCAAATATGTATCTAGTTGATTCCTCATATGAAAGAGATGATTCTGTTTCTTTAGGCTTAGCTGTTAAATTCCCAAGTGAGAAAGCTGTACCATGTCTATGATCAATACATAATTGTGTTCTAGCCTTCAAGTGCTCAAGGTCTGAGGTTGAAGAATTAATTTGCTGGTTGAGGTTAATAGAATGTCAATTAATTTCTTGGTATAAATGTCAATATATTCAGTTAAGCCTTGTGATTTAAATATAATTAAAGATAAACTTTAAGTCAATGTTGCCTTTTTGGTTTTGGGTATGGTGAGTGATTTGCTAAAATCTCAGACAGCCGCAGGGAAAAAGAATTTAATCAAGAAATTCATTTTTCTCATACAACCAGTTAGGTATGTTTGTTATCAGTTTCATGTGAAGAAAACAGAATGAACTGCATCTTTTATCTCAGGCTTCAAACATCCATCTATTAACCTTAACAGCTCATGTCACTGATGAAGAGTTTTTAGTGTGGAAAGTCATTTGTTCATCATGAGCACCCTCCAGATAAGATACAGAATCCACAGTGAAATGGAGTGGTTGAGCAAATGCACTTTAGCGTGAATTACACTTGGAACAGAGTCCTGATATGATATGAGTTGTGTTACACAATACTTAACTCCTTGAGCCTCAGGTTTTTAAACAATGAAATGGTCAGTATTTGTAACTCTGAGTGATGGTCAGTCCTGTACTGGACAACTCCAGGTGGCATCACTGACACAGTCAATGTGGCACATCTTTAAATTGTTCAGTGTATAACCTGTACAACTGTATGAGGCAGTCCTAGCACTCACAGTGCTGATGAACTGAGGTCATTTATGTAAAGTATTTAGGACTCTGCCTATGCAAAGCTTGCAGAGGGATTTGGGGAGACATATAGTGCACTTTTGTAGTTGCAACTGGGAATCAAGCCTGAAATAAGTTTTGTTAATGTTTATGGGGACTGAGATGATGTTAATTGCTATTCCCAGGAAAGTTATCCCACTTTTACCTCACTTTGTCTAGCATTGGATTCTGACATCTCCTCTCACCATGGGCCCTTATTCATACATATGGAATTTTCCACTGTCATTTGTCACGTCAGATGGGAGTTGAGAAAACCATTAGTAGATTCAGCAATGATCATCACTACCAATTAGTAATTCTATTGCATTTTCAAATGAATGTAGAGCATTCATTCTACGCCGGCAATTCAACTGCATGCCTAAGGAGATTGTGGCTACATAAGGAAAAATGGTCTTTGCTCATCATTTATTTCAGGATTGAGCTGATGGTGTTAGACTTTATGTGCTTCGGAGTCCACATGCAATTTAGCTGCTAGGTGTAGCTGTTTGGGGAAACAAGCTTGCTTGCTTGCTGGAGACAGTCCAGCACCATCACATGTGAGCTAAGATACCACTTTCCCTACGACTAGGCATCAAAAACCCTTGTCGAGAGAGAATTTGTCATAAAAGACTTGAATAGTCCTATTCAAAGCTAAGGCCTTAGGAACAAATTAGAGAATAATGAATGCCTGTCCTAGGAGGGTTTCTCAAAAGCAGACCCTGGGGTGGCATTTTGGATGCAAGATGTTCCTTAGGGATAATCACATGGCAAAGGAAGAAAGAGGAACCAGGACGGAGCAGGGGAGAAGAGAACCCTTCTGCACCGAGGTGCAAGCCCAACCAAACCCCTGTCACCCTGGCAGGGAGACCTGGAGCCAGAGCTGCATGTAAGAGGGTCTCAGGGGGGCTGAGGCAGACGGGTCTTTATATCTTACCTCAATGTATCAGTCACTGGGTGTGTGCTTCTGTGGAAAGGCCATGACCTTGGATGAGGCAGCTTCTGGCACTACAGGTAGACACTGATGTCTGAGACAAGCCGAATGGAGGCCGTCTGCTGACCACACGTGCTGCAGTTGGGCTGCACAGCCTCGCTGGATGAGGCATCCGGGAAGCCCATCTCTTCCCCCTGCAATGTCTACCCAGCACTATCCACCCACACCCACACCCACACCTACCAAGAGAGCAGTCCCTTTGAGGCCAGTTTCCTAAACTTCAGTCCCTCAATGTTTGATGTACTCATTCTGTAGTTTAATAATTCATATAAAGTAATAATTCTTAAAAAATCCTTACCAGGATAGTCTCATACCATCTTGCATATTTTGTTCTAGCAAACACAGTCTTAGAGGAAAGCCCGTGTTACGTTTTGGATCTGTGCCCCCACCCAAATCTTGTGTGGAACTGTCATCCTCAGTGTTGGAGGTGAGTCTGGCGGGAGGTTACCAGATTGTGGGGGTGGATTTCTCATGAATTGTTTAGGACCAGCCCCTTGGTACTGTCCTCACAACAGTGAGTGAGTTCTCACAAGACTGGGTGGTTTAAAAGTGTATGGCCCCTCCCCACTCCCTCCCTCTTGCTCCTGCTCTGGCCATGTGACATGCCTGCTTCCCCTTCACCTTCTGCCATGATTGAAAGCTTCCCGAGACCTCCCCAGGAGCTGAGCAGATGCCAGCGCTGTGCTTCCTGCACAGCCTGCAGAACCACGAGCCAATTAAACCTCTTTTCTGTATAAATCGCCCAGTTTCTGGTGTTTCGTTATGGGAAGGCAAGAATGAACTAATATACCTTGTGAGCTCTAGGACCAGGGCATCTCTGGGATGCTTCTGTCGTAGGATCTTATTCAACAGGCATTAACTGAGTCTTCTGCTGTGAAAGGAGCCACAGTATGGAAGGACAGGGCCAGCATGGCTGTGAGAGAGGCAGGGCAGGGTTCCCAGGAAGAGGTGAGAATCCCTGTGCAGAGAACAAATGGCCATGTTTCTCGGGGAGCCACACACACACACAGCTGAGCTGTGAGCAGATGGGACAACTCTCTAGGAAGGGCCTGTGGCTTTCAGGCTTTAGGGTAAAGTTCACACTATGCCAGGTGGGAATGCTTGCCCGCTTACAAAAGAGCTGCAAAATGGTCCGTAATTGTAACTCTCTTTAAGTGATGGTCAGTCCTCTGGGTATAGTGTGCAGATGGTGCACTGGACAACTCCAGGTGGCATCATTCACATAGTCAGTGTGGCACATCTTTAAATTGTTCAGTGTACAACCTGTACAACTGTATGAGGCAGTCCTAGCACTTATAGTGCTGATGAACTGAGATCATTTATGTAAAATATTTCGGACTCTACCTATGCAAAGCTTGCATATAGTGTAATTCTGGAGTTGCAATCGGGAATCATGGGGTGAGAGGAAACATGGAGTGAGAAGACAAGGATCTTCAGTCTCAGACAGTGAATGGACCATGCCACATCACGCTGACAGCCACTGAAAACCAGCCACACAGAGGACACCAGCTGAGGACAGGGTGGCCCATTTGACAGATGTGACCAGCAAGACCTGCACAAGATGACCTTCCTCCAAGGACTAAACATGGTGCTGCAGAAGCCTCAGTACAACAGATGCCTTCATTTGCTTGTGCATGGAATAAAGCCTTTCCTGCTTATGGGATTTATTTATTTATTTGCACATTATCTGTCTGTCTACCTATTCATCTATATACTTGACGCTTTCAGGTGGCCGGTGGCTGGCACGAGAGATGTGGCATGAGAATAAATACTATACACTTTTGCTTGAGTGTCCCTGGAAACTTTCCTTTAGGGAACTTCCTCTCCCTGATCCATGCACCTTAAAGCGGCAGTCAATTCCATTACAGGCATGGGCATGAACCTGGGCTGTCCCCAAAACCCTGCCCTGCCAGTCTTCCGAGTCCTTTGGGAAATACAGCACTGGTGTGGATGCCAGGGGAGCAAGGGTCTCCTTCAGGTGTGATGGGCTGCAAGGTCAAATGGATGGAGTTGCTTGCAGCCATCACTGTGGCCAAGAGGCTGAGTGGTAGCCAGAGGCAGAGAGAAAGTCCTGGGGACATAATTGACTACCTGGTTGCAGCCAGACCTGATCTCAGTCCCAGACACGGATGTTTTTATGTTTTTAGTTAGATAGGTTAGGGAAGCTGTTTTTTCTTTTCCTTTTCTTTTCTTTCTTTCTTTTTTCTTTCTTTTTTTTTTTTTGAAAGAGTCTTTCTCTGTCACCCAGGCTGGAGTGCAGTGGCAAAATCTTGGCTCATTGCAACAACTGCCTTCCCTGTTCAAGCAACTCTCCTGCTTCAACCTTCTGAGTAGCTGGAATTACGTGCACCTACCACCATGCCTGGCTAATTTTTGTTTTATTTTTATTTTTTGACATGGAGTCTTGCTCTCTTGCCATGCTGGAGTGCAGTGGGGTGATCTTGGCTCATTGCAGCCCTCACCTCTTAGGGTTAAGTGATTCCCCTACCTCCACTTCCTGAGTAGCTAAGACTACAGGTACATGCCACCATGCCTGGCTATTTTTTTGTATTTTAGTAGAGATGGGTTTCACCACGTTGGCCAGGATGATCTCAATCTCCTGACCTTGTGATCCACCTGCCTTGGCCTCCCAAAGTGCTGGGATTACAGGCTTGAGCCACCGTGCTTGGCCAATTTTTGTATTATTAGTAAAGACAGGGTTTGACTATTTTGGCCAGGCTGGTCTTGAGTTCATGACCTCAAGTAATTCACCCACCTCAGCCTCCCAAAGTACTGGGATTACAGGCATGAGCCACTGAGCCTGGCTTCCTTTTTCATTTCTTTAAAATTCAGGTTGCTGTTGTTTGTAATTAAAATACCAAGTAACACTCCTGGTATCTGTCTGGTGGCTCAGAGCTAAATAGGTGTAATGCCTGTCATACAGTGAAAACTCTAACTGAAGATCTACATATGCAAAATGCGTGCGTGTGTGTGTGTGTGTGTGTGTGTGTGTGTGTGTACACATACACAAATACATATGTATATATGCACGCATCAGGTACAATTATGCCTTATACATATGTCTGTATATCTGCGTGAAATATTCCTTAACCCCTTCCACATTCTCCATTCTTGTTTGAGCTTATACTGTGTCCTATAACCACGTCTTTTGCATTACCATTCTGTTCATTTGTTTAATTTAAATATCTATTTGCATATTGGCTTCTTTTAGCAGCAAGTGAATGCTTTGAGGATAGGGAGTCTCTCTCCTTCCCTCCCTCTCTCCCTCCCTTCCCTTCTTCGTTCCTTTCCTTCCTTTCATCTGAACTGTTACTTATTTTTTTTTACACTCAACCGTACAGACCCATATGTTCTGGGTCTCCCATTGATGAGCATTCAGTGATTACATGATTCAGTGACTGTGGGCAGCATTGCAAACTGTTGACTAGAATTCCATTTCCTCTTTCCTCCTCGCCAACAGAGACCAATTCATTCAAGTTGTCAACACTTCCACCAAAAGAAACTCCAAAAGGCTCTAACATGAGGTCACGCGTATATTTCTGGCCAATGATCTGTACACAGAAATCTACTTCACATTATTTTCAGAAAACAAGTTCTTTGCCAGATAAAGAGGTGCCATTTTAGAGGTCGTGTATGCCTCTTACCCTCCCTCCTTCCTCTTCCCACCTGGAATACTGATGTGGTACAGGAGACACAGCTTCCACCTTGTGACAGTAAGACGGTGCCACAGAAAGATAGAAAGTCGATACGTCATGGTATCATTCAGCCACGATACCAGCCAAGGAGTAGCTACCTACATCTTCTTGTCAGAGATACACAAACCCCAGTGTGTAAAGGCTGTTTCATTTGGACCTTTGTTCGACGCAGCTGACTGCCATCCAAACAGCATAGAGGGCACATGTCTCTCTCTGTGTCTGTGCCTATCTGTGGAGTCTGTGTGCAGACCAGACAGAATACAGGAAACAAAGCTGGGAAAATAACTCTTGTCTTCCCGGACAGAGCCTGACAGGGAGC
Organism: Saimiri boliviensis; assembly: GCF_048565385.1. NCBI lineage: Eukaryota > Metazoa > Chordata > Mammalia > Primates > Cebidae > Saimiri > Saimiri boliviensis. The sequence continues at coordinate 3,709,740 of NC_133455.1, read as the reverse complement.
TCACTGCCCACCTACCTAATCGATGCTCCACCTCTTAGAGATTTCACTTGATTAAACCTTTCTGTTCCTCATGCTGTTTTATTTTAAATTAATTCGGATATCAGTCCTGCTGTGTTCACAGTCTGACCTCTCAGTCTCGCCAGGTGCATTAGGTGGGAAACATGGCGCTCCTCCTACGGAACACTACATTCATGTTTGCTAGAATGCTTGGAGATATGATGACAGGAATTGACCATCAGGTCTAAAATGCTCACGGGAAGCTGGCTCTCATCAGCAGAAGCTGGCTGCCTCTCTCTTTTATCCTTTAAACGTCCCACCTAGCCATTGAGAGGCTGCTTGGGGCTGCCAGAGGCTAATTTGCCAAGACTGCTTCGTGATGAAAGGGACATGAGACACGACAATTGGATTTTTCAGCAGCAAAGAGAACAACCGAAGCACAAACTGTCATCAGAAGCTACAAATAGGAAAACGGAGGGGAGAGGCTTCTCCTAAAGAACAGATTAAAGCCAGGTGAGATCAAGCAATCTTCGTGTGCTTGTAAGCTCTGTCTTGCTGTACATGTAAGGATATGGTCCTGGGGAAGGGATCCCAAATTTAAATGCTGTGGAAGCCAGGTGGGTCACGCAGTGAGATCACAGTCAGAGGGCTACAGTGGCCGGTGTAGGGGGGCTGGGCCAGCTGCGGCCCTAATTCTTGGGGCTCCCCACCCAGAGCCACTTGTCATTCTTGGATAGAATATAGAGTCAGTGTCTTCTGATGTTTTTTTTCCAGGAGAAAGTCACAAATGCAGTTCTCAAACATCGAAAGCCTTGATTTTCAAACAGTGTTAACAAATTCAAATTTTCTTAAAAACATCATGCAGGCCAAACAAATATGCCTTCATACAGGAGTCGGCACAAAGTCCTCTGGCGTGCAACTCTTTCAAAGAGACTTGGGAAATCACTGCACCCTCTGTTGCCCTAGAGCCAAGACAGTTAAGGATTTTCAAAGATTCTTCCTTACTTTCATAAATCCGTGGTTCCCAAAATGAGGCCAGCCTGTTTGGTCTTCGTGTGAATTAATGAATCGCCCCTATAGTGGCAATGCTGCCAGCCTTGAGGCTTGGTGGGTGGTGAGGCGGGGATTCAGAGCCCCTTGCACATAGAACAACTTGGATAGTCAGGCTCATTGATGAAGGGCCTCGATTGCGTTCCAGTCTTAGTGTTGAAGGTGTAGTTATTTCCCCTTCAGATTTTATGAGTTCACATTTCTTCATAAAGACTTCTACTCACAACAGTGGAGATATGGAATCAACTTACGTGTCCATTAATGGATAAATGGGTAAACAAATGTGGTTCATACTCAATGGAATATTAGCCATAAAAGAGAATAAAATCCTGTCATTGTCAGCAACGTGAATGGAACTGGAGGTCATTATGTTAAGTAAAATAAGCCAGGCAGAAAAAGACAAATATTGCATATTCTCGCTCATGTGGGAGTGTTCATAGTGTCTCTCGTGGAGGTAGAGAGTAGAATAATAGTCACATGGGGCTGGAGAGGGAAGGTGGGAGGGCAGATTAAGAGCAGTTGATAGGCCGGGCGCAGTGGCTCAAGCCTGTAATCCCAGCACTTTGGGAGGCTGAGGCGGGTGGATCACAAGGTCAAGAGATCGAGACCATCCTGGTCAACATGGTGAAACCCCGTCTTTACTAAAAATACAAAAAAAATTAGCTGGGCATGGTGGTGCGTGCCTGTAATCCCAGCTACTCAGGAGGCTGAGGCAGGAGAATTGCCTGAACCCAGGAGGTGGAGGTTGTGGCGAGCCGGGATCGTGCCATTGCACTCCAGCCTGGGTAACAAGAGCGAAACTCTGTCTCAAAAAAAAAAAAAAAAAAGAGCAGTTGATAAATGAATACGAAATACAGTTAGACAGAAGAAATATGTTCTAGTATTTGTTAGTACAATAGAAAAATGATAGTTACCAATAATTAATTATCTGTTACAAAATAGCCATAGGGGAAGAATTGTAATGTTCCCAACACAAAGAACAGATAAATGTTGATGTGATGGACCCAATTACCTTGATTTGATCATTATATTGTTGTGGGTACCCCCAAAATATGTACAACTCTGACAAATCAACGGAAAAATACAAAAGGCTTCCTAAAACAAAGTCACACGAAGTTTTCAAAAATATTACATTTTAAATTATTGTTCCTGTGGCGATGACAATGTTGAGGGTGATGGTGATGATGATGATGGAGACAATGAAATGATGACGGTGGTGATGGTGATGGTGATGATTATAATCATGGTGACGATAATGATGTGATGATGGTGATGATTATAATCATGGTGACGATAACGATGTGATGATGGTGATGATGATGTGATAATGAGGATGATGGCGGTGGTGGTGGTGACAATGGAGATGATGACGTGATACTGAGGATGGTGGTAATGATGATGTTGGTGAGAATACTGATGTGATGATGGTGATGATGATGATGTGATAATGATGAGAGCAGTGATGAAGGTGATGATGAAGATGGTGATGATGATGATGATCATAATAACGGTGACAATTAGATGTGATGATATAATGATCATGATTGGTGATGATGATAATGATGGTGATGATTATAATCATGGTGATGATAATGATGTGATGATGGTGATGATGATGTGATGATGATGATGATGATAATAATGGTGACAATTAGATGTGATGATATAATGATCATGATTGGTGATGGTGATGATGGTGATGATTATAATCATGGTGATGATAATGATGTGATGATGGTGATGATGATGTGATGATGATGATGATGTGATAATGAGGATGACGGTGGTGGTGGTAATTATGATGATGATGGTGGTGGTGGTGACAATGGAGATGATGACGTGATACTGAGGATGGTGGTAACGATGATGTTGGTGACAATACTGATGTGATGATGGTGATAATGATCATGTGACAATGGTGATGATAATGATGATGGTGATAATGGAGATGATGATGAGGTGATATTGATGATGGTGGTGATATAATGTTGGTGACAACAATGATGATGCTGATGATGTGATAATGTTGATAATGATGACAGTGGTGATGATGATGGTGATAATGATGGTGACAATTATGATGTGATGTGTGATGATAGGAACGATGATCATGATTGATGGTGATGCTGATAATGGTGGTGGTGTTGGTGATGGTGATGATGATGATGTGATGGTGATGGTAGAGATGATGATGGGGATGGCAATGATGGTGGTGATGATGGTGATGGTGATGATGGTGGTGATGATGATGGTGGTGGTGACAATGATGATGTGATCATGGTGCTGCTGATGATGGTGGTGGTGATCATGATGATGAGGTGTTGATTAGAACTGGAAAACATGGAAGTCTGTACATAGCAGTACATATCTGCTAAACCTAGCTCAGTGTGTGGTGATATCAAGAGACTTTCCGAGTCTCATCTGTCCCCATGTTTCTTGCTGTGTCGCAGCCATGAGTTGTGAGACACGTTCTGGGGGATGAGATACATGCCACAGCCCTGATCCTGAGATGCCAGATTCCTGTTGTGATAGTTAGCGTGTGGGCCATTGTGATGGTAATTTTATACATCAACATAAGTTGGCTAAGGGATGTCCAAGTAGCTGATAAATGTTGCTTCTGGGTGTGTCTGTGAAGACATTTCTGGAATGAGACTAGCATTTGAATTAGCAGACTGAGTAAGGATCCATCCTGGTAAGGATCCATATCAGCGAGGAAACAGATTCTTCCTCAGAGCCTCTAGGAGGAACTGGCCCTGCCCACAGCTGTCCTTTAGTTCATTGAGACTGACTTCAGGCTTCTGACTCTAGAACTGCAGGAGAGTACATTTGTGTTGTTTTCAGCCAGGGGTCCCTAGTTCCTGCACCATGGACCAGAACGGGTCCATGGCCTGTGAGGAGCTGGACCATGTGGTAGGAGATGAGCAGCTGGCTAGCACATGAAGCTTCATCTGTATCTATAGCCTCCCCCTGTCGTTCACGTTACCACCTGTGTTCCACCTCCTGTCAGATCAGGATCCGCATTGGCATTAGATTTTCATAGGAGCGCAAACCCTGTTGTGAACTACTCATACAAAGGATGTAGGTTGCAAGCTCCTTTTAAGAATCTAATGCCTGATGATCTGTCACTGTCTCCTGTCTTCCCCAGATGAGAACATCTAGTTGCAGGAAACAAGCTCAGGGCTCTCACCGTTTCTATATCATGGTGAGTTGCAGAATTACTTCATTATATATCACAATGTAACAATAACAGAAATAAAGCACACAGTAAATGTCATGTACTTGAATTATCCTGGAATCATCCAAAACCCCCATAGATCTGTGAAAAAACTGTCTTCCACGAAACTGGTTCCTGGTACCTAAAAAGTTGGGAACTGCTGCTTTAAGCCACCAAGTTTGTGGTAGTCAGTTACAAAGGTCATAGGAAAAAACCAGGAGCCAGCTTGTTGTTAGAGAGACCGACTTCCTAGGTTGAAGCCTGGGATAACACGCTATTGCAAATATGTAGAGTCAGGTACCAAGCCCCTGTGCAGGGGTGTGTATTTGAACAAGGTCACTTGAAACAGGCCCTGTAAAACGTGACAGTGCTTCATCCTTGATGTGAACAAGTCCTTCCAATGGCCTTGATTCACCTTCACCCCACCTTGCAACCCTCACTCCAATAACAACTGCATTGAGGTGAGAAAAGTTTGGGCCTCATAAAGAGTTAGAAATAGACTAGGACCTTGCTCTGAGCATCATAATTTTGTTAAAAAAAATTTAAAAGTGGACGGGCATGGTGGCTCATGCCTGTAATCCCAGCACTTTGTGAGGCCAGGGCAGGCAGATCATGAGGTCAGGAGTTTGAGACCAGCCTGACCAACATGGTGAAACCCCATCTCTCCTAAAAATACAAAAATTGGCTGGGCGCGGTGGCGCAAGCCTGTAATCCCAGCACTTTGGGAGGCCGAGGCGGGTGGATCACGAGGTCAGGAGATCTAGACCACCCTGGTCAACATGGTGAAACCCCGTCTCTACTAAAAATACAAAACATTAGCTGGGCATGGTGGCGCGTGCCTGTAATCCCAGCTACTCAGGAGGCTGAGGCGGGAGAATTGCCTGAACCCAGGAGGCGGAGGTTGCGGTGAGCCGAGATTGCGCCATTGCACTCCAGCCTGGGTAACAAGGGTGAAACTCCGTCTCAAAAAAAAAAAAAATTAGCAAAAACACAAAAATTAGTGGCACACACCTGTAATCCCAGCTACTCGGGAAGCTGAGGCAGGAGAATCACTTGAACCCAGGAGGCGGAGATTGCAGTGAGCTGAGTTTGCACCACTGCACTCCAGCCTAGGTGACAGAGCAAGACTTCATCTCAAAAAAAAAAAAAAAAAAAAAATTAAAACCAGGCAGGAAGCATGTTTAGAAGCAGGCATGCCAATACACACTTAGTTCTTATGTTCAGTGGGTTCATCTGTACTGCATTTATTCAAAGTCTGGAGAGAAAAGATCACATGCATCCTTAAAAACTCCAAGATATGAAATAAAGCCAAACAGTCTAATAATTTTGGTGAAGTAACATTTTGGAAAAACGGACTGATTATCATCTGATTTCCCATTCTTCCCTTTGCTCCACTGGGGCAGAGAGGCTGCTTGGCGCTAAGAGCTTTTGGGAAGGCAAGAAAACAAATGAGTCCATTCCTGGCTTGTAAACCCTAGGGCCTTAGGGAAATATCAACATCATACATAAATAAAATAAATAAAGAATAAAACGGAATGTATGAGTTTCCTCACTCCCCAAAGAGTAAAGATGCTGTCTTAGTCGGTTTAAGTTGCTAACAAAATACCATAGACTAGTGGCTTATAAACAACAGACATTTATTTCTCAGCATTCTGGAAGATGGAAGATCTGAGATCAGGGTGCTAGTGTGGTCAGGTGAGGATTAGGGCTCCCTTCTGGCTTGTGGACAGTGCCTGCTCACGGTAACCCTCACATGTCAGAGAGACAGAGAGACAGAGAGACAGAGAGACAGAGAGAGAGAGAAAGAGAAAGAAACAGAGAGAGAGAGAGAGAGAGAGAGAGATTGCCTCTTCTAGTAATGACTCTAATCCTATCATATTAGGGTCCACCATTATGACTTCATTTAACCTTAATCACCTTTAAAAAGCTCTATATCCAAATATAGTGACATTGAGGGTTAGGACTTCAACAGATTAATTTGGGGAGGGACACATTCAGGGCATAAGAGATGCCTTGGGCTGGGAGTGGAAGGGGACTCAAAGGGGGATTCAGAGGTCTCTGTGCTGAGAAGTGAGAGGCTGGAGCCCAAGGGAGCAGGTGGAGAAACAGAGCCGCAGCACAGATGTTCAGCCTTGTTTTGTGTAAACAAGGTGCCACCAGGGCTGTGCTAGACATTTTCTTGAGGCTGCCTGTGAGAACTTGCCTCCCTTGACAGCCACAGCAGAGGCCTTCCAAGTGGCCAGCAAGGACACCAAATTCTGCTCCAACACTGCTGGACACAGCTTGCCTTCCTCCATGTAAATAATCCACTGATCCAACAATATGTCGAGATGCCTCAGAGAGAGGATGGAGGCTGGTCTGGGGGCAGTGATTTGGCAGACACTGGTGCAAGAATGCTACTTGGGTGGGGCTGAAGGTCACTCCTCCGAGAACAGCCCAGCCACAAGCCATGAGAGGGGAAATATTTCTAGCTACAGGCCGTCAGAACAGCCCCTACCCAGCGCCCTCCCTATCAGGCCACATTTCTCAGGTGCCTGACCTACTGTAAACACTTCTGTTAACGATGTCCTTGCGTGGCAGACCAGCAGAATTTTGAGAGTGGCATAAATCTCAGCTACAACACTCTGCTCGGGGATCTTGGGCTGCAGTACAGCTTTCTTCATTGCACATCATTTTTTCCACAACAAATTCAACAGTCATGTGCCACTTTACGCAAGGGAGATGATAAATCAACATCAAATACATCATGCTCAGCCTTATAATAATTCAATAAATTATTCAGTACAGCAGTTAGTAAACACAGAGCAATTTACAAACAGCCCAATCATGAGATTTTACGATTCAGGCTAAACATCTGTGGTTGTGTCTACACCACAGACAAAATTGGTGCTTAGAACAGTGGTTTATGATGTTGGGTGCATATTGGGAATCATCTATGTAATTAGGTGATACTGATCCTGGGGTCCCACACTCAATAGAGTCTCAATTGGTCTGGGGTATGCATTGAGAGTGCCTTGGTATTTAAAAATTTTTTCCCATGATTCAAATGTAAAGCAGTTAAGAACTGCTGGTTTTTTTTTTTTTTTTTAGCTGTAAAGGAAATCAAACTGTATGGAGGAGTTAATCTCAGGAGATTTGTGGGGCAAGTATGGAGAGTATGCCATTTAAATCAGTTGTCCTCAACATCGACAGCACAGTAGAATCATACCAGGACATCAGAACATACAACATTCAGCAAAGACATACCGTGACTCAGCCTGGGTCTCTACCCCAGAAATATTGATTCTATTGGTCTGGGATGTTGCCTGGTACCAGGATTCCAAAAGCATCTGGGTGACTGCAGTGTGGAGCTCCTGATTTTAACTGTGGTTCTCAGCTCATTCAGCATTTTAAAGTAAGCTGAGTTTTACGAACTCATGTTTGAGCCCCAGCTCCAGAAGTTCTCATTTTAAACTGATCTGGACTATAGCCTTGACAATCATTATGTTTAAAGCTTCCCGAGGAATCTTACAAGCACCCAGAGTTAGAAACAACTGATGTTAAACATTTTAAAGGGTGGACGCAGCAATGCTTGGTTGGAATTCGGGAGAGAATGTGATGTTAACATTTCAGAGATACATGTGGCCATCAGGACTCTGGTTCCTAGAGAAAAAAAAACAGCTATAACTTTTCAGGGGGAAATACAATAATCCCATTTTTAATAGAAAGAGGCCACACACTCTGTATTAGTCCATTCTCATGCTGCTAATAAAGACATAACCGAGACTGGGTGACTTATAAAGGAAACATGTTTAATGGACTCACAGTTCAGCATGGCTGGGGAAGCTTCAGGAAACTCACAATCATGGCAGAAGGGGAAGCAAACTCGTCCTTTCTTCTTCCCATGGTGGCGGCGGGAAGAAGTAGAATGAGTAAAAGGAGAAAAGCCCCTTACAAAGCCACCAGATCTCGTGAGAACTCACGATTGTGAGAAGAGCAGGGAGGTGGCCGCTCCCACGATTCAGTGCCCTCCAACCAGGTTCCTCCCAAGACACAGGGGGATTATGCGAACCACAATTCAAGATGAGATTTGGGTGGGGACACAGCCAAACCATATCAGGCTGAATTTGTAAGTTTAAGTCCTAACCCCCGCTACCTCAGTATGTGATGACTTGAAGACAGGACTTTTAAATAAGTAATTAAGGGTAATGGAGGTGATTACGGTAGGTGATTTACTTTAAAAAGTAAATTAAAAGGAGGCTAGTCCTAAGGAATCCCTGAGCAGAGAGAGTGGTTAGGCTTCATAAGTGGCCTTAACCTTGCTTGGTTTGCAAACATAAATGAGACTTAACTTGAGCAGTTTCTTGTAAATGTGTGTTAAAGAAAAACAGAGCTTAAATTCAATCCGTCAGAAGCAGCCAACAGATACACAACTAGGGGCTTTCCAATAGAATGAAGCAAATAAGGCAGCTCTATACATGTAACCCCTTAAATGCTTCCTCTGCTTTACTTCTGAGTTTGTCCCATAAGCCTCCACCTTGCGTTTGCTCAGGGGAGCTCCTGACCCACCTCTGGCTTGAGGCTGCCCAATTCATACATTCCCGTTTTATCAAACGAACTCTTTAAACATTGTATTGTATCTGAGTTAACCTTTTTAACAGTTCCTACCCTAATGTGACTGGTGACCTTAAAAGAAGAGGAGATGAAGAGACAGACGCACACAGAGGAAAGAGCATGTAAAGACACCAGGAGAAGGCAGCATCCACAAGCTGCAGAGAGAGGCCTCGGAAGAACCAACCCTGCCTGGGCCTTGATCTTGGCCTTCCAGCCTCCAGAACTGTGGGAAAATAAACCCCTGTTGGTGAAGCACTCCCAGTCTGTGGTGCTTTGTTTTGGCAGCCAAACAGACCGATACAGAAGACTGTGATGGGGAGTAGACATTTCCACAGTGACATCGTTCAAGGCAGGGTGTGAGCCAAGGGGCTGCCTTAGAGAAGAGCATTCCAGGCTTGGAGAGAAGCGTATGCAGGAAGCTCTCCATCTCCATCGAGAGATGTTGTTAAAACAAACAGCAGAACAAAATCGACTGTTCTTCTGACTTGCTGAGATGTCGCGGAGGGTGCGGTCCACCAGATTCCAGTGTCACCTTTGTGAGGATCCGCAGGAGTCTTGCTCCAGTCCTGTTATCAGGAGGAACTGTGCATCTCTCCAGAAACTAGTGGGATTTCATTTTGTGGTGAATGGAAATCTTCTACTCAATTGCTTTCTTTTGTCTGTTGAGCATGAGGATGTTTACAAAGAAACACCTGGTCCCCCTTCCACGACTGTGCAGAGCAACAGGCAGTGATTTCTGTTACGCATCCTAACTCGCTTTTCCTTTTTTCATCCACATTTTCCTTCCATCTGAACACCCTTAAGTAATCATTTTACTTTTCTGTGGTTAAATATGGTAACCTAGTCACCTTAAATCATTTGCAGAATCGAGTCAGCGATAAAAGATTTTCTTTAGTATTTTTGACCTGGGATGAGCGCCTCCGCACAGTCAACACGTCATGCCATCTTGCCATCTTGCCAGTTTCTGCTACCGATGAACAATGTCCTGAAATGTTGCACAACCCCTTTCAAAGCCATTTAACCACGAAAGCCTCTCTCCTCTTTTCAGACCATATTGAAATCATCATTTCCTCAAAGTGAAACTTCAAAATACCGTGGAGAACAATTAGGTGCCCCGCACCTCGAAGGGGATTGTAATTAAAAGATGAGAGGATGTTTCACAGGTGAGGACACACACGTGAGCAGCCCAGGTCTGTAGAGGCAGGCGAGCCCAGCCTTTGAGGCATCCTCCGCGTCTAACGTGGATATTCCAGCGTTGATCAAAGCAACGCTACTTTCGGCCAGGCAGCTCTCCGGGAGCAGTTTCACCACTCGGCACTCTTGAAACTAATTGAAAGCTGTGGTCAGGCTGTGTTCTGAAATGCAGACACTTTTAAAGTTCTCAAAGCTACAAGTAGATTTCTCAGGAGCTAATCAAAGGTTTGAGGGGAACCTGAGATGAATAATTTCAAAGGTAGTTGAAAGCTAGAGAGCTTTGGCTGAAACAGAAAATTAAATAATGGGGTCTCTCCATGCTTTGCTAGTTCCTTCTCAGGGCTGCCTACCCTGAAGCAAATCTTGTCACCGCTCCTGGCTGGTTCTCAATGGAAGAGTGACGCTCCATTTTCCATTCAGCCACTTGCAGGAATCCATTTACTTGCTATAGAAGCTCAGTGAACTGTGGCAGAGCTGACTGATTTTAAAATGGAGCCATCGGTACCATGATTGCTTCCTGTACTTTTTCAATGAGGACTTAGATGCCACTGAAAAGTCCAATCAACAGGAATGGCGGCCATTGATGGTGTAAATTTTGAAATGTCTTGAGCAGCTTCAGAGAGGAAAATAACATATCCAATCTCTAAATGTTCTTTTTAACCACAATGTGCCTGTGGATGTTGTCAGGAGGTAATTGCTCAGGAAGGAGGGGGCACATAGTCAGACAGTCCTCCTGAAAATATACCTCTAATTCAATCAATGGATTGTGTTTAATGAACCTGATTATGGGTAATAAATGATAGAAATATGTTATCCTGGGGAAAACTTTCATTCTAATATGTGATTTCATGTCAGGAAAATACTAGTGAGTCCTGTCTTTCGGTGCTGTTTCTTTGCGATCTGAATTTGGCCACCACTTTGCTGTCAATGGTAAACACATGCACACACACAGTTAGGAATATATGGGTGGCTGATTTACAAGCCTAATTACTGTACTCGGTGAGTACAGAAAGGAGGAAAGAGGAGGCACACTGCTTACAGCAGCATCTGTGTCTCAGGAGAGAGCAACCACTCATGAACTGTGAATAAATGAATGAATGAACTGCGATAGACATCTCTGTCCACGGCAAGGCATCTGGACTAAGAATAACTGGAAACACAGATGTTGAGCTATCTGAGAATTAATCATAAAACCTACATTACCTGACACACCTGCAGTGGTAATGACATACATCTAGATGTCAGTATATCCTGGCATATCCTATCCTCACATAGTTGAGGTTTTACAGAACAGATACATCGAAAAGATATGTCTTATGAGAAATAGTGACAATACTGTTGTACTTGTAGATTACGACGCTAGAAAGGGAGAGGTAATTTGCCTACAGACCTTTGTCTTAGTCTGCTGGGGCTGCTACAGCAGACTACTGTCAGCTAGGTGGGTTATAAACAACACAAACTTATTTCTCACAATTGAAGAAGTAAGGGAGGCTGGGAAGTCCAAGATCAAGGCCTGTGTGGTGTCTGGTGAAGGTTCATATTCTGGTTCAGAGATGGCAACTTCCCACCGGCCTCAGGTTGTTAAAGGGGCAGGGAAGCTCTCTGGGATCCCTTTTATAGGGCATTAATCCCATCATCAAGGCTCCATTCTCTTGGCCTCATCACCCCCAAAAGTCCCACCTCATCATACTATCACATTGCGGGTTAAGATTTTAACGTATGAATTTTTGAGAGGGGGGAGGCACAAACATTCAGACCACAGCAACCCTGCTGAACTGTATGGTCTGTTTTATCACAGGGCAAATGGCAAACTCCAGCTGACCTTATACGGCTTTACCATGTCTTTGCCTTTATCTTTCCCTTTTGACCTTATGAATGGTAGCACTCCTTTGAAAGAGGTCCCAGTACTTCGGCATTTTATCAATTCCAAGATGAGGGTTTTTTTTTTCTTGACATTTTAACCTCTGTGAACCTGCCGTGAAGACGTCTTCGTGAGTGTGTGAGTTGGGTTGTTTTTACTGGTGCTGTTAACTGGGCAACTGCAGCTCTGACAATTTACTCATCAACCCACTGCAAGGAACCTTTGAGGGAGGGGTGCAAGTCCTGGTGTGCTCTGAAATCTGTCTACTGACATCTCCTGTTAATACCGACCAAGGGCCAACATCTGACCCGTAGTCGTGCCAATATCTGGGAAGGAAATTCTGAAGACAGTAGTTGAGAATCCTTTTCACAAAATGCTGCCTGTTGAGGTAAGAGGGTTGCCCTTTGGGAAATGGGTCATGATAATTTACAGTTGTGATTCAGAAAAGTTATACTGAACATGGAGAGGCTGGAAATGCCATAAGCAATTCATGTTGCTTTTATTTTACTTTTATGTATCTATAAGAGTGACACATGTTTTAGAGAGTGGAGTCTAAATGAGTCTAAAAGAGATCTTTCATTAAGTATAAAAAAACACTGTGTTATAGTTGAAATGACATAACTTTTTCTTACTGGTAATCAAAGTAATAATGCATTTCATTATTGACGGCATTTTAGATTCAATAGAATATGGTAATAATATCCATTTACATGAAACTGCAATTATTAATAAGATACAGGTTTAAAAGATTATACAACCACATAATAAACTGCACATTAGCCTCAGAATTCACTTATCAGGCAAACGTCTAGAAAAAAAGAAAACTTCCATTTATTATAGGATGTGATTTTAAAATGATTGATACTCAAAGTCTCCACTTCCATCCTATTGACAATTAAACATTTTTCATTGTAACTTATATTGATATAATTGTAGTTTTACATGTTGTAAGAAATATTAGAGAAAGATCTCTTTGTCCTTTACCCAGCTTCTCTCCATTGTAACATCTTGCACAGCTGTAGTGCAGTATCACGGTCGGCATACGGACACTGAGATAATCCACAGATCTTAGATTTCCTGGTTTTACCTTTTCCCTTGCAGACACTGTGTGTGCGCGCATGTGTGTGCGTGCATGTGCATGTGTCTATTTAGTTCTAGACCATACCGTCACATGTGTTGGCTTGTGTCTCTGTCACCACAGCCGAGACACGTGGCAGTTCTACCCCCACCAGGCTTCTTCCTGTGGCCTTCCCACAGTCACCTCTCCCTCTCTTTCCCCAAATCCTCGTCCTAACCCCTGGCAACCACGATTCTGTTCCCCATCTCTAAAACTTTACCCCATTTCAAAAATGTTACATAAGTAGAATTATACACTACATAACCTTTTAGAACTAGATTTTTTTCCACTCAGCATAACTTTCTGAAGATTCTTCCAAGCTGTTGCATACATCATTAATCGAATCCTTTTTATTGCTAGAGGAAGTCTTTTTAAATAAATAAATGGATATTGAATCCTTCGAGAATGCTGTCAGATGGCTGTCTGGATAAGCATGTAAAGAATGTGATTTGTACGGCCTCCTAAATAACCAAAGAGCCTCTTCAAGCTTGGTAGTAGCGACTTTGGTACAAAGCATTCCAGTCATTTGCTCACTCCACCGAAATGAGAAAAGGAGTGAAGGATATGGAAAAAAACCCAGGCACCAGAAGCACCCTGTATTCAAACCATTGTTGCTGGCTTTGCATTTTCTGTTTAAGCCAAAGTTGATATTAAGAGCAACTACACCAATTAGTATTGTATTTCTTCTTTTCTCCTATGAGCTCTTACAGCTAAACAAATAAGCAGTGATAAAGTTACCAAATAAAACCAAGAAAAGGAGGGAGATTAGGTTTGAATGACTTGTGGAAGGATTATCTACCTTCGAGAATATTGGAAAACACTTCTTTTCACATTTCCAAGCAACCTGAAATTGCAACTTTTCACTGTAATCAGGTTTGGGACATCCTTTTTGTTTTTAAGACTTCATTAAACAAACACTTCCAGAGAGCCTACTGCCATCTTACAGCTAAAGTTTTATTGGTTTCCATGTTGCATAAAATGTAATGCAAACACAACCAGATTGAGAGATTTTCTCCAAAGGTTCTGTGGCTGTGAAGGGGAAAGCCGGGACTACGTTGCAGGCAGTCTGACTCAGAGTTCTCTGCACTACCCTTTTCATTTCTGACTTAAAACCTACAGGAAAGCACGCGTGGCAGAAGTGTGGAGCTTGACAAATCTGCACGTAGTGAATTCCTCTTGTAATCAGCATCTGCACCAAGTCACAGGAAATTATTACAGAGGCTCCTCTCCACTCACTACCCTCTGCCCAGCATAACCACTTACTCGGCTTCTGAAAGCATACATTGCTTTGGCCTGTTTTGGTTCTTTATGTAAATGATTACACAGATCCTATGCTCCTGTGATTGGCTTCTTTCACTGAACAAGAGCTATTGCTGTGTGCAACTGTAGATCATCAATCCTCATTCTACTGTGTCCTTTAAAAAGCAGTTGGTGGTGGTACAAATCTGTATTTTGAAAACCTATTAAATTTCAGTAGCAAGTGAAATTTACATTCTACTACCAAAAAATAATTTAAACTCAGCAGTCCATTTAAATATCAAACTCTCTCACTTCTGTCTGGCAACCAAATATAAACTCAGAGACTGGTTTACAAGGCTTTCTTTGGAACTTACCACCTTTCAAGCTGCTGCAATTTAAATCCAGATTAGAACATCTGATCACAATTTTTTTTAGCACTGAAGTCCTTCCACTCCATTAAGTTGACAAGGAGTGTTCAATTACCAAGTATTACTATAATCACCACTGGAAAAGCATCTCTAGGCAATACTTACAGCTTAGAGACTTGCTCCAGCAAAATAACAATTGTTAGTTGTCCATCATATTGAAAGATGGTACCAGATCTGAGGTTCCTCCAGTAAGGTGGCTTTTAGGTAAGGTGGCGTCTGAAAGGTACGGCCCATCTACTGCAGGAATCCTGACCATTTGATAACAGACAGCCTAGAGTCCCAAATCTCAAGTGTAAAAGAAAATATTGATTCAACTGAACCAGCCAAAGAGAGAAGAGGGAGGCCCTAATAATGAGCACACCAAAAGTCCATTTTAACATCACAGCATCTCCTGAGCCTACCTTGCAAGGGATTTAGAAAGCTGGACTCTTTTTACGAATATGTAGGCTTTTGAAAAAGTCAAAAGCGAGAGATGGGGTGAACACGTTTAGACCCCAGTCTATCGTTCTGAGAGCCACATACCCGAAGACAGAAGTCCCAATTTCATTTTCCAGCTGGGGCTGCTGTTGCAATCTGTTTCCTCTCACTCTTTTGGTAGAACTGTTATTCAATCTGTACTTTCCTGTTTGTATTTTCTGTTGGTCTGGGCTTAGTGGCAGAGGACATAACCCATTCTGTTTGTTGAAAAACATGAATGACATACAGGATCACTGGGTCACTAGGCTGTTTCTAGCTTCTAGGAATAAGTTCCGAAGCACAGTGAGGAGTTTGCTACTCTGCCTCTGACCCTGTTATGGAGCCTGGAGTCCAGCAGGCTGCCCGCCCAATCAGGAGCTGCCCATCTGAGCTGCCCACTATCCTGTGAACCAGCAACTGATGGAGTGCTGCCCTCTCCACGCGCAGCCCGAGTTCCGAATGTCAGTTTGTGTGTGTGCATCTGGTCGGGGAAATCGAAATCACACCCGGAAAGTGTCACTCAAGGGACCCTGGGAAATGCAGTTCTTAGGTGCTTGCTGGAAAGCCCAAAGAGCCCTCAGCCCACCAGCCCTTCAGTGAGTAGCGTTCAGACACATAATCAACAGAAATACCGAAATGCTCACGGTATCAGCTCATGTAAACCCTACACTTTTACATTTTAAGTCAACCCTCTAGATAATTTTTTTTTTTTTTTTTGAGATGGAGTCTCACTCTGTTGCCCAGGCTGAAGAGCAGTAATGTAATCTTGGCTCACTGCACCCTCCACCTCCCGGGTTCTAGTGATTCTCCTGATTCAGCGTCCTGAGTAGCTGGGATTACAGGTGCATACCACTACACCTGGCTAATTTTTGTATTTTTAGTAGACATGGGGTTTCACCATATTGGCCAGACTGGTCTCGAACTCCTGACCTCAAGTGATCTACCTACCTCCGCCTCTTAAAGTTCTGGGATTACAGGTGTGAGCCATCATGCCCAGCCTCTAGATAATATTTTCTTAAAGTTGAGATTGGCATTGACTAGCACAGTGGTTCTCGCCTTCACTGGGTGCCAGGTTAACATGGAGAACTTAAAAAGTACAGAACACTGGGTCTCAGACTCCAGAGAGTCTGACTCGCTCAGTCTGTGTAAGCCCAGGTCATCTCTGGATAATTCCCATAAGGAGCCAGAATTGAGGAACGCTGGGTTACACAACACTACAGTCACCCAGTATCTGCTGCCTCCTGAAAGCTGTAGAACCTCGTAGACTTTGTAGAAGACTCTCTCACTGAGCGCAGGACTGACTTGCCAGAAATAGATAACACATTGCAAAAAAAAAAAAGCTTCGAGAAATGCTCCGAAGTCTTGCACAACACATGCTCATCATGAGCAGAGAGAAGTTGCACCACAAGTGGAGGACATTTTAATTAGCCAAACCTTATGTACAAAAATGAAAATGCGGCACTCAGCTGCCAAGTCGACCACTGAGCACTGAAAAGAGCGTATTGAAACTTTTACAGTGACTTAAACGAAACAAAACAAACAAGCGAAAATAAACAAAAGGCGGCTGGCAACAAACGGCGTCACGGATGGATACGCTCCACCACGCTGTCCGAGGTCAATCTCAAAAGGAAAATAAATAAATGACATTAGGCAGAACGCCGGGGCTGCAGACCTCTTTTTAAAGCCTTTCCTTCAGACATACACAGACACACAGACACACGCACACACAGACACACACACACACACACAGACACACACACAGACACACAAACACACACATACACGTCTCAAAACTCAAAGTACTCCATAGCTCCCAGCAAACAAATGAAATAACAATGCTCTGGCTTTTTTTTGGGGGGGTGGGGGTGGGCTCTGCGGATTGATGATGGGCGTCAGATTCACATGGAGAACAGGTCTGACTGACTTAGTCTGGGTAGGCCCGCGTCATCCCTGGATAACTCCCATAAGGAGCCAGAATTGAAGAATGCTGGGTTGGACAATACCTCAATCCCCCAGGAGAGGCTGTCACCACGTTCCCCAGTATTTTAGAAGAGAAAGGAGATCCATTTCACTTCTTCCCAAGCTAAGACCCTGGCTACTCAAAGTGTGGTTCGTGGACCAGTATCCCTAGACCTGGTTAGAAATGCAGACTTTGGTCCACTGCAAACCTCCTGAATCAGGATGTGCCTTCAAACACAGTCTCCAGGTGACGCGTCCACGTGCAGATGACAGTCAGTGAGGCTCGGGCAACACTCTCCCGTATTCCCAGAGCGCATGCTTCCCTGCCAAAACCTAACATCTTACTTAAGAATTTTTGAGTTACTATTAAAGGCAGCAACTTTCTGATTTACTACATTTGAGCCCATCAGCCCTTCTACAACAGAATGTGTTTATTTACACGTGCAGTCTGAAACAGTTCCATTTTTCTCAAATTGTCTGCTACCGCAAAGCATCCTCCAAATCCACAGTTCCGTCCATCTTGCCATCCAAAGGAGCATTTGAAACTGTTAAAAGTGCTTCTTTTCTTTTTCCTTCTTCTTCTTTTTTTTTTTTGAGATGGAGTTTCACTCTTGTCACCCAGGCTGGAGTGCAGTGGTGCGATCTTGGCTCACTGCAACCTCCACCTCCCAAGTTCAATGGATTCTCCTGCCTTAGCCTCCCGAGTAGCTGGGATTACAGGCACATGTGACCATATCCAGCTAATTTTTGTATTTTTAGTAGAGACAGGGTTTCACTATGTTGGCCAAGCTGGGCTTGAACTCCTGACCTCAGGTGATCCACCTGCTTCAGCCTCCCAACATGCTGGGATTACAGGTGTGAACCACCATTCCCGGCCTTAAAGGGCTTCTTAGACATACTGAATTATACATTTACTAGGACATTTAGAGGAAAACAATTTGATATCTTGGTTATTCCCAGTGACCTGAAAATAAACAGACTGTTCATTTACCTCCTGGCCATGAACCAGCCTAGTAAGTACTATATTACTGGCTGATTTGCAAAAGAAAAAAAACTGCAATTTCCTTATTCCTTTAAATATGCTGCAAGAATTAGCTGAAAACACAAATCAAATCTTCTATGTTCTGACAAGAGAGTAAGGAGACAAGATTAACTGCTAAAAATGTCTCTCCATTTTATCTTCAGGTTTAATAATTTAGAGTTTGAACTGTTTGCTCAGAAGACAAACAATATCTTCTGATGCATATTTTATGACTGTGAATTTCAGAGAGCACCATGCCAGCAGCCAAAGCCCTGGTGCATACTTAACTGACTCTCCAGAGAAAAGACCTATCGGGGAAGAGGCTGCGGATCAATCTGGACATTGCACACGGAGGCCCCAGAAAGACCAACACTTTAGATGGGACCTCCTAGCTAACATCCACCGCAGGCAGGCCACCCTGCACAGCACACAGCTCCCCATCTGCTCCCGCTACCTCCTGCCTCTGATTTGTCTTTACGAATGGCTTATCAGGACAGTCGCTTTCCTGCGGGCTCACAATGGCATTGGCCTGAGTGACCAACTAGCCTGTGGCAGCACACACCCTTGATCTCATGTTTACATCAGGATATGCGACAGTTTTTAATGGAACCAGGAATGTTCTCTTGCCCAGTTAATGGAAACTGTATCAGCTGCTAAAGTACCATGGAATAAGAACAACATAGCTGTCTACTTCTCAACCCTAGGAGGATACTATCGCAAACATCAACACTAACACCAACACCCAAACCAATGCAAACACTCACACTAATGCCAGCACTAACACTAACACTAAAGCCAATGCTAACATAATGCCAACACTACCGACACTAACAGTCACACCAACACCAGTGTTAACACTAACAGTAACACCAGCACTAACACTAACACTAAAGCCAATGCTAACACTAATGCCAACACTACAGACACGAACAGTCACACCAACACCAGTGTTAACACTAACAGTAACACCAGCACTAACACTAACACTAAAGCTAATGCTAACACTAATGCCAACACTACCGACACTAACAGTCACACCAACACCAGTGTTAACACTAACAGTAACACCAGCGCTAACACTAAAGCCAATGCTAACAGTAATGCCAACACTACCGACACTAACAGTCACATCAACACCAGTGTTAACACTAATAGTAACACCAGCACCAACACTAACACTAAAGCCAATGCTAACACTAATGCCAACACTACCAACACTAACAGTCACACCAACACCAGTGTTAACACTAACACAAACACCAACACTAACGTCAACACCCAAACCAATGCAAACACTAACACTAATGCCAACACTACCAACACTAACAGTCACACCAACACCAGTGTTAACACTAACACGAATCCTATGCAAACACAAATGCTAATGCCAACACCAACACCAATACTAAAACTAACACAAACACCAACACTGACACCACCAATGATAACACTATTTCACTAACACACTAACTATATACTCACACAAATACTAACAGTAATTCTTTGTGCCATCACTAAGACAAACACCACCACCAACAACAACAACATGAAAGGTAACACCAACACCAATGTAATACTAACACTAACATGAATGCCAGCACCAGCACTAACACCAACACGAATGCTGTGCCAACACTAACACTAACTCCAACACCAACACCAGCAACAGTACCAACACTAACACTAATATAACACTAACACTAGGGCTAACACGATGTGCCAACACCAATACCAATACTCACATCAACACCAGTGCCAATGCTGACACACTAATATAAACACCAACATGAATATCAACACTAAAAACAGCAACACCAACATGAACGCTATCACTAACGCCAACACTAATAGTACTGACACTACAGTAATACTATGTGCAAACACTAACAAACACCAATGCTAACACCACTCTAACACTAACACTAATGTTAGTGCCAACACTAATGATGATACTAACACCAGCACTGATACTAATTCTATGCACCAGCACTAACAACACCAACACTAACACCAACACCAACACTAACACTAACACCAACACTAATACTAATTCTAAGCGCCAACACTAACGCCAACACCAACACTAACAATGATACTAACACCAGCACTGATACTAATTCTATGTGCCAGCACTAACACCAACACCAACACTAACAATGATACTAACATCAGCACTAATTCTATGCGCCAGCACTAACTCCAACACCAACACTAACACCAACACTAATACTAATTCTAAGCACCAACACTAATGCCAACACCAACACTAACAATGATACTAACACCAGCACTGATACTAATTCTATGCACCAGCACTAACAACACCAACAGTAACACCAATGCTAACACCAACACTAACACTAACACCAACCTAATACTAATTCTAAGCAGGAACACTAATGCCAACACCAATGCTAACAATGATACTAACACCAGCACTGATACTAATTCTATGTGCCAGCACTAACGCCAACACCAACACTAACAATGATACTAACACTAACACCACTAATGCCAACACCAACACTAACAATGATACTAACACCAGCACTGATACTAATTCTATGCGCCAGCACTAACACCAACACCAACACTAACAATGATACTAACACCATTACTAATACTAATTCTAAGCACCAACACTAACTCCAACACCAACACTAACAGTAACACTAACACTAACACCAACACTAATTCTAAGTGCCAATACTAATGCCAACACCAACACTAACAATGATACTAACACCATCACTAATACTAATTCTAAGCGCCAACACTAACACCAACACCAACACTAACAATGATACTAACACCATTACTAATACTAATTCTATGTGCCAACACTAACTCCAACACCAACACTAACTCCAACACCAACACTAACATCCACACTAATACTAATTCTAAGCGCCAACACTAATGCCAACACCAACACTAACAATGATACTAACACCATCACTAATACTAATTCTAAGCGCCAACACTAACACCAACACTAACAATGATACTAACACCATTACTAATACTAATTCTATGTGCCAACACTAACTCCAACACCAACACTAACTCCAACACCAACACTAACACCCACACTAATACTAATTCTAAGCGCCAACACTAATGCCAACACCAACACTAACAATGATACTAACACCACACTGACACTAATTCTATGTGCCAGCACTAACGCCAACACCAACACTAACAATGCTAACACCCACACTAATGCAAACACCAACGCTAACGCTTTAATACTAATACGAACACTAACACCAACAATGGCAGCACTATCACTATGCCAGCACTAATGAGAAGGCAAATACTAACAGTCGTGCCATGTTATGAACGATAACAGCTAACATAGATTGAACCTTTACTGTGTGTTCGAGTGATGAGCATTTTCTCACTTTGCGAGTACCTTCCTCGCACCGACGTGTTTTAGGGGAGCTGCAATGTGGCTGTTCCTGTCAGCACGCACTGGCATTTTGTTACCATCCTGCAGCAGGACTAGCTGGGTAGGGAGAAGACCGTGTGACGGGGACTGTGGCTGTGGTGTGCGGAACTTTCCAGTGCTCCTGTAGGCTCCTTATCGTTCGGCTGCCGATAGCTTTTCTGTAGACCATGGTCTACACCAACGGCTGACCAACATTGACCCATGGGCCACCTCAGGCCCTCTGGCTGCTTTTGTGCACGAAGTTCTATTGGAACACTGCTCCACCCTTCCATTTACAGATCATCTGTGGCTCCTTTCTTACTACAGTGGCCCAGCTGAGTAGATGAGGCAGGAACCATGTGCCCAAAATACTTACTCTCTGACCGCTTCTCGTCTACCATTACTTCGCTGAATGTTCATACCCTCACCTCCCACCTTTCCTTCCATGGCAAGCTGGAGTCCACACTCTTTACCAGAAACGGGTTTTTAATCTTTCGGAATTTGTTAGAAAGCATATGGATAAAAGGCTCATCCACTCGACTTAAACTGGCTTCAACCATAAAGAAACAGTGTGCTTTGTGTTCCGAAGAAGTTCAAGGTTATGCTGATTTTGGATAAAGAAGGAGCCTGACGGCCCTTGGTCTCTACCTAGTGTTCTTGTGGCCAAGGTAGGCACAGGGGGTGGTGAGGCACCAGTGCAATGCTGCAATTTCCTCCTTTCTGCTGCTTCCAAAGGCCTCTCCTTGGTCCTCCTTCTTCCTGCTGGTGGCTCTGGGACCACTCCCTCTGCCCTGTCCATGTCGCCTGACCCTACCTTGATTAACCTCTTTCATCCCAGGTCACTGGATGGAGGAGTGAGGGTATGGACTCACAAGCCTTCCTGCATTCTCACCCTGGCTCTCCACTACTGGTTGGATATAAGGTTTGTGACTTTCATTATCTCCGTCTTCATTTATCTGTAAAATATGGAGCTTAATATTCCTTCCCTCACAGGATTTGTGAGATTTAAATGATTTAAAGCACACTAATACTCATACACACACATGCATATGCATTATCTGGCACATGGTACAGTAGGTACTCTATAGTTATTAATTTTTATAACTATTGAATCATTACATCCTTGTTCTTTGCACGGCTGCTTCCCCCGCTTGCTCTAATAAAGTCATTCCCAATCTTTTGTCATTAACTCATTTCTTGCAATTTCATTGTTTTCCTTAAGGGAACTCATTCATTCCCCAGCCCTCACTTTTCCTCACACAATGGTAACAATGAGGAAATACTAATAAAATTATCAACAGATAACATTGATTCTGTGCCTGCAATACACCTGTTTAAACTCGAGTGCAGTAACTGATTTGATTCCCACAACAAGCTTCAGGAGAGGAGGAGAGGCAGAGCAAGAGACACATGGCGTGGGAGGAGGAGGTCTGCGTGGCTCTAACTGCACTTCTGGAAGGGGAGAAGGCATGTGAAGACAGACTGAGAGTTTTTAGAAATAATGAAATGCCACTTTTCAGGTTTAGGCCAGCACAATGAGGGAGAGAGAACATCACCCTCGATAGGTTCTCCTGTGCAGGCGGTGCCTGGAGAAGCCCAGGGAAGTCTCAGAACTCAACATTTCTCCCCCTGCCCTGTGGACTAAGATCTCATCTTCTGTCTTACCCTAGTCAGTAGTTCTCAACCATGGTTACGCATTAAATCATCAGCAGTTCTTAAAACGAAAACAATAGCCTTGTAATATAGTTTGAAGTCAGGCAGTGTGATGACTCCAGCTTTGTTTTTTGTTTTGTTTTGCTCAGGATTGTCTTGGCTATGCAGGTTATTTTTGGTTCCATATGAAGTTTAAGCCATGGAATACCACATAGCCATAAAAAAGGATGAGTTCATGTCATTTGCAGGGACATGGATGAAACTGGAAACCATCATTCTCAGCAAACTGACACAAGAACAGAAAACCAAACACTGCATGTTCTCACTCATAAGTGGGTGTTGAACAATAAGAACACACAGACACAGGGAGGGGAACATCACATACCGGGGCCTGAGGGACGGGGGACTAGGGAAGGAATAGGAGGGGTGGGATGTAGGGGAGGGATAGCATTAGGAGAAATACCTAATGTAGATGATGGGGTGATGGATGCAGCAAACCACCACCATGGCCCGTGTGTACCTGTGTAACAAACCTGCATGATCTGCACATGTACCCCAGAAATTAAAGTATAATAAATACATTTAAAAACCCAAAACCAAAACCAACAAAAATACAACATAACCTTTTGGGTCCTACTCCAAGAAATTTTGATTCCATTGTTCTGGGGATACAGCCTTGCCATCAGTATTTCTTTTATTTTTGGAGACATTAAAAAATCTGGAGATAACAGATGCTGGAGAGGATGTGGAGAAATGGGAACACTTTTACACCGTTGGTGGGAGTGTCAACTAGTTCAACTATTGTAGAAGACAGTGTGGCAACTCCTTAAGGATCTAGAAACAGAAATTCCATTTGACCCAGCAATCCCATTACTGGGTATATACCCAAAGGATTATAAATCATTCTATTATAAAGACACATGCACATGTATGTTCACTGTGGCACTGTTCACAATAGCAAAGACTTGGAATCAATTCAAATACTCATCAATGCTAGACTAGATAAAGAAAATGTGGCACCTATACACCATGGAATACTATGCAGCCATAAAAAAGGATGAGTTCATGTCCTTTGCAGGGACATGGATGAATCTGGAAACCATCATTCTCAGCAAACTGACACAAGATCAGAAAACCAAACTCCACATGTTCTCACTCATAGGTGGGTGTTGAACAATGAGAACACATGGACACCAGGAGGGGAGCATCACGCACTGGGGTCTGTTGAGGGGTCTGGGGCTAGGCGAGTGACAGCAGGGGTGAAGAGGTTGGGGAGGGATAACATTAGGAGAAATACCTAATGTAGGTGAAGGGGGGTTGGAGGCAGCAAACCACCATGGTATGTGTGTACCTATGTAACAATTCTGCAAGATCTGCATGTGTACCCCAGAACTTAAAGTATAATAACAATAAAAGCTTCCAGCTGAATGAACAAGACTGAGGGACTCAGAGTTGGAAGCATTTCCAGAACCTGCACCCTGGAGACCTTTCCTCGGATCCTCCGTCCTCAAAGAGATTCTGATTTCAGGGGTCTGCACATCAGCATGCAGCACGCGCTCATTGACAACACCCCAACACCCTTTCCCCCAAAATGCTGACAGGTCAGTGGTTTGCAAAGTGTGGTCCCCAGGCCAGTGGCAGCTGTGCTGCTGGTGACCTCGTTAGAAATGCAGAGTCCTGGTGCCCTACCCTATACGCGAAATCAGGGACTCCGGGCCAGGGCCCACTCTTGAGGGAACAAGCCCTCCCCCGACTCTCACCCCAGTGGTTTTAATGCACAGACATTCTGGGACCACTGTCATGTGATATTCCCATTTGTAAACATCTGCACTACACCCAATACGGCAAACTCGAATGTCTACAAAAACTGGCAGGTAATTCAAGTGAATAGACAGGGCCAGATACAAGGAAAATAAAAGACAAGAGCCATCGAGGACATTGTGAACGTCTATCGTGATAAACCTGAAAGACAGGCATCCCACCTGGAGCGGGCAACCTCTGCTTGCCTCCAATCTATGTTACAGGTGCAAAGATACTCCTGGAATGAACAGATCTTTATTTCTCAGGTGCTAGAAGCACAGATATTTAGGGGAAAAGTTCTTGATTTTTCAAATGAGGCATGTAATTAACATTTTCAAATGGCTCAAGCCACACTCTATGGTCCAGTCAAAGCTCCACCTGTGCAACAAATTCAGCCTGTGCCTACAAATTTCTGATTTGAAGGAAAGGGCCATGTCTTCCTTACCATTTTTGCCCAGGGTATGTGCTTGTGGAGGCTTGCAATACACATTTGTTGAATGAGTGAGTGAATGAGTGAATGAATGAATGAGCCAAAGCTTGCACTATCCTTGATGTTTTTTAAAAGTGTCAAATCATCTGTTTTGGGGGCAACTGGTTTAATGGATCAAAATTTGGATGCAGTGGTTCTTGGGGATGCTGTCCTGTTTATTTTCAGAAGCGCAGTGGCTGAGGTGGTGGCTGAGACTGTGTTAAGGGCTTTGCTGAAGGCACACTAAACCTTCCTTAGTATAGATAGCAACAGGTCAGTCTGTGATCATCCTGTTTTCTTTTCAAGGGGAGCCGAGTTCACGTAATTACCTTAGGCTGCTGCTCAGAAACTTGGCTCAATAAGAACCATTCTCTTGAAACTCCCCTAAGAAACTCTGCAAAAACTCATCCTGAAAAGTCTTGAGTGGCTTCCCCTCATGAAGATAAATAAACTCCAGTGAGCTTAAACACTTCAGCAAGCAGCTCACACCAAACTGAGGTTATTTTCTTCTTGCAGGTAATATACATCACTCAGAAATGCCCATCAAAACTTGCAGTGACAGGTGTACAACAGAAAGAGCAAAGAAATGTTATCTAAGTACTGTGGCTGAGACTTTCCCTGGGAAACATAAACATCCCCCAGAACTCTGCCACTCATCCGTCAGGCTTCTCAGAAAACACACCCACCCCACTGTCAAACAGACATATTTTTCCTGACAAGATCATCATTTTAAAATCAATATTTAAAAAAGCAACCATGTTTTTATTGTCACCATTTCCCCCTCAATAAGGTAAAATTAGAAATGGAATAAAATGACTTCATTCTCAAAGTGGTTTTGTGGCCCTGCACATTTCCCAGTAACAGGTGGAGGATGCTGTGCCATGGATCAAACTGTACAATTCAAAGTGATGGGTGGAAAAAATAAAACCTGAGTCTGAGCAGGACTGACAGCTATTACTGTCAATTACAGCTTCTGCTCAGAAACATGAAGAGATCGTATCCTCCGCTGTCCACTGTTCCCTTCAATACATTTTTGTAAGAGGTGGGAATACAAACCCCGGACGTGAAAGAAGCCGTGAGGAGGACTGCCTGGAAGATGGAAATACTTCCCTGCCGCCCAAGTACTTGACCCAGTTGGTCAATACAGTTATTGAGATCAGTTGGCTCAGAAATGACAATAAGTGTTTTCCTTGCTAATCTCTGCTAAGGAAACAGCTAGATCTCTCAGGGCCTACATGAGTTCTTAGAAACTACTGTGAGGTTCCTGTGATAGAATAAAGTACTCCCAAATATAGGCCGTCCTGGAGAAGGGGGAGCCAGAGGGGTACGCGCAGCGAGGACCGTGGGAAGCAGGGTCTAGCAGCATAGATGCTGGGTGGTGTGCCAGGCTTGGCAGTGCTGAATTGTGCACACGTGATGCCCGCAAAGGAAGGCAATAACATGAGACACCACAGCTCAGACACATAACATAAAAAGACCACACACTGTATGATTTCATTTACAGAAATCATCCAGAAGTGGCAAATCGATCACAGAAAGTTTAGTGGTTGCCTGGGGACAGAGGTGACAGACTGGCCACAAAAGCTCACAGAAATCTTTTGGGGGTGATAGAGACATTCTAAAGTGGGATGTGGAAATGGCTGCACACCTCTGTAAATACACACACAATCTTTAACTTGCATACCCAGAAGAGTATGAATTTTATGGAATGTAAATTATGCTTCAATAAAGCTCTTAAGAGGCGCGTGTACTTCACCCACCACATTTCTATATAAGTATTCCTCTAGAAATATCAGTACCCCCAAATTATTTCAAAAATTCCATCAGTAAATATATGGGAGACACCAAATAGAAATTAAATTTCATTATGGAAAACTAGAGGCAGCAATTTTTACCCGTTAGGTTGGTGCAAATGGAAATATTTGACAATATTAGGGGCAGCAAGAATGAGGAATGGTGCTTCGATATGAGACTGACGGACTTTTGATTTCGCAAAGTCACTTTGGAGAGGAGTTTGTCAGTATTGGTAAAACAGAAAACACTCAGAACCTGAAGTCCAGTAACTAAGTATATACCCATACAAATGTATCTACCCATAAAAGTGGGTGGATGTATGCTTAGTTACTGGACTTCAGATTATGAGTATTTTGTAATGTTCCTATGGAGATTTGCACAACGACGTTCACTGAACAACATTTATGCTAGTGAAAAAGGGATAACAATAAAAATGTCCAGACAGGCAAATGTGCAGTAAAAGAATGGACATTCTTTTTGTAGACTGCAAATGAGACATATTAATACATATAAAAAGGATATGAGATGTCTTTATAAAATACTATATGTCTGCATATGTGTATCTACATAGATATATCTGTATATCTACATCTACAGAGATGTACATAAATATCTATATATCTATAGATAAAATATATATCTATATACTAATCTATATATCTAGATACATTTCTATATGGATATATCTATAATATACTGATATAGATTTATCTAAATTTAATACATATTGATATAACGTATAATATATAGTATATACTATATACATGATATATCATACATATATACAATGTATTATAAAATAATATTATATATAGTATATATTATAAAGTCTACAATATAGAGTATATAAGATATATTATCTAGATTATATATTTACATAGATATAATATATACTAAATAGATATATATCTATATATTAGATATAGCTATCTATCATATCTATATTATATAGATTATAATCGTATCTATAATATATCTATTATAACAATATAATATATAATATTATATGGGTATCTATATAGATATAGACAATTATATATCTGTATACATAGAGATAGATATGGGTAGGTCTCAGCATGAATAAATCTCAAAAACAAATTCCATAAAAAACCGTGGAATGATATGTTCACTATAATTATTCCTGTAAAATTAGCATAAACACATTTATGTAAAAGAGACACACTAAACACACCGGCTGAAGTGCCCAGTGGAACAGCGGGTAGAGGAGTGGGACTGGAGATGAGGGCTGTGGCAGGGACTCTGATTAGCGCCCACATTTCACTCCCATCCCCCCTTTTACTACTAGAACCCTGGGTTGTAGACTGGGCACCCACAGTACAGTCAGATGGTTAGGGGTGGACACGTGACCAAGAGCAAGCCAGTGGAAGATGAGGACGAAGCACTTGCGCGATTTCAAGGTCACATCCACAAGAGAACTCGCCGTGTGCTACCTCCTCCCTTCCTTTCCTACTGGCTGTAAGGAGGGCTCGATGCTGCTGGGCCACTGTTGTCCCTGTGGATAAGGTCACTGAGAGACTGGAGGAGAGCAGCAGATGGAAGGAGCTGGGACTTTGGAAGCCCAGGGAGAGCAGACAGACATGCTTTTCCTTCAGTGGTGGTTTTGGCAGCTTGGGTTTCTCTTAGGGATAGAAGTAAACATGTGATTGCCCTCACTCATTGCTAACGATTTTTTCTTAAAGCGCCCACACTCAACACTCTACATAAAGGTATGGCATGTTTAATGATGACTTTGTACCCCCCAAATTTTTTATTTCTTAAAAATATCCAAGAGCAAATACAAAAAAGCAATATGCTTGTTAATTTTTATGGGGGCAATATATGTCTATATTGCCTCTGTTATTGCTATGTCTTTGGGCTTTTGTAACTTTACAATGTATCCAAGAATATGAAGGCAGTCGCACTGCTTGTGCATCTGAGATTGTGACTTCACATTTGTTTTCACTAGGGATATCGCATATAAACATACTTACTGGTTTGTGGGTGAATCTATGTAAATCTCATATCATCTCCCAAGTCCTGAGCAGAAAAATAGCCCCATTCTTAATCTCATGGCATACTGACAATATTCTTCTGGTTTTTTGGTTCAAAGGGGTGTATAGAGTCCGTTTTCTACTTTCAACAGCTCACCTCTCTCAGAACCTCTCAACATAGAAAATCTAACAGGTGTTTATTAATCTCTTTAAAAGGTCTTTTATAAATTCTTCTTTGCCCTGTGAGCTTTCAGAAGAGAATATTGGTTGTCTGGGAGGCTGAGTTTGCCATGCCCATCACTCACCAAGTGTGTGTTTGTCACTTAGGGTCAGAAATCAGATTTAATTATAGTCTTGATGAACAAGGGTCTTTAAAACATGCCCTATCTAAATTATGTTATGCATTTAAACTTTCCAGTGAACACCATAAAACTAAATGAAATATAGCTCTGGAAAGCTATCACAGTGGTATCCATCAGAAATTTCACATTTTCTCATTTGGGTCTAAATGGTTGCATTAAGCCCATCTTCGGATGGAGGATGAGCAGAGAAAGGAAGCTGGGAGCTAAGAATTCAGGAAAACTATAAGAATGACATCTTCCTGTTTCTTCCCCAATGCCCAGAAATGTGTCTGACATAATCAGTGATTATGATTTAGGTTGAAAGATTTTCACAAATAATTTCATTCTCCTTTATAAATCAAAGCTTTCTTTCCAAAATTTTCCCAGAATAGAATTGAAAGTCAAGTTCCGGAGTAGCATCCAGTTTGGAGAATTCACACCTGCGGTGGCTGGACTGAGCTCTGCTTTGGTCATCTCAGGCCGTGGAGCCAGAAGGCATTCAAGATCCCCAAAACTCACAGGCAGAGGCAGAGTTGACGGCCTCTGCAACCAGGGACTTCTGTTTTGGGCCAAAGACTTTCTACATGGGGAAATCCTAGAAAAACAGGTGCGTGTGGGATCTGAAAGTTATGTGTGCCAGTTCTCTCAGCCAGACCCAGCACTCCATGTTGCTTTTATGCCACAAACATTAATTGTATGCCTACTGTTTGATAAGCATTGTACGGAGTACAGGAGACATGTTCTGGGCAAACAGACATAAACCCTGTCTACCTCTGACACGTTTGGCTGCAAATAAGAGAAAGCACAACAAATCGTGGCTTAAATCACAGGAAAATGTTTTCTTTAAAAGAAGCCTGGAGATAAATGGTCTCAGCTCAGTGATACCATCATCTTTCCCTTCTTCTGAACTGCTATCTTTAGTGCCTGATTTTTTTCCTCCTGAAGCTTGCCACTTCATGGTTACAGGATGGCTCCCTAAGCTCCAGACATCACTTCCTGACTTGACTGTGTCTGTAGGAAGCAGAACAAGGGAGAGCTCTTTTGTGGGGCTCACCTCTTGTATGTGGGAAGCCCAATCTTTCCAAGAAGACAATCAGGAAATATGCCTTTATGTCTCCTTGAGCAGTACCAGGAACCTTGTTCATTCTATCATAAGGGATGATGGAAAGGTGTCTGGGTTGGCCCGAATAATGTGGACAGGCAAAGGAGTAGGGGGCTGGCTATGGAGCAGTCACCAGGGCATGATGAGGACCACATCTTCACTGTAGGGAAAGACACATGATATATAAATTGTAATTGTAGTAATACTATAGGTGGGGAAGATTGTATGCCCTGATAATATCCTAGTCACCTAGCAATTCATCCCATGGGGAAGTTTTCATTATGAAAAATTTAATCTGAGAGTTTCCTCCTCTCTCAACCTCTCTCAATAAATGGAACACTTCTTAGAAGATGCACATCTATTTATATATTTATCCATCCACCCATCCATCCATCTACCCATCCATCCATCCACCCATCCATCCATCCATCCATCCACCCATCCATCCACCCATCCATCCATCCAGCCATCCATCCATCCATCCATCTACCAATTGTCTTGATCTGTTTCATCCTGAAAGAATATAAAAGAAATATATAAATATATATATATAATTTATATATTTATTTTAATTTATATATAATTTATGTATTTATTTATATTATATATGTAATGTATATATAAAAGGTATATAAAAGAATACCTGAGTCTAGTAATCTGTAATAAACAGAAATGTATTTGGCTCATGGCTCCAGAGGTTGGGACATCCAAAATCGAGGGGCTTAGAGTGGCCATGAAACCAGATGGCCAAGGTCATGGCCAAGTCTGGCAGGGACCTTCTTGCTGCACCATCCCATGGCAGAATGTGGAAGGACAAAGGAGCACACACACGGGACAAGAGCATGACGACGGACCTCATCCTTGTATTAGGAGCCCACTCCAGTGACAGCCAACCCACTTCTGCAGTAGCTAACCCTCTCCAGTGATAACAACCCACTCCTGCAATAGCTAACCCACTCCAGTGACAACCAACCCACTCCTGCAATAGCTAACCCTCTCTAGTGACAACCAACCCACTCCTGCAATAGCTAACCCTCTCCAGTGATAACCAACCCACTCCTGCAATAGATAACCCACTACAGTGATAACCAACCCACTCCTGCAATAGATAACCCACTCCTGTAATAGCTAACCCTCTCCAGTGATAACAACCCACTCCTGCAATAGCTAACCCTCTCCAGTGATAACCAACCCACTTCTGTAATAGCTAACCCACTCCAGTGACAACCAACCCACCCCTGTAATAGCTAACCCACTCCAGTGACAACCAACCCACTCCTGTAATAGCTAACCCACCCCTGTAATAGCTAACCCACTCCAGTGATAACCAACCCACTCCTGCAATAGCTAACCCTCTCCAGTGATAACCAACCCACTCCTGTAATAGCTAACCCACTCCAGTGACAACTAACCCACCCCTGTAATAGCTAACCCACTCCAGTGACAACCAACCCACCCCTGTAATAGCTAACCCACTCCAGTGATAACCAACCCACTCCTGTAATAACTAACCCTCTTCAGTGATAACCAACCCACTCCTGTAGTAGCTAACTCACATCCATGACAACCAACTCAATCCTGCAATAGCTAACCCACTCCAGTGACAACCAACCCACTCCTGTAATAGCTAACCCACCCCTGTAATAGCTAACCCACTCCAGTGATAATCAACCCACTCTTGTAATAGCTAACGCTCTTCAGTGATAACCAACCCACTCCTGTAATAGCTAACCCACTCCAGTGATAACCAGCCACTTCCCCAATAGCTTACCCACTTCCACCATAGCCAACCCACTGCTGCAATAGCTAACCCATTCCCATAATAAACAACCCCTCCTGCAACAGCTCACTTACTCCTGAAATAACTACATTAATCCACTTGTGACGGCAGAGCCCTCATGAGCTTCTCAACTCTCAAAGGTCCCACCTTTCTACTCTGGTGCACTGGGGATTAAGTTTCCAGGACGTGAGCTTTGGGTAACACATTCACATCACAGCACCTATCTACTTGTATAGCAAAGAATGAGGACATCTCAAAAAAAAAAAATTCCAGTAAGATTTTACCAGGAATTTGAGAAAAGTGGTTATAACAATTATATGCATGAATAGGATCTGCAGTTCTACTAGTAATTCCCTACACCAATTTTGAAAATAGAAAGCAAAGAGAAAGGAATTAACACATATTGCAAAGCCATAACAGGTAAAACTATGTGGCATATAGGAACCAATATACAAATATACATGGTGAACAGGGAAGACAATTTGGAAAAAGTTATATGTGTGTGTGTACATATATACTTTTTTTTTTTTTTGAGATGGAGTTTCACTCTGTTCCCAGGCTGGAGTGTGGTGGCACGATCTCGGCTCATGCAACCTCCGCCTCCCGAGTTCAAGTGATTCTCCTGCCTCAGCCTCCCAAGTACCTAGGATTGGGTGCATACCACCACACACAGCTAATTTTTTGTATTTTGAGTAGAGACAGGGTTTTGCCATGTTGGCTAGGATGGTTCTGATGTCTTGACCTTGTGATCTGCCCGCCTCCGCCTCCCAAAGTGCTGGGATTACAGGTGTGAGCCACCATGACTGGCCCTACAATTTTCATATAATTAACATTTGTAATATAGAAGATGATATTAAAATTAGTAGGAACACAGATTATTTCATAAATATTTGGTAAAATGTGATTATGATGATAGATCATTATGTAAAAAGAAAAAATTACAATTTTCTCAAATTGCATGCAATAATACATTCTAGACAGAGAAATACGGTTTCATCTAGAATAGGTTCCAGGAAGGAGGCGAGCCCCTGACAGCCCCCCAGGAATGATAAGTGAGGCTCCAAATGCAGAATGGGGAAAAGGCCAAGTAGGGGGTGGGGTGGGAACAAACACATAAGGTCAGAACTCCAAAAGTCCTATCCAGTCGCAGACACATTAGTCAAGAGCGTGTCCTCTGAATTTAAAACCTGCTGGTACCTGCTAGGCTGGCAAACCTGCAGCCTGCCAGTGGGTCTACAGGGCCAGGCTGTCGACCCACCTGATGCTGTTGTTGTTCTGTTTTGTTTTATTTTAGGCTTTCAGCAGCCTGAAGCCATGATTTTCAGTTTCTGTCTCTGGTGACAAGTGGAAAAGACAGACAAGGAAAGCGGTTTACTGGCCCAGCCGGAAAATGAAACTGAGAACCCCCGGCCGTCTTCCCTCCTTCCGACCTCCCTGCCAGACACGGTCCTCCAACCGCTTCACGTGGGCAGCCACCTCGGCTGTGTTCACAACAGAAACTCCTCATTCCACCCGCAAAAGTCCAATTAACCAACCTCAGCATCCAATGGACTCAACACCACCGTTTTCAAATAGGTATGATGAAAAGAGAGCTGTAAAATTTGTACTTTCTCAAAGAAAACTAATTGAGGAAAATCTATCATCTTTTTGCCAGGCTAAATATGTAATGTTTTTCAAATGAATTATAAGTTGTTCCATTTGAGTGGGAAAGCAACCAATATCTTGGTGGGAAAAACGTGAGTCGTATCACTCTGTTCATTGAGAAAGTATTCCATGAAGAAAAATACAGCAAAACGTATTCAGGTGTGGTTTTCCAATGGTGGAGAAAGTTTAGCACACACGAGTAAGAGTCTGTCCACCTGCGGCTCCAGAGTGAGGGGCTGTGAGACGCTCCTCTTTCATTCCACCACTGAAGTGTGCCCTGACTCTCACTGTCCATTTTCCTTTTCAACACTGAGCCTGCCCATGACAGAGCTGCATGACTTGTGGCTGTAGCTTTGTTAAAGCATGTTGTTCTGAAACTGCCACGCTTGCCCACTACAATCTATTCAGGAGGATACAGTGAAAGGCTTGGGATTCTGCCAAAACCCCCAGACCAGGTGTTTACATAAAGGCAACAGTTACAGGACCAGCCCGTACGTCAGCCTTGGGGTAACATGGTTTACAAGGGCAGGCATGGTGGCTGTGCGTGTAATCCCAGCCCTTGGGGAGGCTGAGATGGGATGATGGCTGGAGCCTGGGAGGTAGAAGTTGCAGTGAGCCGAGATCACACCACTGCACTCCAGCCTGGG
This sequence comes from Saimiri boliviensis, assembly GCF_048565385.1. NCBI lineage: Eukaryota > Metazoa > Chordata > Mammalia > Primates > Cebidae > Saimiri > Saimiri boliviensis. Next base: position 3,674,957 of record NC_133455.1, on the reverse strand, counting down.
CAACAGAGCGAGACCCTGTCTTAAAAAAAAAATACATACATCAACTCATTTAATCCTCACCCTAACCATGTGAGGGATTTGGCTAGTCTGCACCTTACAGATAAGGAGGTGAAAGCACAGAGCGGTTAAGCCGCTCTTCCAAGGTCACACAGATAATAAGCTCAGATTGCGGCCCAGCCCTCTGGCTCCAGTCTGCATGCCATTCTTTCCACTCCTCAACTCCCACCTCTGTTCTCCTGACTCCTCACTCTCAGCATCCAGCACACAGCCCCGTACTCTGGAGGTGTTCGATGATGTGTAAAGATCTGAATTGATCCAGCCAGGTCAGCCTGAGGAATGACGTGCCTCGTCTCCTCTCCACAGGTCCCCTGGGTCTGTGACAATGGGTGTCTGCGTTTCAGTACAACCTGGGGACGTGACGGAGGGTAGCGTGTTCTCAGTGAAGCCGGGACTCGAGGGCTGCATTTGCTTCCATTTCCACAACCCGGAGTCTCCAGAGACAAGAAGCAACTCCTTCAGGCTGCCGGGGAATGCGCTGTTGAGGGCTCAGGTTTCCTATGCACACATCCATCACCTGCTGTCGGAACTTGATGTTGCTGCATGGCGGGAGAATGGCAGAGAGAGAGAGACGGGGAACTCTTCAGAGAGTCTTGATTATGAACTTCAGAAGCTTTCCCAGAAGCATGTCCCTGAGGTTGGCACAAAAATCAAATCCAGGTGTTGTCTAGACACCAACGTTTGTTTGATCCTGTGCAGCTCTGGCTCCGTGGCATTTTCACCAGGAAAGGAGGAAGACTGGCTGTGATCATCCGTCCCAGTAGGAAGATCGGCTGCAATCAGCCTTCAGAATCCCTCTGAAAAGGTGTCCAGTGAGGGATGGGTCACTGCATTGTCCACGGGTCTGTGAGACTTCCTGACTCCAGGGCTTGGCTGGAAATGCCAAATCGCAACCCGCCAACATGCCGCAACCCTTTGGTACAAGTGCAGGGGCCATTTCTCTTTCTTTTTCTTTTCTTGAGACAGGGTCTTGCTCTGTCACCCAGGCTACAGTTTGGTGGCGGCATCACAGCTCTCTGCAGCCTCAACCTCCTGAGCTGAAGCCTTCCTCCCGTCTCAGCCTCCTAAGTCATTTTTAAAACCGAATTCTTTCCTTCTCACTGACTGTGACTTCAAGAGGATGGGTGAGGGGTCTGGTGGGACAGCCCCCGTCTGCAGCAATGGAGGAGCCCGTGTGAGACTGAGGACAGAGTCAGGGGGTATTTCTCCCAACACCCACAGTGGGCTTGTTCCAGAACTTCCGCTTACGTAAAGCAGTAGCTTCTGCTTCGTTTTGCTTGTTTGGGCTGTTTTCAGTCACAGGCCACTGAAGGAGACTCCACTGATAGATATGCCTTCCAGGATTGTGGCAGGAACTTTGTAAATCCAAACTCAGTCCTACATACAAACCATTGGAGGAATTAGTTATAACCAAACAGTATTCTTCATCTGGAACTTTCCTTCCAAACTAACTCTGTACCCAGAGGGAAGAGGTCCCACGAGTTGAGTAATTCCTCTCGACTGGTATCAAAGACTTGTCAGCAAAGGTGACTGCTCCAGCCCCGGGAGGTTAGAACATTCATCTTGAATATGCTGGGAAACAGCAATTGGCTTTCGAAAATACTCCCGGGCACGTCTCTCTTAGGAGAATTTAGACACAGACTTAAGAATACACACATAACTCGCTGAAAGAAGACAGTGCAGCAAGGACTAAATTCACAACACAGATGTTAGGGGTGACTGAGAAGCGCTCACGCGGAGTGAGGAGGAAACGGCATTAATTCATTTAAAGCAGGTTTTATCCTGGGAAAATTCAGCTCACACAACTTTTGAGGAACACATCTGTTGTGGAAAGCGCAGTGAACTTGAAATGGGAAAAGCAAAGCAGACAAAAGCAAGGACCCTTCGGAGTAATTTGCTAACATTCACGCCATTACCATTCATCGAACCTCCACTTTGTGCCAGGCAAGAATGCAGGGAAAATGCGGGACAGGCCCCTGCTCCTGACATTCTGTTGACTGGCACGAAGTTAGAAAATTAATGTTAAAAACTGGTAAATGATAGTGGTACATGTACGAAGAGGAAAGAGAATAATAAGGGTGCTTGTCAGGAAGGAGGGCAGAGGAGACTCTGCAGAGGGGACATTTTAGCAAAGACTTAAGAGAGGTGAGAGGTAGCCAAGGGATACCAGAGAAGAACTTGTTCCGGGCAGGAGCAGTGGCAGGAGCCAAGGCCTTGAGGTTGGCATGTGCTTTGCGTGTTGGGGGGTCAGCAAGGATGCCCATGTGCATGGAAATAAGTGAGAAAATCAGGGATCAGTAGGTGATGGGGTCAGAGAGAAGATGAGCCGGCAGCTGTACAGCCTCGAGAAGGGCTTAAGGTTTTACTTGAGTAACATGAGATGAGGATGCAGCTGGAAGTTTCTCTTTCTTTTTTAAAAAAAGTTAGCATGGAAGTGTATTGGGCCATTTTGCATTGTTATAAAAACCTGAAACTGGGTGGGGGGGCTGTTTGTTTGTTTGTTTGTTTATTTATATGAGATAGAGTCTCATTCTGTTGCCCAGGCTGGAGTGCAGCAATGTGATCTCGGCTCATTGCAACCTCTGCCTCTCGGGTTCAAGCAATTCTCCTGCCTCAAACTCTTCAGTAGCTGGGACTACAGGCACAAGCCACCATGCCAAGTTGATTCCTATATTTTTGGTAGAAACAGGGTTTCACCATGCTGGCCAGGCTGGTCTCAAACTCCTGACCTCAAGTATTCCGCCTGCCTCAGCCTCCCAAAGTGCGGGGATTACAGGCATGAGCCACCACACCCCACCAAGACTGGGTAATTTATAAAAAAAAGAAGAGGTTCAATCAGTTCGTTTCTGCGGGCTGTACAGGCAGCACAGCACAAGGATCTGCTTCTGGGGAGGCCTCGGGAGGCTTCCAGTCATGGCAGCAGAAGACGAGGGCATTGCACAGTGAGAGTGGGAACAAGAGAGAGACAGCGGGGACAGGAGGGTGAAGGGGAGATGCCATCCTTTTTAAACAGCCAGATCTCCTGTGAGCTACCTGAACGAGAACTCACTCATCACCCAGGGGATGGTGTAAGCCAGTCACGAGGGATCCGCTCCCAGTCACGTCCCAGGCCCCACCTCCAACACTGGGGACTGCCTTTCAACATGAGGCCTGCAAAGACACAGGTCCAAGCCCTGTCAGGAAGCTACCTGACTTGCATGAGGAAAAGATCATTTATTTTTATGACATGAAGATGGATGCCAAGTAAGCCTAAGGCTGTAAGAGAGACTGACAGTGGGAACCCAGGCGGATGTGAATCAAATGAGGACAGGACTCCTCCATGTACATCTTTCAATAGCACTTTAATTTTTGAGCATCTAAATGTATTTGTGTTCTCATCAGCTCAGGTTGCTATAGCAAAATACTAGAGGCTCGGTGGCCTAAGCCACAGAAATGTGTTCCTTAGGCCTCTGAAGTTTGGAAGCCCGAGATCAAGGGCCACTGACTGGGCTCCTGGTGAGGGTTCTCTGACTGGCCTGCGGACAGGTGCCTTCTCATTGCTCACACGAGGGAGACAGACAGGAAGCTTTCTGGTATCTCTCTTTATAAGGCTACTAATCTCATCATGGGGCTCCACCCTCATGACCTCACCCAAATCTAATCACCTGCAAAGGCCCCCATCTCCTAAAACCCCACACTGGAGTTAGGGCATCAACATCATGTAAATCTTGGGGAGACATGAACATTAGCCCATAACAATTAGACTGAAAGAAGGCATAAATATGGGCTCCCCTGGCTGCTGTGGGGAGAGCAGGCTGCGGGCCTGGGACAGAGGCAGGGAGAGGGGTCAGCAGGTACTGAATGGCCCCAGGTGTTGCAGCTTGAACTAGGGGTGCTGTGGGGAGGCGAAGAGGAATGGCAGGCTTGGGGTGTCTTTTTGGGAGCAGAACCAGCAGGATTTTCTGTGGGCTTGGGTAAATGGAGTAGTTAGGATGTCTCCTTCAGAGACCTCCGGATTTCTTTCTTATGGTGCCCTTATAAGAAAAGATGGAGGATTTCATTAGGAAGACGATTCCGGATTCCACTGCAAGCCCTCCCATGGTCCATCACTACAATGTTTAGGTGACTTCCCTTGAATCTTAAACAAATTAGGGGGAAAGAGTTCATGGAAGATAGCAGGTCTTTTTCTTTAGTAAGCTTTCTTTTGTCTGAAGGGAAAATCTCATCAGATTCTCACCCACATTTTAGATAACAGCATGTTAGACAAATCAATTAAATGCCTCAAACATCTCTAAAACTCAATTCATTAATTCACTCAGAAATCTTATAAAAATATAAAAAAGAAGCATTCTTTCCTCATAAATATACATGCATTTCATGATGATTACATTTTAAAACAAACATTGTACCTGTTAAGACTTAAGTCAGGTATTTGTATTTTAGAGTAAATCACCTTTAGCTTTGCAACACACACTTTTTGAAAACATTACATGTCTGTATACGTTAAAGTGAATTAGACACAAAGAAAGTTTTTTAAGCAGTCTTCACAATGCATTTTTTTTTTTAAACTGAGACCGAGTCTTGCTCTATCGCCCAGGCCTGAGTGCAGTGGCACGGTCTCAGCTCACTGCAACCTCCGTCCCCTGGGTTCAAGCAATTCTCCTGTCTCAGCCTCCCGAGTAGCTGGGACTACAGGTGCCTGCCACCACACCTGGCTGACTTTTGTATTTTTAGTAGAGACAGGGTTTTACCTTGTTGGTCAGGCTGGTCTCAAACTCATGACCTCAGTTGATCCACCCACCTCTGCCTCCCAAAGTGCTAGGATTACAGATGTGAGGTACCGAGCTGGGCCCAAGATGTATTTTTTACAAAAAAATATATCCATATATAGACGAACACACACGAGCATACATGTGTGTACATATGTATATGCAATGTAGATATGAACACACGTGTACACACATATGAACCACACACTGGGCAAGCACACGGGCTTTCACTAAAGACATAACAGAAAATGGGCTACTTCGTATGCCTCATGGACTGTGTGCCGTGTAATCAGACTCCAGCGTAGGCAGCAGCACTGAGCCACCACCCACGCTGAGCCATGCCCAGCTATCTTCTAGCCTGTACTCCCAGCAGAACTATCCCCTGCTATGCACAAAACTTAAGAGTTTTGTTTCCAGCCCTTAATTTTTCTCCCTGTCTCATATCTGTCTGCTTCCAATCCAGTCTGCATATTAATGACAGATTTATTTTCCCTTAACAATGGTCTCTATTAGATAAAGCAGAAGGTATTTGATCAAAGAATAGCAGCTATAGGAAAAGGCTACTCGGAACGAATTTTGAACCAGGTTCCAACATTTCAAAGTCAAAAATGAAAAGAAATTTTTTAAAGCTTTGATTAAGACTTGGACAATGAAGCTAACATTATTAAATTAGTTTGCTTCACAGCACTTCAGCAGCGTTTAGGTTATAATTACAACCGCAGGCTAATTCTCAGGAAAACACAAAGACTGCAGCCAACCCCATGTCTCATTAAGACAATGAGTACAGAGGATCACAATGTTAATCTGTTAAGTGTAAACCTTTAACACACAACACAACACTTATAACCCTGATTGTCACTTCTTCGTCTGTAAGAATTCTGGGATCCTTAGAAATGGGAAGTGGCCCTGTCCTCTCTGTCTCTGGGAAGCCTAGAGGGAAAGTCACCAGGTGGAGCTTTAACTTTCGTTATTTATCTCCTCAGAACTAAGCACAAAAATTTCTAAATAACCTTAGTGGAATTACCTTACATATCACCGTGAATAGATACTAAATTATTAAAATGCATGAATCTGTTTCTAGATTTTAAAAATCTAGGCCAGTGACCCATTTTTCTTTTTTTTTTTTTTTTTGCTTTTTTTTTTTCTTTTTGAGAAGGAGTCTTGCTCTGTTGCCAGCCCGGAGTGCAGTGGCACGATCTCGGCTCACTGCAATCTCCGCCTTCCAGGTTCAAGCAATTCTCCAGCCTCAGCCTCCTGAGTAGCTGGGACCGTAGACAGGCACCACCATGCCCAGCTAATTTTTGTATTGCTAGTAGAGGTGCGGTTTCACCATGTTGGCCAGGGTGGTCTCAGTCTCTTGACATCGTGATCCTCCCATCTCGGCCTCTCAAAGTGCTGGGATTACAAGGTGTTAGCTACCATGCCTGGCCCCCATTTTTCTTAATCTTCAAGTTAAAATTTAGCTAATCTTAATGTAAATAGCCAGAGATGGAGAGTGATTTCCATATTGGAAGAGAGCTCAGAGCTTTCTCCAGTAGCCTAAGCTCACCTGGCCTCCTTCTTACTCTGTGTCTTCACGATACCCTCAGAGTCCTTCTGCCTGTGTGCCCCCACCTCCCTGTATTAGAATCGAAGTGATCTCTTCCTCTCTGGCTTAATGTTAGGACCTAGGAGAGCACCCGATACGTATTAGCCTTTAACACACATCCACCAAACAGGAGTTTTTCTATCCCTATATCAATGACATGTTGTTTTAAGCATGTAATTTTATAATGTATTTGTAGAATGTGTTTTTTCTTCATTACTTCTATTCTATGAATTATTTTGGCTATTTTAAGCATCTGTTTTTCTAGAGGAATTTTAGAATTATTTTGTTATTTTTCCGAACACCTTGCTAGAAGTTTTCAAAATTCTAGTAAGACCACTGAACTGTTAGCATTACCGCATTTATAGATTACTTCGTAGTGAATCAACTGCTTTTTGATAGTAGCTTTTTTATCATCTCAGAATATAAAATGCCATTCCAATACTGATGACTTAATTCTCAGCCCTTAGCAAAGTTTGGGAGTGCTTTTTTCTATTGTTTTCAAAAAATTTTCCTTGAGGTTGTTCTTTGGTAGTTTAAATTTTTATACAAGGCAATTTTTATAAACCATTGAGAGCTGTTTAGGAAAAAATAAAGTATACCGTAAGTCCATGAGTCCTCACATTTCTGGGTCATGAACCTATCTGAGAATATGGTGGCTTCAGACATTTATGAACTCTGTCTAAATAAACATATGTATATATCTATCTGTGTTTGTAAATATATTCATGTGTACACATGTGCACAAATACGTGTGTGTGTGTGTGTCTGTGTGTGTGTGATCATACTTTGTCAGATTTTCATAGATTCCAGGCCTATTTATGTACCACACTTAGGTAAATCTGCTGCAGTATTTTTAAGGAGAGAGACTGGGACACATGTAAAGAGAGAAACTCTCTTTCTCTCTCTCTTTTTTTTTTGTGAGACAGAATCTCAGTTGTTGCCCAGGCTGGAGTGCAGTAGTGCGATCTCGGCTCACTGCAGCCTCTGCCTCCTGTGTCCAAGTGATTCTCCTGCCTCAACCTCCCGAGTACCTAGGATTACGGGTGCCCACCACCATGCCTAGCTAATTTTTGTATTTTTAGTAGACATGGTTTTTCACCATGTTGGCCAGGCTGGTCTCGAATTCCTAACTTCAGATGATCCACCTGCCTCAGCCTCCCAAAGTGCTGAGATTACAGGCATGAGCCACCATTCCTGGCCAGAGAAACTCTCTTTTATTTAAAGTGGTTATTATATGGGTCTGTCTGTATTCCAGCCTATTTATGTCTCTCCTGGGCAAAAAGAAAGAGTAAGGTAAAAATCTGTGTGTCTGACCCTCACACAACACTACACTCCCTTGCACATATGCATGCGTTCACACACACACACACACACACACACACACACACACGCCTAGAAGAGGCATGACAGTGTGAATATTTTCCTGCATACTTCCAGAAAAAATGTTCAAAGAATGTGCAAAAGCTGGCTGGCATGATGGCTCATGCCTGTAATCTCAGCACTCTGGGAAGCAGAGGCAGGTGAATCACCAGAGGTTGAGAGTTCAAGACCAGCTTGATCAACATGGAGAAACTCCGTTTCTACTAAAAATACAAAACATTAGCTGGGCGTGGTGGTGCATGCCTGTAATCCCAGCTACTCAGGAGCCTGGGGCAGGAGAATCACTTGGACCTGAACGGCAGAGATTGTGGTGAGCCGAGATAGCACCACTGCACTCTAGCCTGGGCAACCAGAGTGAAACTTCATTTCAAAAAAAAAAAAAATGTGTAAAAGCTTTCTATGTTTTTGAATCATTTCCGTGCTAGCAGCAAAACACACCATTTAAAAGAAATTTTTATCCTGTGGGAGCTGACAACCTGGTGGTGAATCACTTGTGTAAATTATGAATTACCAGTTTCAGCAATTTGAGAGGCGAATTTGTCACCAACATTATGAGAGGCTCCCATATTGTTCTAACTCCTGTAAAATAAATAAAAGCATTTCTTTGCATATGGAGTGTGAAAACAAGAGGTACCTATAAATAGTGAATAGTAAATACACATATTTGAACACAATATTACTTCTTGTCATTACGTTACAGAGCTTCCCTATTGCCTATTCCAGGGAGTGTGAATACCTCTGATCTGCAAAGTCTTCCATGAGACAGCAGTTCCACTTCTGCACGTGTGCAGACACTGCAGAGACTTCTGCTTGATGAGGACTATTAGTTAACAGAGACTTTCGAATCTTAGCATGTGTATACCTAGAAAAGTCACTTAAAGTTCTGAATGCTTCATTAGAGCATAAACCCTTCTCTAAATAGAAACATGGAATCCTCTGCCCCATTTCTTCTGGGGCACTGTCACCCACTGGGATTTTGTCCCGTGATGGATGCATTCCAAAGATGGATGTGTTCCAAATCTGCTCATCCACTACGGCGACCATGAGGTCCGCATGGATCCTGAGCACCTGAGAGGTGGCCAGAGTCACCGAGGAACGAGGCTTTTCATTCTAGTTAATTCTAAGTTCACCCTGTAATAATAGTATGATAGTGTATTAGTCCGTTCTCACGCTGAAGATAAAGACATACCGGAGACTGGATACTTTATAAAGAAAAAGACTTTTTGTTTGTTTGTTTTTTTGCCAGGGTCTCACTCTGTCCCCAGGCTGGAGTGCAGTGGCACAATGTCAGTTCATTGCAATCTCCGCTTCCCGGGTTCAAACGATTCTCTTGCCTCAGCCTCTTGAGTAGCTGCGATTATAGGAGCCCACCACCACTCCCGGCTAACTTTGTATGTTTAGTAGAGACAGGGTTTCACCATGTTGGCCAGGATGGTTTCAATCTCCTGACCTTGTGATCCGCTCTCCTTGGTCTCCCAAAGTGCTGGGATCACAGGCGTGAGCCACCACTGTGCCTGGCCTTCTCAACGAACTTTTAAAGTACTTGTCTGACTCCAGAAAAAAAATCTGATGTTAATTTTATTGGAAGTGGACTGAATTTATATGTTATCTTTTTTAAACCTTAAGTTCAGGAGTATATGTGCATACATTGCATACGGAAACTTGTGTCATGGGTTTGTCGTATCTTGAGGAGATCGGACAGCTTCATGATATTAACACTTAATTCGAGGCCATGGTAATCATCTCATTTCTAGCAGTTTTGTTGGACATTTAAGGGCATTTTATAGTTTCTTATACTCAGGCTTTGAAATGTTTTTAAGTTTATGAGTCAGAACTTGATTAAAAATTTTGTATCATTTTAAGTGGGGTCTTACTGTTTTGTTGTTGTTTACAAATATGAATGCTATTAATTTCATGCTGATCTTTATCAACTCATTATTTCATTAATTTTTCTTCCTGCTTTTTAATGTTTCCCCATTGATGTCTGAGAATTTTCTGGGTACATAATTATGTCGTCTGTAAGAGAGATAGCTTTACATTTTCCTTACCCATTCTTATGCTTATACTTGCTTTTAATTATCTGATTGATAAATTAATATCACCAACACAGTGTTAAGTGGTTTAGCCTTGTTTTGTTTCGGATTTTTGTTTTCCGGGACAATATCTCCCTCTGTTGCCCAGGCTGGAGTGCAGTGGTGTGATCTTGACTCACTGCAAACTCTACCTTCCAGGATCAAGGGATCTTCCTGCCTCAGCCGTCTGAGTAGCTGGGACCATGCCCAGCTAATTTTTAAATTTTTTGTAGAGACGAGGTCTTGCTATGCTGCTCAGGCTAGTCTTGAAGTCTTGGACTCAAGCAATCCTCCCACCTCGGCCTCCCGAGGTGTTGGGATTACAGGTGTGACCCACCATGATCAGCCTAATTGCTGCTATTTTTAACAGCAGATTTCAGCTAGAGTTGCTATTGCTGAGCCATCACATTCTCTGAGGCTCTGAGGGGACAGAACATCTCTCAGCTCTTGTCTCCCCTCATTCTGTGACATTATCATCTCCCATTCATCAGCAGTCCGTCTTCCACAAATATTTCAGGATCAGTTCTTCCCCAGTGTTCTCACTCCCATTGTTCTCACGGTGTTACGTTCACTGCTTTCTTCCTTTCTTCACTATATTGCGTGCGGTACCTTGGCAGGTAGGAGGTGAACAGGGTTGTTTAATCCGCCCCTTCAACTACAATTACCAAATGAAATTTTAACTGTAATGAAGTACTCTAACAATCCACATTTTTTATTTGTTTTTTAAATTAGTCTGTTACCAGTAATGTACGTTAGAATGTTAGAACTAGCCAAGACATCAGAAAATCCCATTTCAAAGCCACTCTAAAAAAACTACAAAATATTTCTGTCATTAAAATTTATTTTAAAAAACACCCATTGCTTGTGTGGAGTCCAAATTCCTGTCCTGAAGAAAATACGACAGGATATGACAGGCTGTCTCCCTGAAGCATGAACAGCTTAAATACATTGATTTGTTTATTCAGGAACCTTCTGTAGGAGGCATCGCTAGCTGTCTATGCAAAACCCATTCTCTTCTTTTCCCCTACTAAATGAACATTAATTTTGTTTGGGTTGACAAGAAATCCAGCCTTAAGAAAAACAAACAAGTACCCTCCTTACAATGGGGTGGGTGGGTGTGGCTTTGCCTAATACTTTAAAATTCAGAAGTCTACTAGGGACTTTGAAAACATTTTGCTTTCCTGTTGTAAGTGCCACCTCTCCTCCTCATTCTTCCTACAGAGAAGCAAGGAGCAGGAGTAGACATCTTAAAACCATGAGGGACCAAGCACAGTGGCTCACACCTGCAATCCCAGCAGTAGGGTCAGGTGTGGTGGCTCACACCTGTAATCCCAGCACTTCAGGAGGCCAAGGCAGGTGGATCACCTGAGGTCAGGAGTTTGAGAGCATCCTGGCCAACACGGCAAAACCCCTCTCTACTAAAAATACAAAATTAGCCGGATGTTGTGGTGGGTGCCTGTAATCCCAGCTACTCGGGAGGCTGAGGCAGGAGAGTCTCTTGAACTTGGGAAGCGTAGTTTGCAGTGTGCTGAGATTGTGCCATTGCACTTCAGCCTGGGCAACAAGAGGAAAACTTTGTCTCCAAAAAAAAAAAAAAACCATGAGAAAGAAATCCACACTTTTAAAATGGAAGAATGGAAAGGCAGAGCCAACCTCAGATGACATGGAGGAGCTCATCTGTGGTCCTGAGCAGTCGTCACCTGGACTGGTTTCCCTGAGAAAGATAATCTTCTCTTAGGATAAACCATAGTAGTCTAGTTTCTGCCACAGAGAGTCAAATAGTATCTAATTAACACACTCTCTAGTAGTTTTTCAATATTCAATAGTTTGAGATTGAAAATTTTTAAGGAACATAAGTGACACGGTTTGGCTCTGTCCCCACCCAAATCTCATCTTGAATTTTAGCTCCCATAATTCCATGTTGTGGGAGGGACCCAACTGAATCATAGTGGGGGTTTCCCCATAGTATTCTTACGGTAGTAAGTCTCACAAGATCTGAGAGTTTTATAAGGGGATCCCCTTTGCACTTGGCTCTCATTTTCTCTCTTGCCTGCCACCATGTAAGATGTGCTTTTGCCTTCCACCATGACTGTGAGGCCTTCCCAGCCAACTGGGATGGTGGATCCATTATATCTCTTTTTCTTTATAAATGACCCAGTCTTGGCATGGCTTTGCCAGCAGCAAGAAAATGGACTAATACAATAAGTGATGTCATTTCCAACAATTTGGCCATAAAATTGGAAAGATGGTGTGATTTTCTCACACCAAAGAAATATAGGTAATATTGGAGAGAATTAGATACACCCCTTTCTTTTTTTTGGCAAGCACCCTCCTAGCAACATTGGTCTTTTGAAAATGATAATAACATTCCCCAATATTTACTGCATGCCAAGTACTTTGAAAACTGAGTAAGAAACTCTTGCTTTGACCTTGGGCAGCTTACACTTGATTCTAGGGGACAATCAAACCATACGGTAAATTTTTTAATAGAGGTTTGGACAGCACACTATGGAAATCTGCAGAAAGAAGTAATTATTCCTTTCATGAAAAGTTACACAAAATATTAGAAACATCTTAGCTGGACATGAATGAACAGGACCCCATACTCAGTGGGTACTCACATAAGACTTGTCTAAATGAAATTGAAATATTTGACCCTACTTCCAGCCAGAACACAACCTACACAAATCTGTGAGGACACAGGTACTGGGGGGCTTTGTTATGCAGAAACACAATCCGGTCACCAGAATTAAACTTGTTGGCCTTGCTAACTTCCATGCACTTACCATGTAAGCACCTCCGGAATCTCTCTGCATAAAGTGGGTGGCTGTATTACTCTTTCTCTTGACGTTACATGCTTTTTTCTTCATAGCATTTATTGGTAGTTTTAAATTATACATTTGTTTTTGTGATTATTACCCTAATTAAATCGAGACCTTTATGAGAGAGAGAATGAATCTCTGGCTCATTATGGGTTTCTAGCAGCAAACACATAATATGCACTCAATAACTATATGGTGGATAAAATGAATTGATTTCAAAATAATATGTGAATACATGGATGTCCCTAAACCTGAAATAGTCATTTTTTAACTTTATTCAGAAGTTGTTCCTTCCTTTGTAACTGGAAGGTCTGGATTGACACAAAGGCCATTTTCCCCAGCTCTGCTCAGGAATGACTGACAAATAAAAACTGTATATCTTTAAGGCATGCAGCATGATGTTTTGATAGACACGTATGTTGTGAAATGATGACCACAATCAGGATAAATGACATATTCATCACTTCACCTAGTTACCATTCTTTTTTTTTTTTTTTTTTTGGTCTGGCAAGAACACTTGAGATCTCCTCTCTTAGCGTATTTTAATTTTACAAAACATTGCTATTACCTGTAGTCATCATGCCATACATGAGACCTCCAGAACATACTAATTTTATAACCGAAAATTTGCTGGACACTTTGACAAGCATCTGATCATCTCTGCCCTCCTCCAGTCTCTGGTAACCACCTGGGGAGGGCAGAGATGAGGAGACACTTGTAAATTCTGTTTCCATGAATTCAGCTTTTTTAGATCTCATAGATAGGTGAGATCATGCCATACTTGTGTTTCTGTGCCTGGTTTATTTCCCTTTGCACAGTGTGCTCTGGGTTCATCCATACTGTCACAAACGACAGCATTTCATTCCCACTTAATGCTGAACAGCATTGCACTGTGTATACACACTACATTCCTGTACGCGTCAGTCACTGCTAGGCACTGAAGCTGTGTCTGTGTCTTGGCTCTTGTGAATTATACTGCGATGAGCAGTAACCGTGGGTGTGGAGGTGCCCCTTCAGCACACGGATTTACCTCCTTTGGACGTCCACCCAGAAGCAGAATTGTTGGATCATAGGGTGGTTGTAGTTTTAATTTTGGGGGTAACCTACATACCATTGTTCATAATGACTACACCAACTCCCATTCCCACCAGCAGTGTGCAAGCCTTCCCTTTTCCCCACATCCTCACCAACCCTTGTTTTCTGCCTTTTTGGTAATAGCCATTCTAACACGTCTGTGAAGGGCTGTCTCACAGTGCTTTGGATGTACATGCTATTTCTAAAAAATTGGCAGGGCTGAAAAGAAGTTCTGTTCCTACCATTTGAGAAATACATAAGAAACACAAGTGAGTGGACACAGATATCTAATATTTTCTGGCAGAGACAAGATTCACTTCTCAAACCACATCTGACCCACAGGAACTGTGACTCCCAAGATGCCTGCTACACTCACGGGAAAGTCAGGTGCTTTTCTTGCTCAGCAGAGTCCACCTGTGCATGGACCATCTGCTCATGCCAGGGCATAGGTGGTGTCCTAGAAACACCTCCTCTGCAATGATGTTCTCTCTCTTGCTCTCCAGTCAGGTCTCAAAGCTCGCCGAGGATGGCAGGGAGGGTGAGCAATGCAGGTCTCTAAGGACCATCAACACAGAGAAAGCCAGAGATCAGACCGGCGTGGCTGCTGACACCAGCACCCCACCCTCCCTTCCCTTCTCAACCAGAGCCTGATTCTCCTTTGGGGAGTTTAGATCTTCACTCTTCTGTGCTGCTCATTGGCCATTCTCAGTTTAGAGGCATGTTCTGCTTGGCTTAAGGCAACTATTGTTCCTCCTTCTGTACTGAGGTGTGTAGTGTCTTCCAAATATTCATGGCTACTCAGGAGCTGATAATGAGGCCATATTTGAAAACAGAGCCTCATGACTTTTTTTCTTTTTTCTTTAGAGACGTGTTCTGCTATGTTTCCCAGGCAGGAGTGCAGTGGCTATTCACAGATGCGATCCCACCACTGATCAGGACGACAGTTTTGACCCGCTTTGTTTCTGGTTCACCCCTCCTTAGGCATCCTGGTGGTGCCCTGCTCCCAGGAGGTTGCCATATTGATGCTGAACTTAGTACAGACACCTGATTGGCATAGTGCACTACAGCCCAGAACTCCTGGCTCAAGTGATCCTCCTGCCTCAGCCTCCCGAGTAGCTGGGACTACAGGTATGTGCCACCACTCCCGGAGAGAGTCATGAAATTTAAAGTAGGGTTTTCTAATTCTGTGAAGAAAGTAAATGGTAGCTTGATGGAAATAGCATTGAATCTGTAAACTACTTGGGGCAGTATGACCATTTTCACCATATTGATTCTTTTTATCCACAAGCATAGAATGTTTTTCCATTTATTTGGGTCCTCTTTTATTTTCTTGAGCAGTGGTGGGTAGTTTTCCTTGAAGAGGTCCTTCATGTCCCTTGTAAGTTGTATTCCTAGGTATTTTACTATCTTTGTAGCAATTGTGAATGAGAGTTCACTCGTGAGTTGGCTCTCTGTTTGTCTGTTATTGGTGTATAGGAATGCTTGTGATTTTTGCACATTGATTTTGTATCCTGAGTCTTTGCTGAAGTTGCTTATCCACTTATGAAGATTTTGGGCTGAGACAATGAGGTTTTCTACATATACAATCACGTCATCTGCAAACAAGGACAATTTGACTTCCTCTCTTTCTATTTGAATACGCTTTCTTTCTTTCTCTTGCCTGACTGCTCTGGCAAGAACTTCCAGTACTATGTTGCATAGGAGTGGTGAGAGAGGGCATCCTTGTCTTGTGCTGGTTTTCAAAGGGAATGCTTCCAGCTTTTTCCCAGTCAGTACCATATTGGCTATGGGTTTTTAATAAATAGCTCTTGTTGTTTTGAGACATGTTCCATCGATATCTAGTTTATTGATTGTTTTTAGTATGAAGGGCTGTTGAATTTTACTGAAGGCCTTTTCTGCATCTATTGAGATAATCACGTGGTTTTTGTCATTGGTTCTGTTTACGTGATGGATTGTGCTTATTAATTTGCATATGTTGAACCAGCATATGCATATGTTGATCGTGGTAGATAAACTCTTTGAAGTGCTGCGATTCGGTCTGCCAGTATTTTGCTGAGGATTTTCACATCGATGTTTATCAGGAATATTGGCCTGAAATTTTCTGTTTTTGTTGTTGTTGTGTCTCTGCTGAGTTTTGGTGTCAGAATGATGCTGGCCTCATAAAATGAGTTAGGGAGGAAACTCTCTTTTCTATTGTTTAGAATCGTGTCAGAAGGAATGTTTGCACCTCTGGTACAGTTCCACTGTGAATCCGTCTGGTCCTGGGCTTTATTTGGTTGGTAGGCTATTAATTGCTGAAATTAATTTCAGAAAAGCCCTGTACAGCCAAGACAATCCTAAGAAAAAAGAACAAAGCTGGAGGCATCACACTACCTGACTTCAAACTATACTACAAGTCTACAGTAACCAAAACAGCATGGTACTGGTACCAAAACAGAAATATAGACCAATGAAACAGAACAGAGGCCTCAGAAATAACACCACACATCTATAACCATCTGATCTTTGACAAACCTGAAAAAAACAAGCAATGGGGAAAGGATTCCCTATTTAATAAATAGTGTTGGGAAAATCGGCTAGCCATATGCAAAAAACTAAAACTGAATTTCTTCCTTACACCTTATACAAAAATTAACTCAAGATGTATTAAAAAGTAACACATAAGACCTAAAACCATAAACCCTAGAAGAAAACCTAGGCAATAGCATTCAGGATATAGGCATGGGCAGAGACTTCATAACTAAAACTTGCCAAACAATGGCAACAAAAGCCAAAATTGACAAATGGGATCCAGTTAAACTAAAGAGCTTCTCCACAGCAAAAGGTACTATCATCAGAGTGAACAGGCAGCCTACAGAATGGGAGAACATTTTTGCAATCTATCCATCTGACAAAAATGTAATATCCAGAATCTTCCAGGAACATAAACAAATTTACAAGAAAAAAGCAAACAACCCCATCAAAAAGTGGGCAAAGGATATGAATAGACACTTCTCAAAAGAAGATATTTATGTGGCCAACAAACAGGAAAGAAAGCTCGTCATCACTGGTCATTAGAGAAATGCAAATCAAACCACATTGAGATACCATCTCACCCCAGTTAGAATGGTGATCATTAAAAAATCAGGAGACAACAGATGCTGAAGAGGCTGTGGAGAAATAGGAATGCTTTTACACTGTTGGCGGGAGTATAAGTTAATTCAGCCATTGTGGAAGACAGTGTGGCAATTACTCAAGGATCTAGAAATAGAAATTCCATTTGACCCAGCAATCCCATTACTGGGGATATACCTGAAGGATTATAAATCATTCTATTATAAAGACACATGCACACATATGTTTACTGCAGCACTATTTACAATAGCAAAGTCTTGGAACCAATCCAAATGCCCATCAATGGTAGACTGGATAAAGAAAATGTGGCATATATATACCATGGAATACTATGCAGCCATAAAAAAAGAATGAGTTCATGTACCTCGCAGGGACATGGTTGAAGCTGGAAACCATAATTCTCAGCAAACTAACACAGGAGCGGAAAACCAAACACCAAATGTTCTTACTCATAAGTGGGAGTTAAACAATGAGAACACACGGACACAGGGAGGGGAACATCATACACCAGGGCCTGTTGGGGGGTGGAGGGCAAGGAGAGGGAGAGCATTACTGAAAGTACGCAGGGCTTAAAACCTAGATGACGGGTTAATGGGTGCAGCAAACCACCATGGCACATGCATACCTATATAAAAAACCTGCATATTCTGTACATGCATCCCAGAACTTAAAGTATAATAAAAAATAAATAAAAGGAAAAGAAAATAGGGCCTCTACAGTTGTAATTAGCAGTTAAGACAAGGCCATGCTGTACAAGGATGGGTTCTAAGTCCACAGTCTGTGTCCTGTAAGAAGGCTAGGTAAAGATGCAGGGACGCAGCACAGACACACGGTAGAGGGCGACTGGATGGCAGAGACATGCCGAGTGATAATCAAGTGAAGCAGTGACAGCCAGGGCAGGCCAAGGGCTGCCAGCGGCCACTGCAGCCCGAGGACGCAGGATAGGGGCCTCCCAAGAGCCTCCCGTGGGAGCAGGGTCCCACTGACACCTTGATTTCAGATTTCCAGTTTTCAGAACAGCGAGACACTAAACTTCTCTTGCCTTAAGCCACCCAGTGTGTGGGACTTTGTTATGGCAAATTGAGTGGAGAAAACTAATACAGCCTATTTGTTGTATTTCCCTGAGAGTCCCCATCTCCCAGCCATACCCTCAAGTTTGACTGGGACTCATGCTGTCCCCATGCTCTTGAGGGTGGGGTCACCAGACTCCTGCCTGACCAATCAGTACTGACTGTGTTGGGTTCAGAAACAGTAATGAGACTGGTTTTAGCCAGAAAGAGTATATCCTAGAAATTCCATGGGACCTCCTGCATGAGGCTCTGAGTACTGGGGAATGAAGATGTGTGTGCAGGCACAGCAGCAAATATTTTGCCACCATGAGGGAGACAGGTACTAGCAGGGGTACTATATACAGCATAAGGATGAAAACTATAGTAGAAAGAGGATGGTAAAGGAGAGAGAGAGAGAGAGAGAAAGAGAGACAGACAGACAGACAGACAGACTTTTCCTGATAACATCCTTTACAGTATTCATTAAAGCTTTGCTGGAAACCAGAAATACCACTTAACTTTTCAGTTGCGTAAGTTAATAATATAATTTTCATGGTTAACCTGCCTCCAGTTGCATTCTGCTGCTTCCCACAAAGAGAATACTAAATACAATGTCTTTTGAGTAAGTCTATATTGTGTTATCTTTACTGCATCGATAGTTGAATCCACCCCACTGGAAGCGGTTGTCTGCTGTATAAATATAAAATGCCAAGTCCGTGGCCTTTTGTTTTAGATGTGGCAAGTTATGTTTAGAGATTTTATATAATTGTGTCTCAACTGCTTTTAAGGTAAACCGATTTATGTGGGGCGGAGGTCACTTGGGGCTCATTTATTTCTAGGAAAGTTTTTCTAATTTTGCCAGTTGATCAGAGCTCATCATCTGACCAAAATGAACTCAGAAAATTAACATTATTCTAAATAGACACTTGAGGTACATTAGGTGAATCAGTTTCATCTTGAACGGCCACATTTGGAGCAGGGTACTGAGGTCCTGGAGAGCTGTGTCGAGGAGGGCCTGAGCCCACAGCAGCTCAGAGGAAGGGTGTGCTGTGGGCCCTTCCTGTGCCTGCGTCAGCACCTGCAGGAAGCACATGCTCCCACCGATGGCGTCCCGGCAACAGAAAACACACAGCCCAGACACTGGACTGTATTTTACATTCTCAAAGGATCCAAAACAACATGATGAAGTTCGTTTCAAATTATTACTTTTTGTGTGTGATATCTAGGCCACTGCCATGTGTAAGGATAACTGTCAATCATCTTTCCCACAAAACCTGCTTCTGACAGGCTTACAAATGAGTGCTGTCCCACCCCAAACCATCTCAAACACAGTACAACATGGGTTCCAGCCAGGCCATCACCAAAGACTGTCAAATACCTGAAGAAAACAGCAAGGGGGGAATCCTCGCCAACAGGACGCCTGCAACGGGCGAAAGGAAACCAATTCTTTGGGCTGGATGGGTTGTGTGCTTCTCAAGAATCTAAGGTCCTGTGGGATGTTACAAAGGCAGATCATTAACCCCACTGCCAAGGATGTGTGGGGCTCAGGCAGCACCCAGCAAAGAAGCCAGTGACACAGACCCCCGATGGGCGCCTTCATTTGTTATTTCACTCTGAAATCTGTCTCCAACCAAAATCACACAAAGTTCACTGCAGCCTCCGTCTGATACCTTTTGAGTACTGACATTTAACACTCAGTGGGAATGTATTTGCTGGTGAGACAACCCAGAAATGTGTCTGTATTTCCCATGGAATCGTTAGGTATGGATTCTGATGTAGGTTTTTGACGTACTCTCTAACTGGTTAATTCCCCTCTACTCCTATTTATGTAACAGTCTGAGCTATTAGTGGATCGATATTTTTTTTGAGATTTTTTTCTGAGACAGAGTCTCACTCCGTCACCCAAGCTGGAGTGCAGTGATATGATCTTGGCTCACTGCAACTTCTGACCCTCAGGTTCAAGTGATTCTCCTGCCTCAGCCTCCTGACTACCTGGGATTACAGGCTCCTGCCACCACGCCCAGCTAGTTTTCTATTTTTTAGTAGACATGGGGTTTCACGATGTTAGCCAGGCTGGTCTTGAACTCCTGACCTCAAATGAACCACCTGCCTCAGCCTCCCAAAGTGCTGGGATTACAGGTATGAGCCACTGTGCCTGACCTAATAGATCTATTTCTAAAGTGAGGAGGTTGTGTTACACATTACAAGACATTTGTATTCAGCATCCATTGAAATAAGCAGGTTTCTTCATTTATGTCACAAATCAACTACATTAATCCAGTGGTTCTCACATGGCGGAGATTTCTGCTTTCCCTAGAGACATGTCTGGATACATTTGTGCTTCTCACACCCTGTGGGAGAATGTGCTATGACCTCTTTTAGGCAGAGACCAGAGATGCTTCTAAGCATGTTTCAGTTCCCAGAACAAGCATCCTCCCCAGCCCCTAGAAACAAAGAATCATCGATTTCAAGATGTCAACAGGGCTGAGATTCAGAAACCTGAATTAACAGATTTTCTGCTAGTAATCCTGATGTCCTAATGTTGATTTCCTAATGAGCTACATTCTAACATAAACTTTCCCGAGCTCTATTTTTGATACACTATTGGATGTGTTTGTTAATGTTTTATGTACGGTTTTTGAACCCATGTTTATAAATGACATAGCAAACGGGTTCTTTTTTTAAATTTTTGAATGATTGCCAAGTTTTACCATCACAGTAAAGCTAGACTCATAGAGGAGCAGAAAATCTTTCCTCTTCTCAAATTTTTTTTTAAAGACATTTTAATTAGCATGCAATAACATTGAGCCTGAGTTGTGGCACGTGCATAGGTGTGTGCCTACCAAAGTGAAGACGCAGAACAGTGCCATCACTCCCCCAAATGGTTTCTTTTTCCTGTGCCTTCATGGTCAAATTCTCCCCCATCTTCCCTTTCTAAAACTACATTTTTAATTATAAAATTCACTCATGCTCACTGCAATTAATCAAACCATACAGCAATGTTAAAAAAAAAAAAAAAGGTTTCAACCTCTCTTCTCATCTTCTACTGGCACCAATGTTAATATGTAAGGCAATGTTTACATATTTGGATTTGAGGAAACATTCTAAGCATGAGACAAAAAAGAATATTCGTACAATTTAAAAAAATTTCTTAGTAAAAATCATCATAAACAAAACAGAAAGAGGGGTACACTATTGCAGTATCAATGTCACAAATAGTGCTTCTCACATCATAAGAAGAGAACACCTCCAAAGTGATAAACAACCCGAGAGAACTAAAACATTCGCACAGGATATCAATGAGCAAGTCACAGAGGAGTTGGGAGAGGCCAGGAAACACCTGAAGAATGCTGTTTCTCATTAGTGACCAAATAAATGCAAAATATAACCACAAAGATAACATTTCCCTCAGTAGATTAGCAAGAATTAGATTAACATCTAGGTCTGAGAAGGTTATGAGTAAATTAGTATCTTGCCAACATTGTCAGGCAAATGGATTGCATCAACTTTCTGGAAATTAAGCTCTCCATGTCTATCAACGTCAAGAATTTACATATTCTTTGAGCCATAAATCTCACTTGGGAATTTATCTACACAAAGAAAATCACCAGAACGGATAAGTGCAGAATTATTTATACTGATAAAAATATCAGGAAAAGACGACTGTCAACAGGTAAATGATTAAATACATTATGATAAAAACCATTCTGGCGATTATTACGCAGATATTTCAAAGAGAAATAATTCAATCTTTCTTTGTACATATAGGATAAAACTAAGGAAAACTACTATAAAACTGAGGAAAATAAGCCACAGTAGAACAACGTTACTGTCTACAACCAGTAACTGCTGTGCCTTCACCGCCTCATCAGAGAAAGCATATATATATATATATATATATATATATACACACACACACACACGTGTATCTGTATGTATGGAAACAGATATATTTTATGTATTTATTTTGAAGAGCACACAGAACAATTTCTAAATTAAAAAATAAATCTCAATTCATATCCACATGGACAAACCCTCATTTAGAGTCATGTTTCTGACACGTTAAGTCTGAAATCTATCCTGTGTTGATTTCTTCGTCTTCCTTCTCCTATAAACATGAACTAGTGGTCTGCAAACTAGGATAAAACTAAGGGAATCAGCTACGGTGGAATAACATGACTGAATATCTACAACCGGTGGCCACCGCAGAGCACTGCCTTGTCACAGGAAGCCACTCTCTTCTGCAACATCTGGCAACATGCTCCTTGGGGGTCTGGTTCTTCTAGGGTGAGGTTAGCAAATGGATTTCATTTCAAGAGCCAAATCTGGATGATTTGTAAGGGTTGCAGGGCTCAATGGAAATGTTTGCCGTGATTAATTATAAGTGTCTTCCACAGGAGGGAAAGGGGCTGTGACACTCACCCGGCCCTAGATGCTGTTCAGCGGGCATTCTGTGATGGGAAAGGGCCGCCCTGTGCTCCGAGTAGAAGAGCTAGTATGTGATTACGGCCAGGCACTCCGAAAATGCCTTCACACACACGAACTTTCAATATTATTTATGATACTATCCATTGACTCAGACTAGAAATATGCCACAGCTTTTGACAAGGAAAGCTACCACACACTGCTTCCTAATTTTTTAAAAACACTGTTTTCCAATCAGAGCAATTCAGAGCATGAAATAAAGTTCATTAATGACAAAGAGATTATAAGTGTTAAATTACTTCACTTCATAACAGCCTCATAGGGCAGGCCTCCTGGGAAGCTTTGGCTGAGAAGATATTTGACATTTTTAGAAAATCACATAAAATTTTTCTAGCCTTCTATTATTCTTTCAGTGAGGAAGCTGTCATTGTCTTCTGTAAGTACTACATATTTTTGATACTAATGACAGTTGACTATTATTATTAATTAACATATACCATTATAACTATAATTCACACTAATAATTCTAATGAAATGTTGGAGACTTTGTATGGATGATTTACTTTCCAAGAAATGATTTGCAATTTTTTTGTAAAACAAAAACAAAAAAAAATCTATGACAAATCTTCCATGAGTGGGAAGCATAGTTTTAAACAGTTTCTCAATAAAGTCTTCGTTTGTCCTGAGTTCACACCAGGAGTGTAGGATTCTGTTCTCTAGCGGGAGCCTCAGAGCTTTCCCATCCACCCTCTCTCCTTCTCCATGACTGTGGCTTAGGGAGGCATTCTCCACCCACTGGGTGGCTCTGCCTTGTAGGATGCTTTCTGTTTTCAAAGACATCTCAAGACCCACAAGGAACTCCTCACTTTGAAACTGTTTGAGGATTATAAAACCAATTGTATTGAGACATATTTCAAACATTATTTAATTCAACCATTTCAAGTGTATAGAAATGACTTGAATTAAATTGATTCACTTGTGACACCATCATCGTAAGTGAATTTTAGGACATTTTCATCACCCTAGAAAGATTCCTAATGCCAACTTACAGTCCTCTCTCCCCACCCGCAGCCTCAGGCAACCACTCGTCTCCTTTCTGTCTCTACAGATGTGTCTGTTCTGGACATGCGGTCCCCTGTGCCTGCTTCTTTCCTTTAGGGTAATGATTTTGAGGTCCATCCATGTCCAAGGATATACAAATAGTCCATTACTTTGTATTGCTGAATAGTATTCCATTCCATGGACATAAGATACACCAGCTGAAAAATGTCTGTGATCATTCCAGTTTTCAGCTAGTACGAATGATAGTGCTAAGGGCATTCATGTGCGAGTTTTCAGGTGGATACGTAATTTCAGCTGTTGTGCAGATACCTAGAACTGAAACTGCTGGACCACGTGGTAAATTTGTATGTTGAATGTTTTAAGAAACTGACGACGTTTCTCAAGGTTTGTGCACTCTTTCCCATCCCGCCCACAACGTGCCAGAGCTCCTGTTTCCCCAGAGGCTTGCACCTTTTTTTTTTTTTTTTTTTTCCTAATCTCTACTTTTGCTTCCATCACAGTAGAAACTTTTACAGGCTTTCCAACTTTACATTAATTGACATGACTGGCTTACTGTTCCTTGCAAAACACTTTGGAAATGCAATCAACATGCACAAGAGCAATGAACAACCTGGCAGTCAAGAACACAGTGGCCACACACCCCCTCAACACATCCTCATGGCGCCTCTGTTTCCGGAGTGGAATGTCGCTCCCATCCGACACAGCCAGTCAACAGAGGTAATGCTGTAACGCGGATGTGGTATTTGCAGTCGACATTTATTGAACATTTTCTGAGAACGGGTTTCTACTGAGGTCATTACCTGCTTCATTGTGTGTAATCAATAAAGACCCATGTGAAGTAGCGATAATCGTCTCTAGTCTACAGACTTGGAGACTGATGTTTGGAAACGAGTAGAGTCCCCAGCGCCACACAGGCAATGGAGCATCGAGCCAGCCTGGGAAGGAAAGCTGCTCTGTCACGAAAGCTTTGGCAGGAGAATAGGACACGTGGCAGATGCTTTGAGGATAGGACATTGCTATGTGTCGTGCCCAGTATTTATAGGAGCCACAACACTGGCAGCACAAAGGTAAGCACTTCTCCAGCCAGCTGCACTGAACATCGCTACGTGTGTCAGTCGGAGACTGTGTTCAGCTGCCTGCAACTCAAAGCAGAGGAAGGATTCATTCTTCTCAAAGGGTCTGCATGGCAGCTCCTGTCTTCATGTCCCGCTGTCCTTCCCGGGTGCCTTTCATCCCACGACAGCCTCATGCTCATGAGACGGCTGCACCATCTCCCTCCCCATGCCAATATTTAGAAAGGGAGATTATGAGGAAGAAACTAATGGGAGGAAGGACACTCCCTAGTCAGAAAAGCAAAACCGCCCCAGAAACCGCTGGGGAACTGTTTCCTCCGACCACACCTAGGAGCAAAGGAGGCTCAGAACTAAATTAGTTTAAATGCCTGTTACCTTCCTGCACACATTCAGGATTCTGTAAGTAAGAAGGACAGAAGGGGAGTGGGAAAAGCAATTAGCAGTGGTTGCCACATTGATGTCTCAGTCAGGTTATCTTCAGGCTCCAACGGTCCAAGAACTATCTAAGAAATGTCCATCATCATGCTGAGAGGCTCAGCACACTGCCTCTCCATCATGTCTCAGATGGTTAAGACACTGGAGAAAGCATCTATTATGCACAGGTCCTAAATAATAATAATAATAGCAATAACAGCAGCTGACACATGTACTTAATCTAAGCCAAACACTTTATATATATTAACTAAATTTAAATCCCCCAGCCATCACATGAGGGAGGGATTCTTATCACCATTTTTCAAATGGGTAAACAGAGGCACAGAGACATAATCCCCTCACAGTCACACAGCTAGGAGGTGGCAGCAGGTGCACTGTGCATGCAACATGGCTCCAGCGTGCACGTGTTATTCATCCTCACTGGTGGCCTCTCCAGGCAGAACGTGCGTGCTAGCTTAGAGGCATACAGCTAGAGAGCCGTAGGACGTTGGGAAAGTCACTTTCCTTTGCTTTGCTAAAGCTTAAGTTGCTCTTATAAGATGGGGGCAATGGAGCAAACTTCAAAGGATGTTTGCAAGACATGGATACGACCCGGTACGGGAAGCACACATGCTGGATGCTCCCTGCCTTGTCAGTGCTCAGAGAGACGCGTGCTTTCACGTTTACCACCTACGTATATGGATGCGAATGCTAGTTAGAGTTAAAACAAAGATATGTGGACGGTAAAAGACAGGAAAACAAATCACACAGTGGGTGAAGCCTCAGGTGGGGCATCATTATCATGCAGGACCTTTCCCTGTCTTCTGCAGATGAAGTCCAACATTTAGAATGCGTCGAGAAAGGATGCCTCTGTGTTTACACTGGTCCTGGTCATTTGGATGCACTGTTCATCCCAGTTTTTGATAGAAAAAGGTAAAACTAACTTGATCCATGTCCCTGCAAAGGATGAACTCATCCTTTTTGATGGTTGCATAGTATTCCATGGTGTATATGTGCCACATCTTTTTTATCCAGTCTATCACTGATGAGCAATTGGGTTGGTTCCAAGTCTTTAATATTGTAAACAGTGTCACAATAAACATACACGTGCATGTGTCTTTATAATAGAATGATTTATAGCAACATTCTCAGCAAAGTAACCCAAGAATAGGAAACCAAACACCACATGTTCTCACTCATAAGTGGGTGTTGAACAACGAGAACATATGGACACAGGGAGGGGAACACCACACACCATGGTCTGTCGGGGGTGGGTCTGGGGGAGGGAGAACAGGGGTTGGGGGATTGGGGAGGGGTAGCATTAGGAGAAATATCTAATGTAGATGACGGGGTGATGGATGTGGCAAACCACCATGGCACGTGTACATTTATGTAACAGACCTGAATGTTCTGCACATGGACCCCAGAACTTAAAGTATAATTTTTAAAAAAGAAGAAAAGATAAAACTAAAGTGCACTTAAAAATATCGCATCCCTAGAAGAAAGAAAATCTTGTAAATTTTCTAGAAGAGAAAATTTTTTTTTAAAAATATTTATTTATTTATTTATTTTATTGCATTTTAGGTTTTGGGGTACATGTGATGAACATGCAAGATTGTTGCATAGGTACACACATGGCAGTGTGCTTTGCTGCCTTCCGTCCCCTCACCTGTATCTGTCATTTCTCCCCATGCTATCTCTTCTCACCTCCCCACCCCCCGCCCCTCCCCCATTTCCCCCCAATGGATCCCAGTGTGTAGTGCTCCCCTCCCTGTGTCCATGTGTTCTCATTGTTCAACACCCGCCTATGAGTGTGGCGATTCCTCAAGGACCTAAAAATAGAAATCCTATTTGACCCAGCAATCCCATTACTGGGTATATATCCAAAGGATTATAAATCATTCTACTACAAGGACACGTGCACACGAATGTTCATTGCAGCACTGTTTACAATAGCAAAGACCTGGAACCAACCCAAATGCCCAACGATGATAGACTGGATAGGGAAAATGTGGTACATATACACCATGGAATATTATGCAGCCATCAAAAACGATGAGTTCACGTCCTTTGTAGGGACATGGATGAACCTGGAAACCATCATTCTCAGCAAACTGACACAAGAGAAAAAATTTTTTTAAATCAAAAACAAAACAAAACCAGGTCATAGGGCACTGCAATGCAACAGGCATTAAGACTGATCTGACTTCAAGGGACAGTTTTGCCTTAATTGCTGTGTTAGCAGATCTCTCAGGTGTTCAGTCCTGCTGAGGTGAGTGCAAACGCCTTCTCATCTTATCTCTGCTGCAGTTGTGCTGTGTTAATTCTCTTGGATTAACAGAAATTTCTCCATGAGAAATTCACACTTTTATAAAAATTCATATATAATAATGAATGATTCCACCTGCCCAATAAACAAAAACACAAAATCCATAAACAGAGGAAACAGGGACCACCAGCAAACAAAAACAAAACAGCAAACCAGGAAGATGAAAGGTCAGAGGTGATGTCACCAGGAAATAAGAAATCTGTTCCTTCTTATGAATATAGAAATCCATTTTAAAATTGGATACTTTGAAAAATATTGTTTAAATGGGATAATTCAGCATCCAGGTGTGCTTTGCATAAAGATGTTACGGTACAATAGCATCTTTTAACTTTTATGAATATTCAGAAATATCTCTTTTTTGTGTGTGAAACAACAGTAGTAACAAGAAACAAAACCCATCAAGGCTGGAGTGTGAAATTTAAAGGCTGAATGCCAAGGCAGTGAGGAATCCCAATTTGCATTTTTTCTGTTTTGCAACTTTGCGGCTAATGTGACACATGTTAAAGAATTCTTAACCTGTGTTATTACTCGGAGGAGGAATTTCACTGCTGTGTATGCTGGAGAAAATTCAGACTTTGATTTTTATTTATTTATTTATTTTTAGCCCTGGGACAAAATTCTTGTTTTCCTTAGCAGAGAACTGTATTAGCCAGCATCAGCTCCCAATTTTCCATATTTATGGTAGCTGACAGGAAACACTATTTGCCTTCCAGAGGCATTATGCGTTTTATGTAAATGTGTGACTTGGGCATTTTCTCAAGGGAAAAGCGGTGCCACCACTGAGCCCTGACGCCCTAAGAAAGCACTGATGAGAACCATGAGTTAATATCACAACTGAGCAAGAGGGGACCGGGGAAAATCGCTTCAGATATTGCTTGGAAGGCTCCCAGAATCTGGCCTGGGCATAGCTACAGAAATGCCCGTTGGAAACGCAGACTCCTTGAAAGGAGATGAGGAAGTGTGAATTTTCCCACTTAGTTGCACTAAGCAGATTATATTCACCGTTGTCCAAAATCCTGCAAGTTGGCCTGACCAAGGGTATGTGGATTCTGCCCTGTACCTCACAAGAAGAGCATGGATTTAGAGATAGACGGGCTGAATCTGTCAGTCGGGGGACGGCTGCCATTCACAGAAACCACTCTAGTGGTGGAAGCAGAAAGGGATTTAATAGAGGAAATTGCTTTACTGTTTTTTTGTTTGTTTGTTTGTTTGTTTTTGTCAGTACTGAAGAAACAGGCTGTGGGTTGGGATTTAAGGATGACCTCCAGAAAAAAAACAAAACCCCAAAACAAAGAAGAGGCCCACCAGCGGGCTGCTGGCTTGGCTTCCATAAGGAAACAGGAGCATCAGGAATCCTTTGTCCCACTGTTGGGTCCTGGAATACACCTTCGCGGTCTGTCATCTGAGAGGTGCTGCCAGAACTGTGGATCCAGGGCCGTGCTGGCTCTGCTAGGTCAGCTCCAGCAAAATCATGCCTCGTGGTCCCCTGCTTCTCACCATCTTTGTTCCAAGGTCAGACTGTGCATGAGAGCACAGTTAACAGATTCTTAATCACAGCTGAAACCTCAGCTGCAAAGGTGTCTGGGAAGTAGAGGCTTTCACTTTTCAGCCTTTTCAGCGTCCAGAAGGATGCTGACACAGTAGTTGAGTAGGCCTTTTTACAATTTCCACATCTAGATTTTAATCCAGCTCCTCTCTCTCTCTCTTTTTCAAGACAGGGTCTCACTCAGTCATCCAGGCTGGAGTGCAGTGGTGCTCAGTTGGATCATAGCTCATTGCAGCCTTGACGTCCTGGGCTCAAGCCATCTTCCCACCTCAGCCTCCCAAGTAGCTGGGACCACAGGTGTGTGCCACCACAACCAGCCAATTTTTTTTCTTACTTTTTTGGAGAGATGGGGTCCCACTAGGTTGCCCATGCTAGTCTCAGACTCCGGGGCTCGAGTGATACTCCTGCCTGGAACTCCCAAAGAGCTGGGATTGCAGGGGTGAGCCACCATGCCCAGCCCAGTTTTACTCTCTAACTAGCATGTGACACCCCTAAATCCCACTCAGCCTCAGTTTTCTTATTTGTGAAATGGTGACATCAGAGGGTTGATTATGATAATTCAGTAGTCCGTGACATCAGGCAGATGCGTAATAAACAGTGGTGAACTTGGCTCCCCTGCACCTCAGTAGAATTCCACAGCTGCCAACAATGGCAGTCACTGGGACGGAGGCTCATGGAAAGAAAAAGGTGTTTTTGTTTTCACTTCTTAAAATGGGGGAGGTAGATAGGGAAAGAGCTCAGGAGAGTCGGGGGATAGGTATGCTGTTAAACCCAATCAGTTGGATACCTGTGTCATTCTCTGTCTGGGCTTCCAGGCACATGCCTGGTGGAGGAAATCTGCTGTATGATTAAATATCAATTACAGTCTGCTGAGGCGCACTGGGTGCAATCCCAGAAATGCAGACTGGTGTTCTCTGTCTTGTGCTGGGGGCTTCCAGGAAGCAGATGAGAGTGCTGCCTGGCATTGTTAGGACCGCAGCTGGGACGCTTGCCTTCCAGCCTCCACTTCGGTGAGTCCCCACAAGCAGCCCTTAGGCAGCACCTGCCATGATTCCCTGTTTGCCGATAAGGACACAGAGCTTTAGTGACTTACTCGACAGTCCCAGCAGCTGAGCCTGGAGCCTGTGTTGTTCCCACTGCCACACGCTACGTCTCCGGATTTCCCAGATGGTTCTTCCTCTCTGCTTCAGATTTTCCAGAAGCCAAATTTCTTCCCTGTTTATCTCTCACAGGGGATTATGGCAAAGACACATCTGTCATGTCCGGGCTGAGAGCCTGCACATCCAGATGCCTGAAGTGTCTCTTGGCTTCTCCAGAACTGTGCACATGGGATGCCTTTCAGGGACTGAGTTTCATACTGTGGGCTCTACTTTACAGAAGCAGATCCAGGTTCCAACCACGTCGCACCAGCGTGATCACTCCTGCCCGGCTGCAAGCCAGGGTCACCTCCCTCCTGTGGTTACAACAGCCGCCTGCACATGCTGCTTCTACCTTTGAGCACAGCAATTTACCATTCATGCAGTATCCATATACGAACTCTGATCATGCCACTCTCCTGCCGGAAACACCCATGGGTTTCCCATCTCACTCCGGGTAAAAACGTAAGCCCGCGCCACCTGCTCAAGTCCCTATAGGGTCTAGTCTTTGCCGACTTCTTGGGTCCAACTCCTCTCGTGCCCTGTTGATCTGCACCCTCTCACTGGTTTTCTTGCTTTCCTTGAACACACCAAGCACATGTCTACCCCAGGGCCTTTGCACGTGCCATTCCCGCTGTCTTCAGTGCGCCTCTCCCACATACATGCCGACCTTTTAGATCTCTGCTCAAATGTTGCAGCATTGGAGAGAACCTCCTCTGTCACTCGACATAAAATTTCACCTTGACCACAGCTCTACCTCATCATCTTGCTGCTCCCACTCGAGACTCTTGTCACTACAAACATGTTGCATATGGATGGATGAATGGAAGGATGGGCAGAGGGATGGGTGGATGGACAGATGGGTGGGTGGGTGGATGGATAAATGGGTGGATGGATGGATGGATGGACAGATGGGTGGGTGGGTGGATGATGGATGGATGGATGGATGGATGGGCAGATGGGTGGGTCGGTGTGTGGGTGGATGATGGATGGATGGATGGATGGACGGATGGACGGGTGGGTGAATGGATAAATTTTATTTCAATTTACTGTAATGTGAGCTCCATGAGATTAAAGTGGGTTTTTATTTGTTTTGTTCAATGCTGTATCCGCAAGTGGCTTAAGTCATGTCTGACACATAGCAGTCATTTGCCAAATACTGGCAAATAAATAAGACAACTTTTCTTCACTGGCATGGGCCATAAAGGAGTGACAGTGGTCTCAGCATTTCCTTATGTGACTCTGTAGTGTGAGACACATTTGGCATGAAATTCAAGTAATCTATACCAAGATAGACATTGGCAGTAAACATTTCTGAGCCAGCTTCTTTTTATTAATTTTTTTTTAAAAAAACCTGAAGTCTCAATTACCCATAGCCCAGGTAAAAGAAGCGTGTATTAATTCTATGTAGGCAAATTAAGGAGGATACGTGTTTTCTATGGAAACTTTTTTGAATAATAAACAAGCACATGATGCACGAATGATCAGTGTGCAGAAGGATGGGTCAATGCAAGGTGAACAATGTCATGGACCAGCACACATACCCCAAGCTGAACTCTGCCAGAAACACGTAGCCCCTTGTATCACCTTACAAGCAGAACCTACCCCCAGGGTAACCATGATCCTGACTTCTGGCGACATAGCGGAGTTTTGTCTGTTTTAAAATCTTGTAAACATAGAATCATACGGTGTGTACACTTTTGCGTTTGGCTCCTTTGGGCTCAACAAGATGTCTCTGAGGTTCCTTCATCTTGATTCTTATCACTTATTCTTTGTCTTTGCTGTATACTATTCTACCACACAGGTTACTTATTCATTCTACTGGTCACGGACTTTAAGTTATTTCCAGGTTTTAGCTATTATAAATAGTGATACTAAGGACATTCTTGTCCATGTCTTTTGCTAAACATACACATTTCTCGTGTGTGTGTGTGTGTGTGTGTGTGTGTGTGTGTGTGTGTGTAAAACTGCTGAGTGATTGAGACTGCCTATGTTTCACCTTAGTAGTTACCACCAAACAGTTTTCCAAAGTTTAATACCAACATAAACTCTTAGAAGCAGAGTATGAAGCTTCCAGGAATTCCACACTCTCATTGAATTGGTAACATTTGATATGGATTATTTATTTCCCCTCATTGCTTATTTTCCTTCACCTGGTTCAAGTATTTCTCCTTGATCCTCCTTGGGTAGGGAGGGCTTGAGGCATGGGCAAAAACTAAACCAAACACAGTTAAAATGTTTCCCTTGCTGCTACTTCTTTCCTTAAGTTTGGGCTTTTGTGGAGATTATATTTGTTGCCACTAAAAGAAACATCTAGAGAAGCAATGGGTATTCCCCAGAAATTAAAAAACACATTCCCAGAACTGGGGAGAACGAGAGAAGACCCTGGGCCTCCAAGAACAAGGCCAGATCATGGCTGCCAGGAAGTGCTGAGGGAGGAGGTGAAATCCCTCGAAGGGATGCCCATCATCAGGAGGGGACACCCAGAGATGGAGTTCCCTGGTCTTGGATAACAGCTGCTCACGGCAGGAGTGCTTCTGAGAGTCCACGGGCCAGAAGGGACCATATGCCCAACCAGACTGACAGTCAGAGCCTGAAAGCAGAAATTAGTTTGAGTTGCAGAAAACAGAGAAATGGATATTTCTTGCACTGCTAAGTTTGTGACTTGAGATTCAGATCTCATGACTAAGGAGCAAGAGAAGTGTCGCTGGGGATGCTTTGGTAGGAAACAGGCAGGAACATCATTCTTCATATGATTTCTAGGACTATACAAACAGGAGCAACATTCTAGAGGTTGTTTCTCACAGAGGTAAGCGACCCATAGGAGGAAAAACGTTCTACTTAGGTTGGAAGAGGAGGCCCAGCGACAGAAGAAGATGGAAGAGCAAACTCCCTCCCTTCTGGGATTTCCCCCCCTAATGAATGAGACTGTTAAATAGGCCAATACGCTTTAACAGTGTGCAAGAGATAATATCAGGTAATGGATGAGAACCCGACATTTGGAGCCAGGTAGCTTGAGCACAAATGGTGACTCAGCCACTTCTTGACCGAACGAACATGGACAAGTGACGTAAAATCCGTGTGCCAGTTTCTTCATTTGTAAATGAGAGTGCCAATGACCATATCCCCTTCATACCTTTGCTGTCACTATTACACAAATCGTTCTACATAAAATTCTCAAAACGCAGCCAGACAGCAGATGACATGCTGGGGGCGTGTTTCAGGATTGAGCCAGGCCACCTAACTCAGGGCCGCAGAGGAGGCTCCAGAGGGGCTGAGTCCTGAGACGAATCCAGAATTTAGTCATGTAAAAGGAAAGGCAGACATGTGTAAAGTTGTATTTTGTTTTTAATTATCACATCATAATTGTACATATTTACAGGGTACAGTGTGCTGTTTGAATACATGCATACTTTGCATAATAATAAAATTGTAGTAATTAGCATATCCATCACCCCAAACATTTGTCATTTCTTTGGTGAGACCATTCAAAACCTTCCAGCTATTTTGAAATATACACTACACTACTGTTAACTGTATCACCCTTCAGTGCTACAGCACACCAGAACTTACTCCCCTACCTACCTGTAAATTTGTAACCACTGCCCAATATCTCACCATCCCCCAGTCTCAATACCCTCCCTGGCCTCTGGTAACTTCTACTCTATGCTGTACTCCTGAGATCAGCTTATTTAGATTCCACACAGGAGTGTGAATGTACGGTATTTGTCCTTGTGTTCCTGGCTCATTTCACTGAATATTGAGTGAAAGTCTAGGATTTCCCATGTTGCAAAAGATATGATTTTATTTTTTTTAATGGTGGACTAGCATTTCATTGTGTATAATATAGACCACATTTGTTCAATCCATTGATTTGTGGATGAACACTCAGGTTGTTTTCATAGCTTGGCTACTGTGAATCCTGCTGCAATAAACATTGGATTGCAGATATCTCTTCAACATCCTGATTTCATACTTCGAAGTGGAATTGCTGGATCTTATGGTAATATTATTTCTTATTTTTTTTAAGGTGCTTACACAGTGATGTCATAGCAGCTATAATAATTTAAATTCCCACCAACAGTGTATAAGTACCCTCATTCCTCCACATCTGTGCCAGTATTTGTTATTTATTTTTTATTTTTTTATTTTTTTTAATAGAGACGGGGTTTCACCGTGTTAGCCAGGATGGTCTTGATCTCCTGACCTCATGATCCACTTGCCTTGGCCTCCCAAATTGCTGGGATTATAGGCATGAGCCACCGAGCCCAGCCTTTGCTATTTTTTTTTTTTTGTCTTTTTGATAATAGCCATTGTAACTGAGATGACACAGTTTCTCACTGATTTTCATTGGCATTGCCCTGATGATCAGTGACGTGGAACATTTTTTCATAGACAGCCATTTGCATGTGTTCTTTTGAGAAACATCTATTCAGATATTTTGCCCATATTTAATCAGATTTGTGTGTGTGTGATTAAGTTCCTTATAAATTCTAGATATTAAACCCTTGCAGATGCATAATTTGTGAACATTCTCTGTCATTCTGTGGGTTGTCTCTTCAGTCTGTTGATTGTTACCTTTGTTGTACAGAAGCTTTTTAGTCTAATCTCATCCCGTTTGTCTATTTAGGCATTTTTGGTGTTTTTGAGGTCTTACCCCAAAAAAATCCCTTACCAGACCAATGTCACAGAGCCATTTCCTCTATATTTTCTTCATAGTGTCAGGACTGAGACTTAAGTCTTTAATCCATTTTAAATTGATGATTGTAAGTGGTGAGAGATAGGGGATCCAGTTTTGTGTGTGTGTGTTTTTTTTTTTCATGCAAATATCCAGTTTTCCCAGGACCATTTACTGAAGAGATAGTTCCTTCCCTGATGTATGTTCTTTGTGTCTTTGTAGAAATGTAGCTAGCTGCAAGTGCATGGACTTATTTCTGTGTTCTCCATTCTGTTTCATTAAGCTATGTGTCTGTTTTTATGCTAGAACAATGCTGTTTTGGTTAGTATTGCTTTGTAGTATATTTTGAAGTTAGGTAGTATAATGTCTTCAGCTTTGTTTCAGCTTTGTTATTTTTACTCCAGATTTCTTTGGTTCTTCAGTATCTTTTGTGATTCCATACAAATTTTAGGATTGTTTTTTCTGTTTCTGTGAAAAATGGTCATTGGTATTTTAATAGAGATTGTACTGAATTTGTAAATCATTTGGGGTAGTATGGACATTTTAGCAATATTAATTCTTCTAATCCATGAGCACAGGCTATCTTTTCAGTTATTTGTAACCTCTTCAATTTCTTTTCTCTTTTCATTTTCTTTTCTTTTTTCTTTCTTTCTTTCTTTCTTTTTTTTTTTTTTTTTTTAAGACTGATTCTTGCTTTGTCACCCAGGCTACAGTGCAGTGGTTCTGGCATGACTTTGGCTCACTGCAACCTCCTCCCAGTTTCAAGTATTTCTCTTGCCTCAGCCTTCCAAGTAGCTTGAACTACAGGTGCACGCCACCACATCCAGCTAATTTTTGCATTTTTAGTAGAGATGGGGTTTCACCATGTTGGCCAGGCTGGTCTTGAACTGACCTCAGGTGATTCACCTTCCTTGGCCTCTCAAAGTGCTGGGATTACAGGTATGACCCACCGTGCCTGGCCCCTTCAGTTTCTTTCATGAATGCTTTACACTTTTCATTATAGAAATCTTTAATTCCTTGGTTAAATTTATTTCCCAGTATTTTATTTTGTTTTTTATATATTGTAAATGACATTGCTTTCTTGATTTTTTTTTTTCAGATAGTTCTTTGTTGGTGTATAGAAATGCTACTGATTTTTGTATTTGGATTTTGCAATCCTGAATTTTATTGAATTCATTCATTAGCTGTAACTTTTTTTGGTGGTGTCTGTAAGATTTTCTACACAAAGGACCATGTTGTTTGAGGCATAGAGTTGGCATGAGAAAAGGCGAAGAGCTAAGAACCCAACTTCAGTGCTGATGCGAGCATCGACTTCAGCTGCCTGCAGGGCTGGGGCTGTAGCATGGCTGAAGGAGGCCAGTCCAGGGCAGCGACAAAGTGTAGGGCCTGGCTCCTCCAGGGCCACCTCCCACAGAGGCACTGCAGTTTCAGCCAGGTGAGCTCAGCATTTTCCGCTTGCTGCCTACAGCAAAGGTGACCTGCTTCTGCTTCTGTGGTACGATGTTCACCTCTGTTCCCGGATGATGCATCCCAAGCCTAGTTTTTCTCCCCTAAGAGTCTCCATGTTTCTTAATCTTCATTTTATGGTTAAATCATTCAGTGCTGATGTTTGTTGTTTGTACTTAAAATTCTGAACAATGCACCACATAGAAAAAGAATGTCTGTATTACTGGGAATGAGGACAGTGCAGAGACTACAAGATGATTTTCAAATATCCATGCTTCGTATATTTTCTACTAGGAGAATTCGGCTTTTATTCTCATCAGCCAAAAGCTACATTTTCCAGTGTCCTTTGTAGCTAGGAACAACTGTGACATCATTGAATTGTGACATCATTTTGGTCAGTAAGATGCAAGTGAGGAGACCACACTGGACAGGTTTTAGGGACAGCTCTTTGAATATGGATGACGCAGCTGATATGTGTAATTTGCTCGTCAGTTTTCCGCTTTCTTCCTGTCTGAAGTGCAGCCATGACGGTCAGAGCCATGGCACCCATCTTGAGGCACGTGGATGAGAATCTCAGCCTAACGGTGGCAGAGGAAAAAGCCAGTATCTTCTGGGAATCTGGTATTCTGACGATTTAACGGAGCCCATGAAACAGTCCTTGAGTCCCTTGAAAGTTTGTATCCAGATGATTTTCATATGAGAGAATAGTATTTTATCACTCAATTTTTTAAAAAAATTGTTATTTGGGTTTTCTGATATACGCTGTCAAAACTAACCATAGCTGCCACATGCATCATCAAAAGGTATGATATGTTCATATACGTAAAATCGTATTTTATTTTCTACTCAAGACTTTTTAAAACAGGATAATATGATATTTGTGTTTCAAAAAGACCAAGCCTAACAGCAGCGTGGAAGCTCCTGGGTGAGGACAAGCACTGATATGCAAGACTTTTAGTTGCAGTATTATTTGCGATAGTGACGATTCAAAAATGCTGTAAGTTTCCATCAAGAGGGGGCACTTCTGAGTGGCATTCAAACAGTGTCTATAACGGAATACTCCTTAGCAGATAAAGGGAATGAATTAGATGCACTTGTGTCCACATGAATAGATCTCAGAAACATAGTAGGAGGGATAAAAGCAAGTTTTAAAATATTTTAACATGTCACTTACAGAAAACCAACTGTATGCATTTGTGATTTTTCTATAATGGTACACACACATATATATTGATATAAAAATGAACTTCAAGTATATACATTAATCTTATCATAGTTACCTCCTCAGCTTGAGTCAACTGAGGTAAAAGCAAGAATGAGATTAAAATGGTCTCTGGTTTACCTATAATTTGGTACATTTAAGAAATAAATAATGTATTTATCACATTTATAAACAGAAAAATTGCTGAAGGTAAACATCTATGATAGAGATTAACCCCTTTGTTTCTTTTCACGTTTCATCATGAAACCTCTTGGATTTAGGCTGAGGACCCGACATCTAGCCAGAGTCCACATTTCCCAGACTTCTTTGCAGCCAGATGTGGCTGTTGACACACTTGGGGTCAATGGACTGTGAGGATTTGAATCATTTCATCGAAGATACATTCGTTTTTTAAAAATATATATTTTATTGTGTTTTAGGTTTTGGGGTACATGTGAAGAACATGCAGGATTGCTGCACAGGTACACACATGGCAGTGCGGTTTGCTGCCTTCCTTCCCTTCACCTATATCTGGCATTTCTCCCCATGCTATCCCTCCCCAGATCCCCACCCCCACTGTCCCTCCCCTAGTTCCCCCCCACAGACCCCAGTGTGTGGTGCTCCCCTCCTTGAAGTTGAGAAGGAGGATGCCCTCTTTCTGCCAGTTGGGAATGGTGCAACTATAAATGACTTTGAAGCCACAGATTAGGGATAACAGAGCCTCCCCACCATCCTGGAGCCCTGAATACTCCCACTGAGCAGAGCCCTCCCACCTTCCCTAGACAGCTCCATGAGACAGAAATATGCTTTGCCTGGTCATCACCACTCAATGTTTAAGTCTTTGGGGTGTAACAACGTAGTCTATTCTTGGATAAGGACAAAGCCTAAATGTTAATAGAGATTAAGTTATGAATGAAGGGTCACGGCCAGTGATGACACTTACTTTTCACATTCTCATATTTCTCAAATTTTAGAAATAAATTTTGAAAAATACTTTCTGCCATCACTAAATGCTGGTAAGGATGCGAAATGATGAAAATTCTCTTACCCTGCTCGTGGGAAAGTGAACTGGCATAAACTTTTTGGAAAATGTTTCTCAGTACTAAAGCCACACATTGCTATACAGTAGGACACAGACATCCCATTCCTGAGTGCACACCTTCAGGAGCTGAATGCTCATTTCTTTTCTGTTTTTTATACTTTAAGTTCTGGGGTACATGTGCAGAACGTGCAGGTTTGTTACATAGGTATACATTGCCATGGTGGTTAGCTGCACCCATCAACCCATCATCTACATTAGGTATTTCTCCTAATGCCATCCCTCCCCTAGGCCCCCACCTCCCAACAGGCCCCAGTGTGTGATGTTCCCCTCCCTGTGTCCATGTGTTCTCATTGTTCAACTCCCACTTATGAATGAGAATATTTGGTGTTTGGTTTTCTGTTCTTTTGTTAGTTTGCTGAGAATGATGGCTTCTAGCTTCTTCCATATTCCTGAAAAGGACATGAACTGATCCTTTTTCATGGCTGCATTGTATTTCATGGTGTATATGTGCCACATTTTCTTTATCCAGTCTATCACTGATGGGCATTTGGGTTGATTCCAAGTCTGCTATTGTGAACAGTGCTGCAATAAACATATGTGTTCATGTATCTTTATAATAGAATGACTTATAATCCCTTGTGTATATACCCAGTAATGGGATTGCTGTGTCAAATGGTATTTCTGGTTCTAGATCTTGAAAATACATGTGCAGGTAGGTGCAGAGACAAGTTATGCATAACAGTCCCACACTGGAAGCAACTCAAATACCCACCCATAGAATAGACAATGTGTGGTGTATTCATATAATGGATACTATGCAGCAACAACGCCACAAAAATACTCATTTATGCAAAACGTAGATGCATCCCCTGATGTGATTTTGGTGGAAAGAAGCCAGGCATGACAGAGTATGTACGATATGACGTCATTCATATGATGTCCAAAAACAGAGACGCAAGTCCCTGGTTTTAGAGGTCAGAATACTTCTTTTCCTTGGGTAGGAGTGGGTCCTGGCTTGGAGGGGACATGTGGGTGTCTGTTGGAAGAAAGGGAATGTTCTCACTGTTTACAATAGCAAATATCTGGAACCAACCCAAATGCCCATCAATGATAGACTGGACAAAGAAAATGCAGCATACATACACCATGAAATACTGTACAGCAATTAAAAAGAATGTTTGTGTCCTTTGTAGGGACATGGATGAACCTGGACACCAACATTCTCAGCAAAGTGATACAAGAACAGAAAACCAAACACAGCATGTTCTCACTCATAGGAGGGTGTTGAACAATGAGAACACATGGACACAGGGAGGGGAACACTACACACTGGGTTCTGTTGGGGGTGGAGGACTATGGGAGAGACATTGGGGGCAGGGAAGTTGGAAAGGGATAACACTGGGAAAAATGCCTGATGTAGGTGACGGGGGTGTGGAGACAGCAAATCACCATGACATGGGTGCACCTATGCAACAATCCTGCAAGATCTGCACATGTACCCCAGAACTTAAAGTACGACAAAAAAGGAAAAAGAAAAGGAATGTTCTGTACTCAGCTCTGACACCTGGGTAAGTGACGGCATGGCATGCTCCATTTCATTGCACTGTACGCTTACGGCTTTTGTATGTGTGATGACGCAATGATAAGTAATTTAAAAAATATCCCTAATCACCATTCAATTAAGTGTTGAAATAAAATTGTAATCAAAACATGAAAAGGATCACTGAGACATAATTTCACAGAGCAATCGTTCCCTGTGTAACAGGCCACATGGAATCTGCTTTGAAGCTTTCTTATCGAAATTCTCTGCAGAATCACTTAGGCCATCTCTGCCGTCCATGATCTTCTCATTCTGAGCCTCTAGGTTTTAGGCCCAGCATAGGATTAAAAATATCCGGTAGCTGCCAGATGCACAGTTTCCTTGCAGGACTTTCCTCGACAATCAGTGTTGCTGGGAGCCAGGTAGAAAGGGAAGTGACACAGGATTTGGGACATTGGGAATTACTGAACACATGACAGCAGTAAGAGAGCCTCTGTTTGAACTAAATGCCCATGTCTGGTAGCAGACAAGTCCCAGTAAGAATGGCTCAGCCCAAACATGGGATGGCCAATATCCTGTTTATATTTTACAAGGAGCCATTGTTTTTAAACATTAACTTAGTTACCTCCCGCTTTTTTTCTCTTTATCCCCCTTTTCCTCCTCCGTTCAAGCATGAACTATTCTCTTCTGTTCTCAATGTTCAGCATCAAGGTGAGTGGATACACTGTCCTCCGAGCACTGGAGTTTTTTAAAGTGTGTTAGAGTTCACGATTTTATTTTCCAAATATGTGCTGACCTTTCTTTTGGTAGGATTGTTCGTTCCTGCCGTATGGAAATCAGGCTCGGATGCGTGCTTTGCTTTAACCCAT
Organism: Saimiri boliviensis; assembly: GCF_048565385.1. NCBI lineage: Eukaryota > Metazoa > Chordata > Mammalia > Primates > Cebidae > Saimiri > Saimiri boliviensis. The sequence goes on along the minus strand of NC_133455.1, from coordinate 3,634,292 downwards.
GACATGTGAGCAAAAGTGATATACCGCGTTTGGGGCAGATGCCTGAAGGATTACGGTTCCCAGACCTCCGTTCTCCATGCTCCCCAAGACAGACATGCCCCCGACGGGAACGGCTACTTCGCTCTCATCCCAGAATGAAAAAGAGGTGCCATTTCACTAAGCCTGACCGAGTACGGCGAGCAGTGAGAGCACACCACTAACCTCTGCTGTCACAAGCCTCTGTGATTCAGGCACACTTGTTTTCTAAACTCACTTTTACCACATCTGGTCCAAGAGGAAACAGAAAAGGCTCGTGTGCACAGAAGTAACAGATTGTGGAGTATGCATGATAACAGCAGAATGGGACTTCCTGTCCTCAGGATGAAAAGACACTTCCTCAAAAGGGTATTTGAGAGGAAAACACGGAGGGAAGAGAGATGGTGAGTGTCTGAACCAAACGGACCGTTCTGTTTCTCTGTGTTCCCAAGAGAGGATGCTGGAAACTCTGAGGAGACGTGGAGACGGAGGAGCTGGGCATTCCATGACTCATGTTTTACTTAGAAGTCAGAATTTAGAGGGGAAATGATCGCATGGTGCATGGAGGCAAAGAAGATCTTAAACAACACCGTGGAATTTCTCTGGGCTGGATAACCTAAGCACAGAACACACTTGTCGTGTGTCCTATAATAACATGGGCATATCTAAGAGGCTGCTGGATTTGGAGGTGACTTGTGCATGGAGAAGATCCACAATGTAGAGAAACCTGTACCGACCTGCAGCTGAAGCCCAGGCAGACAAGAGGCCTGCTGATGTCCGCTGGCTACATGATGGATGCAGATACCCCTTTGCCTCCCTCTGGAACACTCATGATGGCAAGCCACGGGGAGTGTAGGGAGAGTTCTGCTCACAGGCTTGAAGCCTGGGTTGGCAGGAGGAGTGCGTGGAAGAACGCAAGAGAATTGAGACTGATGTGCATTTAGCAACAGAGTGGATGGATGCTGGCAACAGAAACGAAAAACAACCATGGAAACATTATGTGAACATTTGTTCGTGCAAGCTTTTAGATGGATTTGCATCTATTATTATTGCATTTACTGGTGATCCTTGAGGTCTTCACTTGTCCAACTTTGATGATTGCTTTGATGCATTCAATGACATAAAAGTCAGGATCTAGTCACGAAAGCAGAGCTACCATCGAGTTCAATAGAGCAAATTTAATCCGGGGTACTGGTTTAGAAGATGCTGGATGTTCACTACGATGTGCAAGACTGCATGTACATATCTGTACATGTGCAACACTTCTGTAAAAACTTCCAAAGGCATTAACAGAACTAGAAACCATAAGAGGAACTGTTAAGGCAACCTGTGGATGGTGCATTTCTAGCGATGGAGGCAACAGGAAGGGGTTGATCTTACCCAAACCAGAAACTACAGATGTCTGGGAGGAGTGGGCATCCAAGCAGGGGCTGCTTATGAGAGCCGGGGGCACAGAGGAGATACAGCCACTGTGGGAGACGCTGTCCGAGACAGAGAGAGAAATGGCCTGACTTCCACGTTCTCCTTGCCCTTAAAAGTCCTACTCTTCAATCCAGCAATCTCACTACTGGGCATATACTTAAGGAAAAATAAATTGTTCTACCAGAAAGACCCCTGCACCCTTCTGTTCACTGCAGCACTATTTATAGTAGCAGTTATGGAACCAACCCAGGTATCCAGCAATAGTAAATAAAGAAAATGTCATACATACACACCGTGGGATCTTACACAGCCATAAAAAATGATGAAATCATGACCTCCACAGCAACACGAAGGCAGCGGGAGGCTGTTACCTTAAGCAAAGTGTTGCAGAAACAGAAAACTGAGTGATGCAGGTCCTCGCTTATGAAGGCTGAGTATTGGGTACTCACGGACGCGAAGATGGCGATAGTAGACCCGGGGCTGCTAGAGGCAAGAGATAAGGAGTGAGGCAAGAGTTGGAAAACTACCCATTGGGTGCTTATGTGAACTTCCTGGGTGACAGGTTCAACTGCACCCCAAACCCCAGTGTCACCCAGTATCCCAGTGTAACAAACCTGCACGGGTACCCCCAGAATCTAAATCAAAAGTTGCATAAGAAAAACAAACAGAGGCTGGGCCAGGTGGCTCACGCCTGTAATCCAAGCACTCTGGAGGCCAAGGCGGGCTGATCACCTAAGGTTGGGAGTCCAAGACCAGCCTGACCAACATGGTGAAACCCCGTCAAAAAAAAAAAAAAGAAAAGAAAAGAAAAGAAAAGAAAAACAAACAGCCTCCTACCCTTGTCTTTTGCTGGCCAAATGTTTCCAGCATCCAGTGCACAAAGGAGCCTGAGAATGACAGTTCGGGGTGACACACTCCATTCGATTCAGGGCAGAGAAGGGAAGTGTGGAGAAGGGATAGGTGAGCACCGTTCGGGAAACACCTGCTTCAACATCAACCCAGTTGACCAGTGCACTCGCTCTTGGGAGCAGGAATATGTGTTAATGGAGAAATGATGGACTTAAGAGTCGCAAGACTCAACCCTTTCCTGATGCTGAAACCTCAGGTAAGTCACTCAAGGGTCCTCACCTTCTGAGAGACAAAGTCTACAAATTAAAGGGGGAGGCTAGGACACCAGAGGTGGTTGGCGAGCGGTGGAGTCTTCTGAATCCACATTGCACAGGCATTCCATTCTCCTTCCACCTGTCACAGAGTATCTCGAGTGGTTTGACTAACATGGAGTGGGATGTGCTAGAATTGGTTATAGTCTCAGAGCTCAGCAAAATCTAGACAGCCATTTATCGGATAAATAATGCTGAAATCCGTGCCCAGCCTCATGTAAGTCATACTTGGATATGATTGGGCATAGCCTAAAACTGGACCAGAAGGGAGTCAGATGCATTTCACGTACAACCCGAAGTCCTTCCAATGCCTTACCTGGATTCATCTTGGTGTTTGCAAGAGCGTGTGGATGCCACGTTGCCAGGTGTGCTGCCCAGATCACCCCTGTGGGAGGAGGGTGGTGGTGGCTGACAACCTCTGAAATGAGCCACCTCACCCAAGATCATGCTGCCTCCAAGGTAGACGCTTCCTCGAGTGAGTCCTCAGGGTAGGGGGGGAGAGGCCAGGCACCCTTGCCTTGGGGTGGGGCATCTTTGAAGGGTCACCCCACTCCACAGTTCCCTTGAGGTCAGCTGAGGCTGTTGTTGAAATGTGAAACTGCCTCAGACCTCAGCTCCTGCCTCTTTCCAGTCCTGCTTCCTCCTCTCTTCCACAAGTCACTTCCAAGGGCAAAACCCTATGAACGTGCTGCACACCCATCTCCATCTCACAGCCTGCTCTCTGGGCAACTCCTCCGAAGACCAGTGTGTCCTTCAGCAGGGGGATTCAGAAGGCGAGCTGCCTCTCTGACCCCATCCCACGCCTCAAGTTCTATATCAGTCTGTGGGTACCATGAGTCTCTAGTATTTGAGCCATGAAGTCCCATTCTGACATCATCAAAAACTGCTTTCTATGCTCTCTGGTCTGATGAATATAAGAGAACAAAACCGGCCTCAGCCTAGGAACTGCTATTCCAGGGTATCCTGGGGAATCCTCCCCATTGCCTCCCTCCCACTGCTGGACTAGGCCTCCCTGGCTCCGGTTCTGTCTCTCTCCCTTCCCCATGTCTCTCTCTCCACTCCTTCCATATCCGTTTCCTTTCATCCCTCACTCAGCTCTCTCCCAAAGTTAATTTTTGTTTCCTAAACAACGTCCTTCCCCATTTCCCTGCACTCAGCTCCCCCTTCTCTGGAGTGCCGTCTCTTCCTGTTGCTGTGCACCTAGTTCAGAGGATGTATGTCTTTCCTTCTCAGATCCGAATATGAGCGCTCAAGCCAGGCCTGACCAATGCACATGTTTCACAGTCTTTGTCCACAGTGACTGTTTTTTCGTATGGCCATGTGTTCCAAATAACTGCAGTCATCAAAACGGCAAAATTTAATTTTTTTTCTGAATTGACAAGGAGAAGATTTGCTTTCTTAAGAACGAGGGCACAATAAGGCCACACACCTACAACTATCTCATTTGAGAAACTTTGAGAAAGTTGACAAGCAATGTGGAAAGGACTCCCTATTTAATAAACCATGCTGGGATAACCAGCTAGCCACATTCAGAATGCTGAAACTCGATTCTTTCCTTATACTGTAGAGAAAAATTAACTCAAGATAGAGTAAGGCCTTAAATATAAAACCAAAAACTATAAAACCCTGGAAGAAAACCTAGGCAATACCATTCCAGACATAGGAATGGGCAGAGTTTATGATGAAGACACCAAAAGCAATTGCAACAAAAATTGACAAAGGGATCTAATTGAACTAAAGAGCTTCTGCACAGCAAAAGAAACTACCAACAGAGTAAAGAGACAACCTGTGGCATGGGAGAACATTTTTGTAAACTATGTATTTGGCAAAGGTCTAATATCCAGCATCCAAAAGGAACTTAAACAGATTTACAAGAAAACAACAAACAACTTCATTAAAAAGTGGGCAAAGGACATGAACAGGCACTTTCCTTTTTTCTATTTTATTTAAGTTCCAGGGCACACGTGCAGTATATGCAGGTTGTTACACAGGTAAATGTGTGCCACAGTGGTTTGCTGCACCTATCAACCCATCACCTAGGTATTAAGGCCGGCACGCATCAGCCTTTTTTCCTGATGCTCTCCCCACCTCCACCCTCCTCTGACAGGCCCCAGTGCTGGTTGTTCCCCTCTGTGTCTATGTGTTCCCATGAATAGACACTTTTCCAAAGAAGACAAACATGCAGCCAACATTCATGTGACAAAAAGCTCAACATCACTGATTGTTAGAGAATGCAAATCAAAACCACAGTGAGATACCATCTCACATCTGTCAGAACGGTGACTATCCAAAAGTCAAAAATAACAGATGCTAGAGAGGTTGTGGAGAAATAGGAATGCTTATACAATGTTGGTGAGAATGTAAATTGTTCAATCATTGTGGAAAGCAGTGTGATAATTCCTCAAAGAATGAAAAACAAAATTATCATTTGACCCAGAAATCCCATTACTGGGTGTATACCCAAATAAATATAAATTGTTCTGTTATAAAGACACGTACACATGAATGTGCACTGCAGCACTACTCAAAATAGCAAAGATATGGAATCAACCCAAACGTCCATCAATGAAAGACTGGATAAAGAAAATGCAGTCCATATTCACCATGGAATACTATGCAGCCATAAAAAAACAATGTCATATCCTTTGCAGCAACATGGTTAGAGCTGGAGGCAGTTATCCTCAGCAAACTAATGCAGAAATGGAAAACTAAATACCATATATTCTCACTTACAAGTGAGAGCTAAATGATGAGAACACACGGACACAGAGGGGAACAACACACACTGGGGCCTATGCGAGGGTGGGGTGTGGGAGGATGCAGAGAATCAAGAAAAGAACGAATAGGTACTCAGCTTAATACCTGAGTGACTAAATAATCTGCACAACAAACCCCTAAGATACAAGTTTACCTATATAGCAAGCCTGCACATGTACCCCTGAACTCTAAATCAAATTAAGTTAAATTTTATCAAAAGGTACTAGACTCTAAGCCTCTAGATTCTGGGGACTTCCTTTTCACTGCCTTGCATGTTTGTCTGAGACTGAAGCTAACATAAAGGAAAGGGAGATGAAGGGGAGAGGTGAAATTATAATGTCATCCCATGAACCCCTGGATCCAGCTGTGCCTGAAGCTTCTCCTTCTGAATTTTTCAGTCCATGGATCCATTAAGCTGGCGTAGGTTGGGCTTCTGTCACTTCCATCTTAAAGCCCTGGAGTTCAGCCCAATAAACCACCCATAGTCACAGTTCACAGCATCGCCTCCATTGGGAATTTGTATTCTTATTTGTTGCAGGTCAAGTTCCCAAGTAGCAGACTCTGAGATGCATGTATGTGCAGGAAGTTACTGGGATAAACATCTGTAGGGGAACGAAGGAAGCAGAACAAGGTAGAGGGAGAGGTCAACCCGTGACGCAGACGCAGGAAAGTCCTCAGGGTGTCCCTGGGGAGACGTGAACCTGAAGTGCCCCGCAGCGTTGCTCCCTCCAGGGGCTGGGGCTTTATACAGCTCTGTCTACCAGTCACTGGCTCAGAGAAGGTGACTCCCTGCTGTTGAGGGCAAATGCAGAAGAGGGACTCAGGTGGCAGGTGATGGGTGCTGGCTCTCAGTGCTTCTAGCAGCTGCTGGTGGAAGTGGGGTGTGCGAGTCTCAGCATTGAGCTGGTGGAACTGGGTGGTACACCAGGGCACCCACCAATGGTCCACTGAGTCATTAAGGACATACAGAAGGGGGCACTCTTGGAGGGGATGTGGTGTGACTTGGTTAGCCCTTCCATCCCTAATTCCCTGGAATATCGGGCATCCCTGAGAATATCCATGTCAGGCTTTGCATAGCTTGAACCCTAGGCATTGCGCATTGCAACCTCTGGAGCTGTGCACCTCAGCCTCCCTGCTGTTTCCTGCTAATTCCTATGCAGAAACGCTCTCGTGTATTCATTCAAAGATACGTGCGGAGAATATGATATCTCAGGAGTTGGGGTCATTACAGTGAATGAGAGAGACAAGATCTCTGTCCCTATGGGGAATAAAAGCATGAAATCCTTACACACATGCCTAACTTTATTAATTGATTTTTTAATGTCCGCTTTGTCCCATTAACACTTCTAAAATCTCTGCTCTTGAAGATCTCAATCCTTCTACCTCCTGAGCGGAGATGAAAAAGATACTCACAGCAGAACAAGGTAGCGGGAAAAAGCAAACAGCATTGTTGTTTCCCATGCCATGGTGAGGGCAGGTGCTGCGTGAAACTGATTACAAGAGGGAAATTAAGAGCTGCTGTCAAAAATATATTTCAGGGTTTGATTTTTCACAATTTCCTCCTCTCTTACTTAAAGGAGGAAAAAATGCTGCGGCAGTGATTTCTTTATTAGAAACAGCAATTGTCCCTGCCAAGTTTTAATCAACTCACCTGGCCATGAGACCCGGCTGGCATTAACTGTCTTCGGGAAATGAATGCCTCAGATATGGAGCATAGTCTTAGCAAGTACACAGCAAAGTCCCCAAGTGGACCACGCACAGCATTATCAAACCACTGATTCATTGCAGCACTGTTCACAATAGCAAAGACCTGGAACCAACCCAAATGCCCAACGATGACAGACTGGACAGGGAAAATGTGGTACCTATACACCATGGAATATTACACAGCCATCAAAAACGATGAGTTCACGTCCTTTTTAGGGACATGGATGAACCTGGAAACCATCATTCTCAGCAAACTGACACAAGAGCAGAAAACCAAACACCACATGTTCTCACTCATAGGCGGGTGTTGAACAATGAGAACACATGGACACAGGGAGGGGAGCACTACACACTGGGGTCCATTGGGGGAAAATGGGGGAGGAACGGGGGGTGGGGAGGTGGGAAGATATAGCATGGGAAGAAATGACAGATACAGGTGAGGGGATGGAAGGCAGAAAACCACACTGCCATGTGTGTACCTATGCAACAATCTTGCATGTTCTTCACATGTACCCCAAAACCTAAAATGCAATAAAAAAATAAAAAATAAAAAAATAAAATAAAATAAAATAAACCATTGATTCAAATCTACAGCCAATCTGCAGTGTCGAGAATCCTGCTACTCACCAGAGTCCACAGTGCAGAACCCGCCCTTCCCCAGCCCAAACCAGCCGTCTCTCCCTGTCTCTCTCTCCCCATCTTCCCTGACACTGGGAAAGTGATTTTCTGGAGTAAAAACGATTGCAGTCACACTCTCAATTTGCTTTTCCAATGACCATCCAAAAGCCAGCACTTTATCCAATTTCACTTTTTCATTTAAGAGGCATTTCTGTCTCAGGAAATTGTCTAGGTCCATCTTCCCACTTCAGCCATTGTAACTGGCACTATTATGCAAACATAACCCTTTTATTAAATCGACTTGCTTTCTTTACCAATACATTCATTCTGAAAGGAAGCATTATGACACTACCGTGAAGTGAAAACCGGTATTGTTTGCAGTAAATAGAAAAGAGCCCTAAACACAACCAAGAGAAAATAAAGCAATGTTATTAATTCTAACTACACACTGCCTGCCAAAGGCTCTGCGTCTGGACTCTTAGTCTCCCATGAAGAATGAGGTAAGCAAATATGAGGATTTAAAGACATCTTGTATGGAAAAAAGCCTTTCTCCTTGAGGTAAGCAGAATGATGGGAAAAAAAGCTGAAAAGAGGCTAACTTTCTTGCCAAGAGGTTCCTTGCTGTCTAAGTGCTGTCTGTGCACTGCACAAATTAGCTCACTCTCTTTTGAAGAATCTTGCAGTGGTAGTGAAGCTTTTCTACATGTGCACGGTCATTCTACAAACCAGAGCGTATAAACAAACACACAGTCATTCCACAAACCAGAGCACAGAGTGATGTGCGAACAGCCGTCGGGTTCCGGAGACCTTAGTTCCTTGTTGACTCTACTGCTAAGGAGTTGGGTGATGCTGGCTTCATCACCTAGCCCATCTGGGTACTATTTATCTGATTTGTTATAATCCGCAAAGTGTCTTTCAGCCTCCAGAAAACAGTTGAGTCCTTGACAACAAGAATTATGTCTTATTTATCTAGATCTCCAGGACGAGCATGAAATGAGATAAAGTCCGTAACGTTTTCAGCATCATGTTTGGCTTCGTGGATGCTCAGTGAGTTCGTGCAGCACGAATGAATGAGGGAATTCAGTCAGTGGGCTGTTGTCTACCTCAGCCACACCAGGAAGCACCTCACACATTCATCTTTTTATTCTTTACAATCTCACAGTGTGGTGCCCATTATTTTTGTTTTACAAATGCAGAAACCGAGGCTTAGACTGACTAAATTATTTTTTCTTTTTCTTTCCTTTTTTAAGTTATGGAGTACATGTATAAGTTTGTTACATAGGTAAATTCATGTCACAGGGGGTTGTTGTGCAGATTAGTTCATCACCCAGGTACTAAGCCTAGTACCAATTAGTTATTTTTCCTGAACCTCTCTCTCTCCTCCTACTCTCCACCCTCTGACTGGCCCTAGTGTGCGCCCTTCCCCTCTGTGTGTCCATTTGTTCTCATCGTTTAGCTCCCACTTACAAGTGAGGACATGCAGAGAACTTGATTTTCTGTTCCTGTGTTAGTTTGCTAATAATGGAGTCCAGCTCCATATATGTTGCTGCAAAGGATATGATCTCCTTCTTTTTCAGGGCTGTATAGTATTCTGTGGCATATAGGTACCACATTTTTTAAATTATACTTTAAGTTCTGGGGTACACGTGCAGAACGTGCAGGTTTGTTACACAGGCCTACACGTGCCATGGTGGTTTGCTGCATCCATCACCCCATCATCTACATCAGGTATTTCTCCTAATATTATCCCTCCCCAAACCCCCCACCCCCGGCTATCCCTCCCCTACCACCACATCCCCTGACAGGCCCTAGTGTGTGATGTTTCCATTCCTGTGTCCATGTGTTCTCATTGCTCGACACCCACTTATGAGTGAGAACATGCGGTGTTTGCTTTCATGTTCTTGTGTCAGTTTGCTGAGAGTTTGCTGATAATTATGGTTTCCAGCTTTATCCATGTCCCTGCAAAGGGCATGAACTCATCCTTTTTTATGGCTGCATAGTATTCCATAGTGTATATGTGCCACATTATCCTTAGCCAGTCTATCTTTAATGAGCATTTGGGTTGGTTCCAAGTCTTTGCTATTGTCAACAGAGCCACAATAAACATATGTGTGCATGTGTCTTTATAATAGAATGTTTTATACTGCTTTGGGTATATACCCAGTAATGGGATTGCTGGGTCAAATGGAATTTCTATTTCTAGATTCTTGAGGAATCGCCACACTGTCTTCCACAATGGCTGAACTAATTTACACTCCCACCAACAGTTAAAAGCGTTCCTATTCCTCCATATCCTCTCTACCATCTGTGGTCTACTGACTTTTTAAGGATCACCATTCTAACTGGTGTGAGATGGTATCTCAATATGGTCTTGATTTGCATTTCACTAATGACCAGTGATGAGCTTTTTTTCATATGTTTGTTGGCTGCGTAAATATCTTCTTTTGAAAAGTGTTTATATCCTTTGCCCACTTACTGATGGGATTGTTTTTTTCCTTATAAATTTGTTTAAGTTCTTAGTAGATTCTGGTTATAGCCCTTTGTCAGATGAGTAGATCACAAAAAATGTTTCCCATTTTGTTGGTTGCTAGATCACTGTAATGAGTTTCTTTTGCTGTGCAGAAGCATTCAAGTTTAATTAGATGCCATTTGCATGGTACTGGCACCTAAACAGAGACATGGACCAATGGAACAGAACAGAGGCCTCAGAAATAACGCCACACATCTATAACCATCTGATCTTCAACAAACCTGACAAAAACAAGCAGTGGGGAAAACATTCCCTGTTTAATAAATGGTGTTGGGAAAACTGGCTAGCCATGTGCAGAAAGCTGAAACCTTCCTTACACCTTATACAAAAATTAACTCCAGATGGATTAAAGGTTTAAACATAAGACCTAACACCAGAAAAACCCCAGAAGAAAACCTCACAATACCATTCAGGACATAGGCATGGGCAAGGACTTCATGACTAAAACACCAAAAGCAATGGCAACAAAAGCCAAAATAGACAAATGGGACCACATTTTCTTTATCCAGTTGGCCAATGGTGAGCATTTACATTAATTCCAAATTTTTCAAAGACTGTAATAATAGTGAAGTGTATTTTAAAAGCATTTTTGCTTTGAAAAACTTTGATCCTACAGGAAAAATAGGGGGGTTGATAGGACGAATGAATGTTTGCCCTGCATGTGAATAGCCATGTGAGTTCTACCGTGTTTCCTCATCTGATGCTCCAGGCCTAAAGTATTTTGAAGTAATTTACATGAGGCATATTATTAATTTCTACACTATATTTACTATTTGACCCAATGCCAGTAATGTATCACATATCAAATATTTTTGAATGCTCAAAAGTCGTGAGACACAGGAGGTGCCCCGGATCTCTGAAAGAAACATATGCCTCCTGGAATTCCACCCAGTCATCAGCAGTGAATAAGATAATGGCTCTGCCTTCCCTGCAGGCTAACTTCTTGTTTGTTTGTTTTTTTTAACCTTCTGAATAAAGTGAGATTTCATGGTTCATAATGGAAATGGAGTACTCTTAAAAGAGAAGACTCTGTGCATTGGTTTTAGGAGACCCTGAATTCAAATGTGAGAGCAGTCACTGCATCAGTCTTTGACTTGGGGAATACTGTATAAGCTCTCAGACCCTTACCCACTCAAGGATAAAAATGAAAATAAACCAACTTCACAGGAATGCTTTGAGAATAAGCTAGGTGATGTATAGGGCCATGCTTATTCCTGCCTGGTGTTAAAGGATGAATAATTAAGGAATGAATAACCAACCAGTTCAGCTTCTAATCACCATGTGGAGTTAGGTAAGACAGTAGTGTAAGTTTCCAATAAACCCACTGGACTTTCTAAGCCTGCAGAGCAGAGTTCTAGGTACTGAGGAGCAACATATATTAACACCTTCGGAATTTTGGAGGTTTCTCGTTGGTCATGCTAGACAGAAATATGGGTACGTGGAGATTCAGAACGTGAGTGTTTACTTGTCCAAATTCAATTTCAGATGGTGTTGAATACTGGGATGGCCATTCTCTAAACCATACAACACCAGAGTGATATGAGGTGGAATCATAAATGTGCCATTCTCAAGTGTCTCATGGTGTGACAAATCTCAGTGCACCAAATGTGAATCCAGTGTTTGAAAATTTGTAAGTTTTATATTGTGTGGTCCTCAGGGAAAGCCAACTCCTTCCTCAGGTATACACATAAAACACAGCAATCCCTGCTCCCCAAACAGAAGCACTGGCCTGTTCAGTGCTGGATGACAAATGAATATGTGGGATCGGTTGGAAGTGAGTGCTCTGTCTTGTGGTCCAAAGATTTTCAAAAACAATTTTGACTCTAAAAGAGTTTTATTGTGGTTTTGATCTGCATTTCTCTAATGATCAGTGATGCTGAGCTTTCTTTCCTATGTCTTCTTTTGAAACACGTCTGTTCATGTCCTCTGCCTACTTTTGTATGGGTTTTTTTCCTGCAAATTTGTTTAAGTTCATTCTAGATACTGGATATTAAACCTTTATCAGATGCATAGTTTGCAAACATTTTCTCCCATTCTGTAGGTTGTGTTTACTTTGCTGAAAGTTTCTTTTGCTGTGCAGAAGCTCTTTAGTTAGATCTCATCTGTCAATTTTTGCTCTTGTTGCGATTGCTTTTGGCGTCTTTGTCATGAAGCCTTTGCTGTGCCTATATCCTGAATGATATTACCTAGGGTTTCTTCCAGAGTTTTTATAGTTTGGGGTTTTACATTTAAGTCTTTAATCCACCTTGAGTTAATTTTCTGCAATCTGTATAACAAACCCACATGACATAAGTTTACCTATGTAACAAACCTGCACCTGTACCCTGAACTTAAAAGTTTTAAAAAAGTTTCAATGATGCTTTGATTTCACAGTCTAATCCCATGTAAGCGAAGAGGCTATGTGAAATTTCAAGTAGTGGTAAAATGCACTCCAGTTTCAAAAGGAAGAAAGAAGCAGCGCTATGCTTCAAAAAATCTTGACATTAATGTGCTGTTGGCAGCATCAGCAGTGAAACCAGGATTTGCAAGTTCGTTTGGATCCCTGCAACAGGGAACACATGGGAGCCCATTCAGGCAATCAGTTAGCACCTGGAAGGGCATTTCAGCAACAAGAAATTTCCGTCACTTCTTACAGGGTCTCCTTGGGCTCCAGCAAGTGTGGCACTTCTTCCTTCCTGATGCACTGAAATTCAAATGATGCTGCTGCCCTCTCAGAAATGCTCAATTCATGGGCTTCCTACAAATGGAAGCATGGTTCAGGTCAATAAAATGCAAAGATGCTAGAAAAGAGTTTTTAATAAATATACATCCGAAAAAATCTGCCAGAATTTACCCAGCTGGCAAGTTAGAACCCTGACATGCAGGCATTCATCATGGTAGATGCGACTTAAAGCTTTGATCTGTGTGACTGCATAGTTAGCAGATCCCCTGCCTGCATGCGCCTGGCTTTCTCGTGTGACTATTTTGCTGCATATCTGGTTCCTGCAGAACGAACATTAGTTACAGCTACTAGATGCTCTATGCAGAAGTCTGGATAGCAATCACAGGGAAATCAATCATGTAAATTAGTGAAATGTTGAAAAACAGGAGAACTAGCATGTGAATAACCAAGGCAAAATCTCATGATAAAGTATGTAAAGCCAAAGATTAAATTTGAATAAGAAAGCAGAGGTAAAGTGGATTTATTAAAGATATTAAAGATGTCAAGAACTAAAAACCTGGCCACAGAGGCATGCCCAAATTGGAGTTATTGTCATGTAACAAGAAACCCAGAGAAAAGACAGCCAGGACTGGTATGGCAGCTTCATGATTTCAAGAGAAACCCAGGCAGGAGGACAGGGCAAAGGCAGAAGAAATATGGCACTGAAAACTATCCCTCTAGAAGCTTCACCTAGAAAATTCCACCTGCACTTGATTGGCAAGAACTGGGTCACACGGCTACAGTAGCTGCAAAGGAACCTGGGAAGTTGTTTGACCTGGGAGCATTGCTGCCTCTAACAGTGAGTAAGGATGAAGGGCAGGAAGGACGGTAGGCAGGCAGGTAGCAATCTGCCACAGAGACATAAAGCCCAGGAGAAACAGGACGTCTTGAATCGAGGTTCCTGGAGGTCAGTTACAGACACGAACTGTCGTCTCTAAGCCTTGGCGAATTCTTCCCAGGTCTCCATCTCCTCTGAGATGCCATGCAGGAATCATGATAGATGACATCTCCACACCATCCCATTTGGCCCACTTTCAGAACAGTGAAGAAAAAGATTAGATTTTGTCTGAGAAGAGGGCAGTGTTGTGCCTGTCTTGGAAAAAATAAATAGCATGCCAAACATCGGAAGAAAGGCATTTCTCTGTTAATTGTGAGGACCATGATGAGTGTACTTGGGTTTGACAGATTGAGAACCAAACACTTCACACGTACTTTCTAGTTGGTCAGTAACACTTGGAAGCCCTCTCTGAAAAGGTAGCTGCTGTTTCCATCTTCGGTGTTTACAAAGTGATTCTGCTCACATTCCTTCCTCTTAGTTTTAGTGAATGTTGACTTAATTGTTGCAAGGGCCTTCACCTTCGTCACACCTCATCAGTGACACTCTGGGAGTCAAGTGTACAACTGAGGGTCCCTGTCAATGTACGGGTAAGTTAAGGGGATTATCAGGTGAGCACTTACATTATCCTACTGCATACATCCTGGGAATTCGTAATTTGATAATTGGTTTTTCTTCTAAAATCTTTGTTGATCCATATCTTCTGGTGAGTATTTTTAAAAGAAAGGAATTAAAAAAAAGAAGGTAAGAAAGAAGAAAAGAAAGAAAGGAGGGAGAGAGACAGAGAAAGGGACAGGCAGAAACTTGCTGGCTTTTCTGCCAATTTAGTCTAATTTACCCCTCCCTGCAGACTCCCTTCTTGTTCAATAGTTAAATCAGGTATAACGTCTAGATTCTTTTGTAACATTTAAAAATTATGTTTGTATCCCAGGTCTTAGCATAAGTCCAGACATGTTGTAGATGTCTGGGCCTTGGACCTTCCTGGTTCGGAGCCTGTTAGGAACTGGACCCTGGGGCAGGAGGTGAGTGGTGGCGGCGGGGAAGGAGCATCACCACGTGAGCTCCACCTCCTGTCAGGTCAGGGGCAGCATTAGATTCTCCAAGGAGCCCAGACTCTGTTGTGAACTGCACATGTGAGGGGTGCTCCTTATGAGAATATAAGGGTAAATGTAATGTCCTTGAAAAAGCCTGAAACCATCAGCCACCTCCCTGCAGTCCATGGAAAAACTGCCTTTGATGAAACTGGCCCCTGGTGCCAAAAAGATTGGGGACCGCTGTTTTAGATGATCTAAGAAGGCATGCCTCCTAAAGGAAGCCCACAGCTGCTTGCTTTCGCATCGTGGGTGACTGGCTTTTGTGCATGGTGCCTCTTTGCTTGGAATTCCTTCCCGTAGCATCTATCCTTTCTAAATCCAAATTGCATTCAAAGAAAGGGCTAAGGTTTCTCCTTTCAACTGGAGAGGTCCTTTTCTATTAACAGCACATTTTTTTATATTATTTGGTAACAAATAATGGAAACCCCACACTCTCTGAAGTCAAAAAAGTAACTTACAAAGGGATTTATTGACATGTGATGAAAAACTCTAGCAGTGGCTGGGCCCAAAGGTCCAGGTTGTGTTGAGGGTGTGCTGGCTTCTCTTCTGACCTCACCTGTGTATGAACGCTGACTGCTGTGGGCAACACCGGCAGCTCCAGGCTCCACCTGCAGTGATCTTGCATCCAGAGACTGAGGATGTCTCTTCTCTGATTGCTCCCTGACAGTCCTAGAATTGAATCTTATTGTCTCTCCTTGACTTGGCTTGGGTCGTACGCTGAGTCTTTGACTCTTGAACTAATCACTGCTACTATTGTGTGTGTGTCTGTTGTTTTTGTGTCTGTCTAAGAGTCTGTGTGTGATGCTCTGTTTGGTGTCACCTTGTTCTGACATCTTCCCCAAAACTGGTTTAGTGACAGTTATCCCTTAATCAGATGAACTGAGAGTAAGAGAGGGGTGGTTTTCCAAAGACCAGTTGGAGTGATCTTCTAAAACGGGTACCAGGCAGTAACCACAGCAATGTTCACTTTAGGGACTGCTTGGCTTACACCATGGATTATAAATCTGTCTAGTTTGATTATCCTTCTGCCCAGAATCTAATTCCTGGAGGTTAGCTTCTGTGTCCCATTGAACTTCGTTCCCTACCAAGCGCTAAGCAGAACACACTGAACGCTATGCACTTAACTGAATGCCAGTTCCAAGCACTGCTATTGAGACTATGTTATGGAGCTATGAAAAAGATTAGACTTCAGATTGAGAGGTATTGATGTAAGGCACTCCTCTTGGTATCCATGCTCCATTCCCATGTTAATGGTGCAGAGTGTGGCTCAGGTGACAGATGTGGGAACCAAAGCCAACAGGGTCAGTAATGTCAGCGATGAGGTCAAGGCAGGGGTCTCTCATGAAGGCTGTTCCTTGTGAGAACATCCTATGGGGGTTGTAACTGGCTTTAAGAAGTCTCCTATTTTTCTTCCAGTTGGGGCAATAATGGAGCTGTCAGATGGTTAAGCTAAGGTATCCCAGTTACAATGATACTTTACAGATAAGTGAACAATATTTTTAACAACAAGTAAAACCAAATGGCCCTGGAGTTGGTGTTTAAGTCAAGCTTAAGAAGCCTTGTCTTTGCATGTCCAAACAGTAAGAGCTCTCTCTTCAGAAATCACCTCTTTAGCTGTTGCATGAGCCAAGGACAGCAGGGTGTATAAAAGAACGGATTCCACCCTAAGAGGATTGACTTCCCGTCTGTGTCTCTGCCTCTGCTCTCCAGTTTGTCTTCACTCAGTCCTAAACCATCCATAAACATCATTACAATCCAAGATGGCAGTCAGTCAGTCTGCTTTTTCCTTGATGAACTCCATGGATGTGTATCCTGGTCGTAACCTCCCATCTCTAGTGAAGGGCAACCAAATGCAAGTGGAACAAACCCAACTAATTAGCAGTCAACCCAGAGAAAGCTTAAAAAGGATCCATAAGGAAATAAACATTCGTGGTGCAGCCCAGTCTCTCAGGACCACGTGAGGCACATCTGCAGTAGACAGATGCATGTGACCGGAAGCTCGGAGTGCTCTTCAGTTCAAGTGTCTGGGCTCTGGCTGCTGATTCTGGAGGAGAAACTACATCTATCCAGTAAGCATGCTCTTAGGTTCCAGCTTATGAAAGGGAATCCAAAGATAGGTGTATAAAGGCATGAGAATAAGACACCCAGAGCATTGAGACAAGAACAGTGCCCTAAAGTAGCAGGAATGAGCAGAGCTCTTGAGGTGGACGTCCTGGACCCAGATCCCAGCTCCATCCTGAATCAGCTGTGCAGACTTGGACAGGGTACCTGACCTTTCTGAGTCTCCATTTCCTTAACTTTAATTAAGTATAATTATAGTATCTATCCTATAAGGTGGTTTTGAACCAAGCGAGATCACGTATGGAGAATGGCTGAGTTACTCTTTCAAAAAGCACAGATTTGAGGGGAAAGTGCACAATGTATATAATGTGATCATAATGCAATTTGATGACAAAACATAAATAGTAGTGAAAACATGAAAGAAAAGGAAAATAGCTTTGGGAGAGGGAGCTGGGGAAGGCTACTAAGGAGGGCACCATTTCATTGGGTATTGAATTATTACCAGGAATTCTCCATGGACAGAAAGGGAAGGGGGCAGGGGGGACTCCAGATAGAAGTTACAGTGTGTACAAATGCATGGCAGCCTGAGAGCAGATCATGTGCCTTGGAAGAAGCTAACATACAGCTGGATCTTAGAGAGTATGAAGGATCATGTCTGGAGATGCTTCCAGTAAAATGGGCTTAGACCATATTATAAGAGACTATGTCTAATAAAAAGGAGGTTAAGCTATGTCCTTTGGGAAGCCAGAGATTCTCAATACAGGGTTATACACTGACTCCATTTTTTAATTAAAGGACAACCCTACTCTTTATGTGAAGAGTAGACTCAAGAAGAGAGACAGTGGAGGCAGGGAGATTATTTAAGTGGCTATTGCAATAAGCCAGGCAAGAGGCAGTGGGAGGAGGTGAAGAGTTCAGGAGATGTTAGTAGCATCTACTAACCACGTGACTGGGTGGATGGTCAGGCAGGATATTGGAGAAGTTAAAACCTCTGGAGTAAAAGAAAAAAAATGGTTTTAGACTTTGGCTTTGCCACTTATTAATCATTAGTGTGTGTATTACTGTGCCCACTAATGCCCTTTCTGTGTCTAAACTAGAGATAACTTTAGTGGCCCTTTGCCAGGATCACAATGAGAGAATAAATGAGCTCAGTGCCAGGTACATGGACATAATTCAACAAATGTTACCTGCTGTTACTACCAATTTTATTACTGTTGTCATTATTATTTTAATCCAGTGACCATGGCTGGGGAGAGATAACAGATGGAAGTTGAGTCTCTAGCTGTCCAACTCCTGGTGAAGCTATCTCCCAGGGTGTTATGGCTTGATACTGATCAATCCCAAGGAATTCACTTCTTTCTTATAACTGACTTCCCAGTGCCTGCCAGATTCTTCCAGGGGCAAATGGAACTGTCCCTCCATGTGGCTCTCATGATGCAAGTCGAATAAAAACTGTTCTTTGTTCACAAAATTGAGAATCTGAGTTTGTCCCAGAAAAGGGAAGTGGCCAAATCACCAAGCCATATGTAACCGTGACCTCTTCATCTTCAATTTTGCACCAATAAATGGTGGACGGAGTTGTTTTTTCTCTATGGATTCCTGATCCACCCAGTGGTCATCCCAATCCACGCTTGTTTTCTCTCCTCTGTGAGGTGCATCTCTCAGGTTCCTAGATTTTGTGTTTCTGGTTGGTTTCAGCCAAAGGAAAATACTGGCAGGATATTAAAGGGCAAAGGAAAAGAATGGAGCATTGTATTAGACTTTTCTCACACTGCTATAAAGAACTACGTGAGACTGGGTACTTTATAAAGAAAAAAAAAAAGGTTAAATTGACTCACAGTTCCACAGGCTGTACATGAAGCATGGCTGGGAGACCTCAGGAAGCTTAAAATCAAGTTGGAAGGGTGAAGGGGAAGAAAGCATGTCTTACTATGGCAGAGAAAGGGAGTACACTTTCAAACAACCAGATCGCATGAGAACTCACTCGCTATCATGAGAACAGCAAGGGAAAAATCCAGTGCCATGATTCAATCATCTCCCACCAGGTCTCCCTCCAACACTGGGGATGACAACTGAACATGAGATTTGGGTGGGGACATGGATCCAAACCGTATCAGGCATGTATTCCTCACTTCCTTCCTGGTGCATCGTGTAATCTTGGACAGTAGCTGTGCTTCTCCATGGCTAGAGAAATAGCTACTCATGGCCACTCCCTCCAGGCCTCCAGCTCTGGTGAACCTCTGATGATATTGTTCTCTCCTCCTGTCCTTCCAGACACAAAGGAGACAGCTCCTCTAGTTGCTGGTGCCTCAATATCCCCTCCCGGGTCTTTCATGCTGCCCACATCTCTGTAAATGGTTCCTCCATTGAATTTTCCTCCATTCCCCAGCTGAGTGTCTCTTCTATTCTCTGCTGAGTTCCTGACCACAGAAACAATAAATGGGGCAAAAATCTCAGCTGTGGTCACTAATCTTTGGGATTAAATCCTCCCTCTCCACTGCAAAGGATATACAAAATTAAAATAATAATATAATGGTGTTGGCCTTTCACAGGCTAGCATTTGCCTGTATCAACGTGGGCAGAGGTTTTATGTTTTTGTTTTTTTAGATGGAGTTAAACTTCAATGAAAATAACATCATAAGACACAAGCTAAACTCATTAAGATTTGCTGCCTTTTCTAGGAAAAGACCTTCTCAAATGGCTTAAGTGTGGTCTGATAAGGATAATAACACAGTGAGACTGTGGGCATCACACAGAGAGATAAATAGATCTGGAAAACCCACTAATGAAACTTGGTCCTTAGGGGATTTGAACTCATAACCTTCCAGCTAGGAAGTAAATATTCCAGGAAATTGGCAGTGGGCTAAACAATGGAATTCAGATGGGGCCCCTAGCAGGTGCTAAATTATCTCCCCGAGTAGGCTCACATTTGGCTGATGCTTTGAAGACAGGGAAGGAACACACATGTAAATCAACTCTCGACTTCTGACACGGTTTTGCCCAGTTGAAGTGGAGAGAGATGACACTCAGCTCAGGGGTTGGTATGCAAGACTCACTGAATCTTGGATGTCAGAGCTGAAAGGTGTCTCAAAAACCTCCATCTCCACTCTCTCCATTCTACAGAAAAGGAAAGGCATTTTTCTCAATTACCAAGAAAATTCCTAAGGCCAGCTGAACTAGATTTGGAACATCACATGCTTCCAGAATAAGCACATCAGGGCTCTGTGCTCAGCGGGTTGTAATGGCACCAGAAACACTTCTTCCCTCTTCTCTGAAGGTCTCTGTGACTTTCCCTTCACCTTGGTTCATGGTGAGACGCTGTTTGAGGAAAGTCCCAGGGCAGCTCTGCGCCGCACCCGGAAATGAGGGCAGGGTGAAGCCTGGTAATCACTGGGCTTTCATAAAGAGATCCTTGCTGCAGTCAAAATCAAGAAAGCATTTGTTTTGTGCAGTGATCAGGTTTAGAACCTCTTTCCTCTTCTGCATTGATTTCCTTCGACGCGCTTAACAGTAAGTCATGCAAATTCAGTCGCTGATCTTTCCAATGTTCATAGAGCACGGAGAATGTCCCAGGAGCTGTCCTAGGTACTGATGCTGCGCAGGTAGGGAGACAGGCAGAGCCTTTCTCTCACGAAGGCTCCATTCCAGTAAGCAAGACAAACCATAATAAGATGAGTTCCGTTTCCAATGGGAATGCTTATTTCAAACAATGAGAAAACTGTGCCAAGAGATATGCTAGAGAGGTGGTCGGGAGCAAGGCTCTGTACAGGTTAGTGTTTCTGAATTTTAATGGATATAAATATTTGGAATTCAGAAAAGAAATGTAAATTCCTAGGACTTCTCAAGGATTCATGAAATCATGGGTTATTCGCAAAATACTTTTAATGTTTTTCATACTCTTTACTCACTTTTATGCATATATAACAGATCAGAAATATTCAATTAAGTTGTATTTACAAATATCTGTAGCCTATAGTGAATATGCAAACACTGTTAAATACCAGTTTCTAGATAATGTCTCATTAGGATTTCATACTAAGATTAGCAGCAGTGCACAGAATTGGGTGTCAAAATTGCCAGTTTAGGGACTTACTTGCTTCCAAGGTGTGTTATTTCTGATACATCCTGGAATGTGTATAAACTATAGTATGGGTATAAGTGTATTAGCTTTTCTTTCATCAGCAATAATGACTCGCTGTTGGTAGCAGATAGAGCCACCAGCAGACATCATAGTAAGGCCACAGCTATAAGCAAGAGTGACCCATGAAATCAGACGGGTTCACTTCCATGTACTCCTGTCCCAGTGACCCCAAATGTTAACTTTGATGCTCCATGACCTCTGTGTTCCCTGTCCTTGTTTATTCACATGATGTCAATGGATTCTTTTGATCCAGACACATAGCTATGTGAATAGTTCAGGTTTAATTCACACTTGAGAATTGTCACATAGCTCCTCAATTTCTCCACTAATTTTTGCAGGATTGGAGCTTTGAAAAAGTGGGTAAGGTCTTTGAGAAATGTCAGGAAGGGACTCCTGCATGGGAACATGGACTCAGGCTGCCTGGGTCTGAGTAGCGGCTGTGCCATCATTAGAACACACCAGCTTTGTGATGATAGGTTTTTTACCTACCTCTGTGTGACTGTTTCCTCATCCATGAAATGGCATCATAATTAGCACATGTGGCATGAGACTGCAGTAGATTAAATTCTCTAATGTATATAAATAAGCTCTAACTGTGTCTGGCATGCAGTTAGCATTCAAATGATAGCTCCTATTAAAGAGTTTGCATTTGGGAGAGCCAAATACCACATGCAGGTGGCCAGAGATGGATCTGTGAAGACAGAGTGCTATATATGACATATTTCTTATGTGTTCCTATGTGTGTGTGATTAGTCCTTATGTAATTCAGTTAGTTAATGGCTTAAGGGGATCATCAAGACCTTTTTTTCCCATTGGGGCACTGATGGGCACCTTCACTTACAGATGACTGTGGATTTAAAGGCAATCCAGACTGCCAGAGAAAGGGACGTCAAAGTGCATTTGAGAAGCAAATGTGTGACCGCATATCATTAGATGTCAAGTGTGTATTATGTGAGTTATGCTGATACTGGCCAGGCAGAGGTGGTCTTAGCGATCCTTGACATGGTAGAGGTTCTCAGTATGGGTTAGAATTATGGCGGAGCAGGAAGTTTTAATGCTACTCTGCTGATAAGGGTTGAGAACAGTGGGGGACACAGTCAACATGAACTATAAAGAGTAGAACTGCAGAAGGAATAAGCTGGGTTGTGGAAGGTAAGATAAGAAAAACACAGCACAGAGGCTTGCAGCTCAAGATATCTTACCCAGGGTGAAAGGCTCAGTTCAGGAGGATGACAGAAAATCCAGGAGAAGGACCCAGAAAGGGGACTCTGCGAACCAAGCCAAGGTACAAAATCGAACCTGAGAATTTCAGGGGATGCAGAGGAAAGTCTGTAAGCAGACAGCAAAGAACAGGAGTAGAAATGAGGACTGAGAAACCAGATGGAAAGATGACAAGGACAACCCAGGGAAACAAGATAAATTATTATTATTTTTTGTATCACATGAGTGGACTGATGTAGAATCTCATCACTGTTTTGACTTATTCATCTTCTTATGGGTCTTTACATCAAACTGGAAGACTGGTGGAGCTCACCAGATGTGTGAGCTCAGCTACAGAGACTAAGGAAAGAGAAGAAAAGAGGAACCAGATGACAGGTGACTGAAATATATCGGTAGGCAGGCAGGTAAGTAGAGATGTGGATGGATGGCTGGCTGGCTGGCTGGATGGATGGATGGATGGATGGATGGATGGATGGATGGATGGGTGGGTGGGTGGATAGATGGAAGGATGGATGGATGGACAAATAGATGAATGAATAGATGGATGAATAGATAGATGAATAGATGGGTGGATAGATGGATGGATGGATGGATGGATGGATGAGCTAATCAATAGATAATCATGAAGTACACAGATAAACAGATAGCCACATAGGTATACACATACTTGTATATTCTTACCAAATATGGATGAGTTCAGGAAGACTAAGAAAGAACAAGGACACATGCCGGGAATTCCAAAAAGGTACCTCCTTTGAGATTTGAAAATCTCAGGGGATAGTTATTATTATCTCATGTTACAGATTTTTAAAATTGGGCAAAGATTTAAATAACTCACTCAAGGCCACAGAGCCAACAGGCTGTGAGCTGTAATTTGAGCAAGTTCCAAACAACAGAACAACCCCAGCTTTTCTACTGTAAGAAAAGTCCTTGGACAGGAGGGGTGGGAGAGAAGATGAGAAATAAATTGAGGCAGAGTAAATCTTTGGGGTAAGATTAGCAAAGGCTCTTCTTGTTCTGAAAATTACTGATGAAAGAGAGTTTGGGGATGTGGGATAAAGACACACTTAGGAAGACACTTCACCGGGTGAGAGGCTCAGAGAATGCAGAGACAGGGAGACAGACCGAGTCAGAGACAGAAATACAGAAAGAGACACTGAAGGAAATCTAAAGAAAAAAGTATGGCTTGATTTTCACCTTAGATCCAGCAAGCAGTTTTAAAAATTGAAATGGTATCATAGACCAAAAAAAAAAATTTTTTTTGTTACAATCTGAGTTGTAATTTTCACATTTGTAAGGTAAAAATTATACAGTGCTTAGGAAAGAATTTTACCACTGCTCCTACAAGGAAATTATCATCAAAGCTATGTGGCTAGCAAACACTATTCACATTACCACTTTCACAGCCCTCTGACTGTTGTGGGGGTAGAAGTCTAACACACCCAATTAATTTTACAATGGCACTAAATATTCCTCTGTTAAACAGAAATTGCTTGCACAAACAAGGCTCCGGCAATTAAATTTTGGCTACCCTTGGGATATGGTAGTAAAGAATTATTTTGTCCAATTAATTTTTCAAATTGATTACAAATGGGGCTTTGAGAATGGGAGGTCGAGGCAATAGAAAATTAACCCATTGGATTCCAGACCTTCCATGTAGTAAGACTTGTCTTCCACAAGCAGGCCGACCTGTGTCTCCCACTGCTTGTATGAGAAGGGCAAAGAGAGAGGTGGGATCTTTTGCCTGAGACCCAGTGAACCCAGCCTGGGAGTTCTCAGAGCCCACATTAAACTCCAAAGATCTCAAACTGACTCTAACATTTGAAATTCTTTTTTAAATTGCATTTTAGGTTTTGGGGTACATGTGAGGAACATGCAAGATTGTTGCACAGGTGCACACGTGGCGGTAAGAATCTGATCCAAGGGACACACACAGGGAAGTTGAATCTAGGCAGCATCACTTGTTTTCCAGGCAGTCTATCAGATTTTTCTAGACAAGAGAATCTACACAGTCCTGTCCACGACCAAGCTCTGGTTTTCTCTCTTACGAGCTTCCGAATCAGCGTATCTACCTAGGAGGTGAGTGAACTGTGTGAAGCTGCACAACACCTTGGAGCCTCATTTCCTATTTTATTTTATGAGAGTGTCTCACTCTGTCACCCAGGCTGGAGTGCAGTAGCACTGTCTCGGCTCATTGCAACTTCCACTCCTGGGTGCAAGTGATTCTTGCACCTCATCCCCCCATGTAGCTGGGATTACAGGCATGTACCACCATGCCCAACTAATTTCTGTATTTTTAATAAAGACGAAGTTTTACCATATTGCCCAGGCTGCGCTCAAATTCTTGACCTCAAGTGATCAACCCACCTTGGCCTCCCAATGTGCTGAGATTAGGCATGAACAACCATGCCTGGCCCTCATTTCCCCATTTTAAAAGTGAAGACGTTCATAGTACCTGTGGCACAGGATTAATGTCAAGGGTGTTTGACACAATGCAAGTACATTGCTTGGGACATTCCCTAGCATATAACAAGCAAGAGCAAGTTGTTAGTTTAGATTTGTTATTGATAATGCCTTTGTTATTGTTATCATTATTTTATACAGATTCACCCCAATTAAACGACAAAGAAGAAAGTTTCTGTTCCCCCACACAGGTCACCTCACCAGAATAGTTGGTGTTACAAGGAGAATTGGAATTACTGTGGTGGGTAGAGGTTTTTTTTTTTTTTTTAGAGATGTGGTCTCATTGTCACCCAGGCTAGAGTGCTGTGAGTGGCATGATCATGGCCCATTGCAGCCTTAAACTTCTGGGCTAAAGCAATCCTCCCACCGCAGCCTCTCAAGTAGATGGGGCCACAGGTATGCACTACCATGCCTGGCAACTTTTTCTTTTTAAATAACAATTCATTTAGCTACATCATTCCGCCTCATAACAACTGTTATGAATCCTCTATCACCTATAATAACACTTGCCGATAATGTTCATTCATTAGCTCATTCACTTCACTTATAAATACTTATTAGGCACATTCCCCGGAGAAGACGCTGTTCTACACGTGCTCAAGCTTCAGGAGGGAACAGCACAGTCTTTCAAGGATGATGAATGACTTGCACTTCCCCATTGGCTCTGCTCATTGTTTACTTGTTCTCACATATTATTTCCTTAGGCTTCAATGCTCTTCTATCCTTCCACTGTGGGTTGTTTAAGGAGCTCCTCTTCATCCTTCAACACTCAGCTTCAACGTCACCATCTCCAGGAAGACTGTGCAGATCTATTCAGGTCTGCAGGAACAGAGTAAGTTCTCCAGGGTGTCTATTGACCTACTCTGCACTGTTGCAATTATTTACATCCCCTGCCTTTGGTTAAACCAACAATCCTTAAAAGGCAGGAATAGCCCCTCAGAGCTGAATCTGTGATCTGACACATGGTAGGTGCCTAATGAAAATACACGTCAAATGAATAACAGAATAAAATTAAAAATATGCATCTGTAACTAAAATCCAACAGATAAAATAAATACTGCTTTTGTAAGTACTTGGGAGAAACAGACAGTAAGGCAACTCTGCCTTAGACCAAAATAGTAATTTGTTGGATTACATGACTGGGAAATTCAAAGGGTGGGTCTGAATTCAAACATGGTTGAATCCAGGATTGAAACTTTATCACCAGGACATGCTCATGGCTCTGTTTTTTTCCATCTCAATTTCTAAGCAGGCTCTCAAAGATGGTGAAAGGCAGATGGGGGCATAAGAGAAATGAATTCCAGATCCCCACTGGAAAGATGGGTGCCTTCCCTACAGTTCCAGCCTCTGTCCTGAGATGGAATTTCATTGACCAGGCTTGAGTCACATGACCCTCCCTGACCAATCACTGTGGCCAAGAGGTTGAGCAACCAATCACTGCGGCCAAGAGGTTGAGCATTCTGATTGGCTGGGGCTGGGTGACGTCACTTGCACCTGTTACTGAGGTGGGACTGGGAGGAGATTAAAAGAGAGCAGGCTTTTCTGCACACGAGAGGTATCACAGGAATTTGAAATAATGACATGCCAAGGTCATGGCATTTGAATTTGGCTTGAAAACTAGAGAGAATTTAGGCATGTGGGAAGACTCTGTGTGGGAAGGGATGCAAGAATGACCTGTTGTGTGCTTGAA
This sequence comes from Saimiri boliviensis, assembly GCF_048565385.1. Taxonomy (NCBI): domain Eukaryota; kingdom Metazoa; phylum Chordata; class Mammalia; order Primates; family Cebidae; genus Saimiri; species Saimiri boliviensis. The sequence goes on along the minus strand of NC_133455.1, from coordinate 3,607,877 downwards.
TAGCTGTAATGGACTCAATGTTTGGACATACACATTAGAACCAGGTCCCAAAGGGCCCTGATTGCTAGGCAGCAGGATTCCAATTTTGCTCAATGGAAGACCACTGAAGCTTTTCACTCAGAAGGAGGCAAGCCCAGAATCACACTTTACAGAGATTAATCAAGCAGCTGCGTGTAAAATTCACTGGGTGAATGTCCAAAAAGCATTTCAATAGCCCAGGTAACAGATAACGAAGCTCTCAGTGTGCTGAAAAGAGCACACATGTGACACTCGGATTCAGGAACAGCTGGCGACAGAATTGACACTCCTGAAATATTTTATAGCCAGGCCAGCTCCTCCACTTCAGCTGCTCTGCATCCAAGGCTGGCATTTAGAGACAAAGCAAAGACACTTTCAAGGGCTATCATTACTGTCCATTACCCAAAGCTGAATTTTATCCCCTGGCTTCTGACTTGTAGGAGTGGCTTTTTTTCTTTATATTGCAGAGAGAAGAGGGGTGGTGAGCAAATAAGTGAGCTCCATCTCTAGCTGCAGACTCTGACCATGGCCGATTCCTCTGCACACTGTGATGACTGGAGACACAGAAGACAGAAAACCATATCCCTAATGTCTTTCCCTGACAGACACCTATTACCGTTCTCTATTACAAAGGAGACCTAAAAGACATGGATGCAAATGTCACCAAGGTAAGATCTCTGCGTCTGCAGGACAACCAAACACACAGAAGTTACCCACACCTGCAGCCTCAGAGAAGCCCCAAGGGCTGCCCTGAAGTCCTTCAGTCAGTAAGATTGTGTTTTTGTTTTAACCTTTTGTGTCCTCAAAATAAAAGTCATGACATTAATAAAAATGCAAGTTGATCCATATATATTTCCCCAATTTTATCTCAGTGATTATACTTTTTCCTCTCAATGCCCCAGTGAACTCCTCTTTCCGTCTCTCCACTTCATAAAATATTTTACCCAAGGTGCTTTGAAAACAACTCTTCCCTCTGCCAGTCATCTATTTATAATTGCTCCAAACTGAAGGTGTTGCTGCCTTTTATTTTGCTTCCTTTTTATGATTTGATAAATCAATTTTAATGTCACACCTTTAAAATCAGGCTTCTTCTGGATGGAAACAGATGTTTTGCTTTCTTGACACTGCTTGTTCTCATGTGGCATTCTCTGAAGGAAGCCAGGTGGTAATGACAGGTGGAGTGACAGACACTGTGCACTACAGCAAACCTGCTCATCATCAAGGACATTAAAGCAAAAACAACAACAACAAAATAAAACGTTCCAATTCCAACTTAATGGTGAAAACTGGTCCCCAGACCAAGGATCTTAAGATCTAAGAGGAAGAGCACTGCAGTGTGCCTCAAAAGTCCCTTCCAGCTGCTCAGTCATCCGGAAAGCTACTTTCTGCTTTCCATTAGCGGAGCAGCCCTTTATTCACTCCTTGAATCAAGAGATGAAAAGTGTCTTCCATTTTTGGTTTTCATGCATGGTAGGCATTTCTAGTTTTGACCCTTAAAACTTATTCATAGGATGCCAACCCTTATTCATAGGATGCCAACTCTGTGATAACATTTCTCAGGCTCTCAAGATGCCCTCCCGGTGTCACCTGGGAGCTTGTAAAAAACGCAAATTCTCCGTAACTACTGAATCAGGAATTCTGGAGGGTGGGGCCAGCCATCTGTTTTACCAAGACCTTCAGGTGATACGGATGAATGTTAAATTTCGAGAACCTCTCCTATAGGGTAACTGAGAATTTTAAAATTAGAACATTCCAACAAGATAATACAATGTGCATTCCAGCCATCACTCAAGCGATCGCTGAGCAGCTGTCCTGTCACAGGTATAGGGCAGTGACCACGTCGCTCACCCGTCCTGTCACAGGTATAGGGCAGTGACCACGTCGCTCACCCGTCCTGTCACAGGTGCAGGGCAGTGACCACCTCGCTCACCAGTCCTGTCGCAGGTATAGAGCAGTGACCATGTCGCTCACCCGTCCTGTCACAGGTGCAGGGCAGTGACCACCTCGCTCACCAGTCCTGTCACAGGTGCAGGGCAGTGACCACCTCGCTCACCAGTCCTGTCGCAGGTATAGAGCAGTGACCACCTCACTGGGCACAGGGAATGAGAACAGTAACTGATCACTGCTGCTCCTCTGATGTGGCATTCCTTCTCTTATAACTCCCTCTATTAAAGGAAAAAAAGGAGATTTTAGAAAACAGAATGAACAAACTTTAGCTTCTGTCCCTTACTTTCTTCCTCTGTTGTCTCTGTTGAAGATCTAAACCACAGAGACACCTTCAAAGGGAATAGAGAAAAGATTTTGCATTATGATACGAAAAAGCTTGAAGTCAAAATCCTAGCTCTCTGTCGGATGCAAAGCGAACTTCTGCAAATTGCCTGCTCCTTCACAAGGTCTGCACTGCGGGTCATAATCCTCTTCAAGCCTTTGTAAGATATGCTGAGCGGAAGAGGTATTGACCGTGTAATTTTGAAGAGGGATGGAGTATGGCTGCCGGCCTGTGTACCACGTGTGAATCAGCCTAGAATCTATACATGGGGAGATATTGAACTGATCAATCTTTATTCCTAGGCAATCAAGCAGGGCAGTGTCTCCAGGTCTCTCTATAGACAGCTCATAAAATGGGGGTATTGATCAAAAGGTCTAAATTTGCGGTGTGGGCTATAAGAGCGATTTGTTTTGGGAGAACAGTCATATAAGATGAATGCATTTGGATGATAAACTTTGTAGACAATTCCCCCAGGCAACGGTGCAAGATTTTTGTAGCAGGTTTCTTTGGGAAGTTACCAAGGCAGTTTCTAACTTGTTTTTTTTTTTTTTTTTTTTTTTTTAAGTTTTTGGTGCGGTCAGTTATACTAGGAAACTGAGGTGCCTGCCAACATGTGTAGTACAGTTAATGTAAGGAATTCTGAGGTCCTCAGAAGGATGATTTGTGAAGCCCTCCCTACGTGGCATCAGGCGTATACTAAGGGTTGGGCTTATGTTTTCTAATTTACTTTCTCCTCCTGGCGATTCTCTGTGATGGGTACTTATTTTTCAGCCTCAGTTTTCAGGGGACGACATTGCTGCTTCCACAAGTAAAGGGTTCACCCAAGGTCACATAGCAAGTAAGCCCAGAATGGAACGCAGGTCTGTCTCCAAAACTTCCCGTTGTTTAAGAGGGTTATAAATATTTTGTAAATCATAAAGCATTTCAGTGTCATGTTTCATGACAACATGAAATTGATGACATAAAAATTATTTGTACAATTTTATAGACTGCTTCTGACAGAAGAAATAGACATTTATCAAAATGGTTGCTCCTCCAAAGGCCTAAATATGACCCACAAGTTGTCAAAACAACTTTTGTCCCTAGAAACAGAGAGGAAGCTTGTCCATTGTGAGAATTTTGGGGTAACCATGATGGGCTATGTGTAAGTCAATAAATAACCACAAAAGTTGGTCTGTGCAATAAAAAGAAAGAAGTAGAACGGAGTAGAGATGACATCATGAGAACACAGAGAGGTTGAGACAGAGAAAACAGTTGCATGGGAGTTTCTGGGATTTATGAAAGCCAACCACATGTCTTCAACTCACATTTATTACCTGGATCTTTGCTCCAAATCTCTCATGGCATCAGCAAGCAGAAGTGAGTTTCTCTTCCTTGCAACGAATCCCACTTAAGTAGGAAGCCTAATTCAGCTCCAAAAAAAGGCCCCTCTTATTTTGTCGTACTTCAGTTTACTGTACTTTGTATATACTACATTTTTTTAAACAAATTGAAGGTTTATGACAACCCTGCAGTGAACACGTCTATCGCCTCCATATGCCCAACATCATGTGCTCACTTTGTGTCCCTGGCACATTTTGATAATTCTTGCAGTATTTCAATTTTGTATTATTATAGTATCTGTTATGGTAATCATTGATCTACAATGTCACTGTCATTACTTGGGGGCACTACGAACCGTGCCCATAAGATGAATAACTTAGTAAGTATCATGTGTGTTCTGCCTGCTCCACCAACCAGCAGTTCCCCCACCCTTCTCCCTTTCCTCAGGCCTTCCCGTTTCTGACACACCACAATAGCGAGACGAAGCCAGTTCCTAACCCTACAATGGCCTCTAAGTGTTCAAGCGAAAGGAAGACTCCCACATCTTTAAGTCACATCTAGAAATGATTAACCTTTGTGAGAAAGGCACATCCAAAGAGGTGACAGGCCAGAATCTAGGGCTTTTGTGTCAAATAGTTAACCAAGTCGTGAATGCAAAGGAAAAGTTTCTGAAGGAAGATAAAAGTGCTACGCCAGTGAATACACAAATGATAAGAACATGAAATGACATCATTGCTGATTGGAAAAAGATTTAAAGGGTCTGGACAGAAGATCAAACCAGCCACAATGTTCCCTTAAGCCAAAGCCTACTCCAGAGCAAGGCCCTAACTCTCTTCGGTTCCGTGAAGCTGAGAGAGGTGGGGAAGCTATGGAAGTTGGAAGCTGTCAGAGGCTGGTTAATAACAAAATAAACCATCTCCATCACATAAAAGTGCAAAGCGAAGCAGCAAGTGCTGACGGAGAAGCTACAGCAAGTTATCCAGAAGATCCAGCTGCAACGTACAAGAAACAGCTTCTGTTGGAAGAAGATGCCAGCTAGGACCTTCATAGCTGGAGAGGAGAAGTCAATACCTGCCTCCAAAGCTTCAAGGGACATGCTGACTCCCTTGTTAGGGGCTAATGCTGCTGAGTTCATGTGCTTTGCAGGGACATGGATGAAGCTGGAAACCATCATCCTCAGCAGACCAGAAAACCAAGCACCACCTGTCCTTACTCAAGTAGGAGTTGAACAATGAGAACACATGGACACAGGGAGGGGCACATCGTACACTGGGGCCTGGTAGGGGCTGGGGAGAAAGAGGGGAGAGGGAGCATTAGGACAAATACCTAATGCATGTGGGGCTTAAAACCTAGATGATGGGTTGATGGGTGCAGCAAACCACCATGGCACATGTCTACCTATGTGACAAACCTGCATGTTCTACACATGTACCCCAGAACTTAAAGTAAAAAGAAACAACACCATCAAAAAGAGGACTTGTTTCTTACACATGGAAAAGGTGGTTCGTGGACAGAGTCGAAATGACAACATAGGATTTAGAATATTTTTTCGACTTAGTTGATAAAACAACACGGCTTGAGAGGATTGACTTCATTATTGGAAGAAGCTCTGCTGTGAGTGAAGTGCCGTCAAACAGCATCGCATGCTGCAGAGAAATCTTTCATGAAAGGAAGAGTCCAACAATGTGGACATTTTCATTACTGTCTTATTTTAAGACTTTTAAGACATTGCCACAGTCAGTGTAACCTTCAGCAACCACCACCCAGATCAGCCAGCAGCCATCCACGTCGGGGAAGACCTTCCACCAGCAAAAAGATTACGACCCACTGAAGGGTCATTAGCAGATTTTAGCAATAAAGTTTTAGGGTTTTGGTTTTTTGTTTTGTTTTTTTTTTTTTTTTTGAGACAAGTTTCGCTCCTGTCACCCAGGCTAGAGTGTAGTGGCTCAATCTTGGCTCCCTGCAACCTCTACCTCCTGGGTTCAAGTGACCTTCCCCCTTCAGCTTCTCCAGTAGCTGAGGTTACAGGCACGCACCACCATGCCTGGTTAATTTTTTGTATTTTTAGTAGAGATGGGATTTTGCTATATTGGCCAGGCTGGTCTCAAACTCCTGGCCTCAAGTGATCTGCCTGCCTCAACCTCCCAAAGTTCTGGGATTACAGATGTGAGCCACTGTACCTGGCCTGGTTTTAGTTATTTTTAACTAAAGTATGTGATTGTTTTTCAGATACAGTACTGCACACTTGATAACTATAGAATAATGTAACTTTGCTATGTACTGGAAAACCACAAAACAAACTGTGTGACTCACTTTAGTACAGTGATCTGGAGCTGGACCCACAGTGTCTCTGAGCCATGTCCAGAGCAGAGCTTTGTTCATTCACATGCCTAGCAAAACACCTGGTACATAGTAGGTGCTCAACTAAAATGTACAATGAGTAAATTCATCCATTGAATTCATATTTTTGGAAACCACATTCTTGTACAACCAACAAACCAGGCAACCATAAACCCCTGAGTTGTGCTATTTTTGGAGACTTCCAACAGCCAACAGCGTAGCTTGGGCTTTTAAAAATGCAGTGATTATGAGGTTAGGAGTTCAAGATCAACCTGACCAACGTGTTGAAAACCCGTCTCTATTAAAAATAGAAAAATTAGCTAGGTGTGGTGGTGCACGCCTATAATCCCAGCTACTCAAGAGGCTGAGGCAGGAGAATCACACCATTGCACTCCAGCTTGGGCAACAGTGCAAGACTCTATCTCAAAAAAAAAAAAAAGAAGAAGAAAAAGAAAAAAATACAGTGAAATAATTCAGTTTAGTGGGCAACACAGTCGTTTTTTGGGTGCTAACCAATCTCTTCAAAGGCATCTGCATTGTCACAGCAGACTCAGGAACAGGAGTCCCCAAAACCATGGTAATATTTTTACTATTAATAAAGATGCATGCACTTCTGTTCCCTCCTAAAACGTTACATATTTATCAATTCGTCCAGTGCTTGTGCTGGGCCATGTACAATGGCATACTAAGCACTTTATTACGATTCATTCTCATATCAACCCATTGACTGGGTGAAGTCATTGTAATGATTCTCAGCTTAGGCTTGAAGAAACTGAAACTCAGAGGTGAGCTGTTTTGCCTGAGTTCACAGAACACAAGTAGGATCACTGGGGCTCCAATGAGGTTCGCAGCACCGCAGCCTGCAGGCCTGACTTTCAGCCCAGTGTTCTGCTGCTGGCACTAAATTTGCTGTCCCTCCTGACTGACTGTCAGACGTCAATGGGACCTAGTGACCGGGCGCTGGATTGCCAGGCTTCTCGTCCCTTCGCGCTGACAGCTGAATACCCCATTGACGTGGATGCTACCGTCATTAACTTACAGGCCACAGCATGGGCGAACCAGGGCAGTGCAAAGGTGAGGCCTGAATCATGGAAGGGCTCTAAAGCCTCAATCTGCTGACCCATCTCGTCCAATTCTGGTCTCTGATCGTGATGCCAGCAGATATTTTCTGAAAGCAATGACACTGACCTCCAGAGGATGACAGCATATTCTAGTTTCTAAACATCTGAGAGAAGCAGAAAAAGAGAGAGGACTGGATGCAGGGAAGGCTGGGGCTTCGGCCATGCTGCGTGCCATAATCCACTCACTCAGTGAATGTTTATCCAGGACCTACTGTGTGCCTGAGACGGCCTGCTACATGCGGAGGCGCCGAGCTGCATAAGAGCCCTTCAGAAGCTTGAACTTCGAAGGGGCTACCAGAAAACACACAAGAGAACAAAAACTGTATGTCGTGCTATAAACTGGACAATTGCTATCAAAAACCAGTGTGACATGGAGGACAGCTAGGGGATATCCACTTACCCAGGATGCTCAGGAAAGTGGCATGGAAACTGAGGCACCAAGAAGAAACTGGACTCCGCTGAACACACAGGCATGCACCACCACACCCAGCTCATTTTTGTAGTTTTAGTACAGATGGGGTTTCACCGTGTTGGCGCTGCAAACAGCTGGATGTTTCTGGAACCAGAAAGGCCACTGTGGCTGGACCTTCCTAGACCACAGTGACAGCAGTGGGATACTGGACTTAGGCATTCCATCCTTGTGTCAATTTCATGCCTACAACTCTTCATGCAGCAGGATCTATAAGAAAGGGACTCCTTTCCCAAACCCACAAACTGCTTCCTCAATCTATAAAAGACAGGAAGGACAATTCTAACACACAGAAACAGAAAATAATGGAGTCAGGTCTTCTTGGAAAAGGGAATGTGTTTTTAATCTGTCTGAGGCAATATTTCTTAAACCAGTTGGCTCCCATGCCATCTTATTAAAAACAAATATTTCGTTTTGCCTTCCTTTGTCTCTACAATGAAATCTGTAGATAATATAATTATCTACATACATAATTCAAAAGAGGTATAACGGCTTCATCGTACAATAATGAACAAAAGGAAAGTGATTTATAATGAAACAATGTGCACCCCAGTCTGCAGGTGCCCGGCAGAGCTAATCTGTGGGACACGGTGAGGCAGTCAGGGGCTGCATCATGTAAAGACAGACTCTGTGAGTGTGACCCGGTGTGCAGTGATGGAATTTTCTGCAAAGTTAAACAACTTTTGAAAAAGCTCTGGACCAAACAAAATACAATTGAACCCTGACTTAACCAGTGACTGCATTCCTTGCTTGACAGTTTGGTTGTATTAAAATTATACAAGAATACTTTCTATTTGTATATGGCATGGAGTCAGGTTTTATGCTCACACATTTCTATGATCAGCGTCCTGTGGGTGTTTGAGGACTTTGTCGGGGCTCAGAACCGCGCGTTCTGTTGAATGGGAGTGGCCTCCACCCTGTGGGGTGCTTAGTGCCCCTGCTCTCTGTCTGCCAATACCAGTTGGCACCACCCAGCAAGTGTGGCAATCAGAAATAATGTCTCCGTCATGTTAATAAAATGCCCCTAGGCATATGCGTCCATCCACATAGGAATGTGCACACAGCAGGAGGAAACATTCCGGAAATCTGTGGGGCTATTGCTTTTGCTTGGAAATCAATATGCTGAGAAGTTCTGCTGCCAGGGATCAGAACGAAGAAAGGGACAAAAGCAACTTCCCAATTCTACGAAACCAGGTCATCCACAGCCATACTGAAATATCATCATGGGTCCACTGCACAAATGCCAAGGGACTCCCAACAGGCTTATCTCTGACACTGCTGGTGCCCCCCACCTTGCTGAGGTCAAGTCAAAGAGCTGCATGAGTGTCCAGAGCCTGGGGTCAGGCTGCTCGGACCCTGATCTCCCCATCACTCCTGGGGGCCAAAGGATGGCCCCTGCTGCCCAAGCTCACGCTGAGGCTCACATTCTCTCAAGAAGTAGGACCCACCTGAGCCTGCCAAGTTGAACTACCATAAGTCACAGTTTCTCCACCTCGACACTCTGGGACAGACATGTATTTGTTGTGGGGGCTGGAGTGCACTGTAGGATGCTCAGATCCATTAAATGGGGACGAGGCTTGACAATCTCCCTGCAGACAAAACCAATTAGGCCAGCAAGCAAAGCTTCATCTAGCTTCAATCTCAAATGCGAGGAAAGCTGAAGTCGGATTATTTCTTGTAAATGCCTCTGATAACCTCAAACAAAACTTAGCTGCCTCTCAAGGACAGTGTGAGATGATCACTTTCTACTCATCGTCTCTTGTCCAAAAACCCTGATTGTGACAACCAACTTTTATAAATGAGAAACAATTTCCTCGTTCTTTATGATCCTTGCCTCTGCCATTTTTGGTTTGTGATCTCGTGGCTTCAGTATGTTCAAGTCCTGTTAAAAATTAGTCTCATCTGATTTTATTTTTAACAGGGATGTTTAGCAGCATCCCTGGTCTTTACCCATGAGCTGCCAGCAGCAACCCCCTCTCCTTGGTCAGAACAATGAAAAATGTCTCCAGACACGGCCAAAGCGACACAGGCTGAGAATCACTGTCGTAAGATGAGACGTGATTTCTTTCTTTCTTTCTTTTTCTTTTTCTTTTTTTTTTTTTTTTTTTTTTTTTTGAGGTGGAGTTTTGCTCTTATCTCCCAGGCTGGAGTGCAGTGGCGCAATCTCAGCTCACTGAAACCTCCACCTCCCTGGTTCAAGTGATTCTCCTGCGTCAGCCTCCCGAGTAGCGGGGATGACAGGCACGCACCACACACCCAGCTCATTTTTTGTGGTTTTAGTACAGATGGGGTTTCACCGTGTTGGCCGGGCTGGTCTCAAACTCCTGACCTCAGGCAATCCTGACTGCCTCAGCCTCCCAAAGTGCTGGGATGGTAGGTGTGAGCCACCGCGCCCGGCCAATTTCTTTTGGAAAAGAAGGTAAGCAGACTATCTGGTTCCTTTAAGACCACCCCCCTCCTTGTCCTGTGTTTGTTAGCTCAGCATGTTGAGATATGCTACTCTCATCCATTGCTCCGGACCCAAAGGGAGAGGCCAGTGGCAAGGCCAATAAACTAGGCGTTTGTTAAAGTGTCCCCTTTCCTAGGTCTCCAGGCTCTACTCCAAAAACATCTCCTCCTCTTAAACCTTGGTTTGAAGGCCTAAACTTAGACTCAGGTTAAAGACAGACACAGACGCAGACACATACACACACACACACACACACACACACACACACACACAGAGAGAGAGAGAGAGAGAGAGAGAGACAGACGGTGTCCTGCATTGTTTAATGACAGGGATTTGTTATGAGAAATGTGTCCTCAGGCAATCTCAGTGCTGTGTGAACATCACAGAGTGGACTGACACAAACCAAGCTAGCACCATCTACCACACGCCTAGGCTACGTGGCATACAGCCTGTGGCTCCCGGGCCACAAATCCATACAGCACGTTACTGTGCTGACCACAGTGGGCAACTGTAACACCACGGTAAGTACCTGTCTATCTAAACATGTCTAAACATAGAATAGTTAAGGTAAAAATATGGTAGAAAAGATTTTTAAAAGGTACCTTTTATCATAGGCCACTTAGCATGAATGGATCATGCAGGCCTGGAGGTCACTCTGGGTGAGTCCGTGAGTTGTGTGTGAATGTGAGGGCCTCAGAGATGACTGTCCTCTACCGGGGACTTTATAAAAACTGGACACTTAGGCTACGTCACATTTATCTTTTAAAAGTAACACGGAGAACCTCTGTGTCTACTAAAAATAAAAAATTAGCTGGGTATCGTGGCTACAACATGATGGTGACTAGGGCATCACTAGGTGATAGGAATGTTCCGGCTCCATTATGACCTTATGGGACCACCGCCTCATGCATGGTGCAACTGTCACAGAAGCATCACTGTGCGCTGCACGGCTGTATGTGTAGACTCAGGGAATAAAATTAAACAAGGCTGACTTTTAAAGGGCCCTTGATTTCTGGAACAGTTCAGAACATGCAGCCCAGTATTTCATTTGTTTGGCGTGTAGATTGTCTTGCTTTCAGAGTTGACTAGGTACGCTGCTATGTTCAGTACGCCCTTTTCCACTCTTTAGATCAGAGGCTGGAATGTACTCTGGTCCCCTCCCTCTGAATCTGGGAGAGGTTTCTGCAGGATGCTGACACCTAATTTTAGAATCCAAGCTTTAGAAAGAAGTGTTCCTTGAAAGGGACCGCAGCTAGAATAAGAAGCTACCTGCTTGTCTTTGTGTGTGTGCATTTGGCATCTTGCCCCTCCAAACTCACACCGACTTTTAAAATATGTTAAAAATAATTACAAAAAAGATCTACACATGGATGAAGATGTATTTGTGGCTATTGCTGGAGCAGAATTATTTGTTCCCTTCTCTTTGTTCTCTTACGTTCTGCGTGGACTTCTCGTGCATGATTTTGTGCCTTACACTATAGTTAGTTGAGACCATCTGTGGCACCCAGTGTTCAGACAAAGCTCTTTAAGGACAAGCGTATTCTCTAAATCATTTTTGAATTCCAAGAGCCCAACACAATTCCCAGGATAGGGCTGATGCTTAATCAATGAACACTAGATGAATTTGATTTCATTTGTTGAAAGGCCTGCTGAAGACCACACTCTTTTCACTAAGGGGAATAGAGTGACATTGTACCATGTAAAAAAGCTTCGGTTAAAAAAAAAAAACAAAAAAACAAAACAAAAAACTGCTGGCCTCACATTTAAGGATCCTGGGCTATTGTTTATACGGTACTTCCTGATTTCTGGAAGAAAGATAACCTTTATTACCGGTCGAACTTCTCTGGAGAAAGGATCAGAATCTGGAGTTTCTTGGTCGGTGGAATCCCGGCCGGACACGCCTGGCCTTCATTGCTCTCTGACATACACACTGAGTTCCCACCATGGCAGGCATGAAGCTGAGGATATGGGATCATATAAAATGGCAGAATGCAAAATATGATCAAACCAATGCCTGTCCTCATGGCGATTACATCTTATGAAGGCGGGAGTAAGAAAAGAACAGGATGAATAAGTTAACCTTACGGTCCGTGAGAAGATGATAGCGCCATAAAAAGAATAAAGCGAATGTGAGGGTTTGAAGAACGCTGGGGGTGGTGTGATTTTAAGGGAGCAGTGAAGAAAGTTCTCACTGTGTCCTAGAGATCTGAGCAAGCCTCTTGGCAGAGGAGAGTCCAGGCAGAGGGAAATGTCAAGAGCAAACGCCAGAAGCCCTAGTGTATGCCAGGGAGAGGGAGAAGGTGCACAGAGCTGCAGGGGTGTGCTGGAGGTGCAGCAGGGCACCAGGCGGGGTCAGAGAAGGAACAGGGGAGCCAGGCTGTGCAAACCCCTGTGGACCACTACAGAGACTCTGGCGCTTACTCTGCGTGCGGTCAGGACCCACTGAGCTCGCCAAACAATGTGCAGAAGAGAAAATGCAATTTACCAATATGTACGTGCAAAGATTTTTAGTCTTACTAACGGTAAAGGAAATGGGAACTTAAAAGATAGTTTTCAGCTGTAATGTTGTCAAATTTTTAAAAAATAACAGCAATTTAGGAAATGAGCTCTCTTCTACATTACTGGTGATAATGTTCATTGCCACAACCTTTTGGGAGAGTGATCTGGCAATGTTTATAAAAAATATAAAACTGTGCATATCCTGGAACCTAGTCAGCCTGTACTTTCTGACCCTTAATGAATCGGGCACCCACTATTCACACCATTAGGTAACCTCCCCCCACCCACCACCATCTACACACACACACACATTGGTACTGGGCTTGGCCGGGTGGCCTGTGTTGGCCGCTGGAACTTCAGGAAGCATGAAGACTCAGAGGCTCGATTCTCTCAGACCTCTCCCAACTGGAAACCCAAGACCACCATGTTGTTAGGAGCACAGAGCCAGTCATGTGGACAGGCCATCTGTTGTAGAACAGAGGGACCCAGCTGACAGCCAGAAGGAGGTCCCAGCCATATGGCTCTAGCCGAGCTGTCTCCGCCAGTCCCCAGACACAGAGACAGTCCCAGCGGAGCCCCCAGGTGCCATGGAGCACAGCTGAGCCATCTCCACTGTGCCCACGCGTTTGTTGCATTCTTGTGTGCAGCGTGGTGAAAAACTAGAAGTGACCAGAATGTCCCTCGGTGGAGGAATGAATTTATTGTGCTGCATACACGCTATAGAATTCCGTGGGAATTGCAGTGATAGAAATCTTTTGTCTACCAATCTGAAGGCGTAACAAAGTATACCCATGCCATATTAAATGAAAAAGCATATTGCATCATATATATCTCCAGTTTTATAAAAATATGTTTAAATAAGTAAATGGAAACTAAATGTCTGTAGAAGCATAGAGAAAAGTGGAAGACTTCACCACATTGTTGACACAGTATCAGGAGGGTGGGATGAGGTGGAGATTGCCGAATTTCTAAGGAAACTTTTAAATTAATTTACTCATTACAAGTACTACTCTCATAATTAAAGAGAATCAAATGAAAGTAGGACAGCAAAATAGCTTTTAAAAAAGATCAGCATCCGAAAACGTGTCTATCAATTTCAAAGAAATTCCAAGCATAAATTTGAAGGTACTTGCAAAGTTATTTTACTAATTTTAAATGCAACATCTCTTCTTTTTTTGCCAACCTTAGATTGAGTTTAATTCTGAAAAGTTTCATTAGCCTTTCTTCACCTGGGTTTTCAAGATTTATTTAATACAGGTATTTGGCTCTCTTCCTAGCATGCTCCTTTGAAAAGGGCAAACATCTGGTTTTATCTCTGAGAACGTATTTACTCTGTGTGTGTGTGTATGTGTGTATGTGTGTGTATGTATGTGTGTATGTGTGTGTATGTATGTGTGTGTGTGTGTGTGTGTGTGTGTGTGTGTGGAGGGGGATACATGAGGCATGCCAAATAAACCATCAGAAACTCCTTTTACTGTGAAATTCAAATGACCTCAAAGCTTAACAAAAAGAAAGAAAATCTTGTTTTCTAAATGCCCTTCTCATTAAACAAATGACAAAAAACACAAAATCTGCTGTCAGATATCTGTCATTTCACTTCTTTTGTGAAGGCACAGTGTGCATGTACAATAGAATCTGGCAAGATCTGTGCCAGTGTGTTTGGCTTTTTTCTTTTATCTAATAATGTGGTTCTCACCTTGGGTTTCCTTTTAGAAGCTTCCAGAAGGCTTTGAAAAGGTACAGATGCTTGGGCCCCATCCCAGAAACTGTTTTAATTTGTATGGAGCTTAGACACTGGGATTTGAAAAACACTGATTCTAACACACACTCAAGGTTGAGAGACATTGGCCTGGGATCAATATGTGTAACACACATTCTCGAGGAACACTTAAAATATTCTAATCCTGTGTCTTCTGAAATCCATGACGCCATCAGATTATATTTCACATAGTTTTACTATTAACCGCACTTTCTTGAAGTTGAGTCATTTGAAAAGTGGTAAAAGAAAAAGCCACTTAATCTGAATATTCGGTTAGCTAGGAACATCATTTTGAGTGCACATAAACAGTGCAAGCAATTGGCTTTTCACAGAGGCTGAAACGTGTGGCTTCTGCCAAAATATCCACGTCAGTGCTCCACTCCGTGGTGACGCACATGTCAGTGCAGGATTCAGGGCTCCAATTAGGGGGCATTCCGTGGTTCTGTGAGAGTATTTCAGCAGGATCGTAGTGTTTCATTCACAAAATTCCTTCCATAAAGTAATTCTTGATGATGAAATTATCTGCATTTCTCAATGATTTTGCTCTAATTTAGTTTGCACCTGCCAAAACATATGTATACAAACTATATTTAAAATCTTGAACTTGCTCTGAATTGATCTTTATGCAGTTACTTCTTTCTTTCTTTTTCTTTAGACAGAATCTCACTCAGTCACCCAGGCTGGAGTGTAATGGACTATCTCAGCTTACTGCAACCTCTACCTCCCAGGTTCAAGTGATTCTTTTGCCTCAGCATCCCAAACAGCTGGGATTGCAGGCAGGCACCACCACATTTGGCTGATTTTTGTACTTTCAGTAGAGACAGGGTGTCACCATGTTGGCCAGGCTGGTCTTAAACTCCAAGCTCAGGTGATCCGCTTGCCTGGGCCTCCCAAAGTTCTGGGAATCACCATGAGTCACCGCGCCTAGCCCAGTTACTTATTTCTAAAATCACGTTTTTAGCACTCGCTTTATTCCATCAACTGTACCTTAACTCTTCACCTGGACCAAAAACCTGTCCAAGCGTAACTTTGTATTCTCTACAGGGCTAGACACATGATATGATAATTAAATGTCTGCTCCCTTGATTAATATTTTTGCTCAGCAATTTTGTTTGCTATAAAATATCATCTCATGCTCTAGAAAGGTCGCAAAGATTCTAGCCTATCTGGAGAAAAGTCACTCGGCTCTCCACTGATTTGACAAGCACTATGTTTACTTTATCAGTGGTGAAACGGACTTCATTCTGTTGCTTTTCTCAAAAGATCTAACATGCTCTCTTCCAGCTCTCCACGTGCAGAAACAATGTGATCTTCTTTCTCTCTTCTGTCCTCAGCTTCTGGAAAAGTTAGAGGCAGTGTAGCCTTCTCAGCTCATTTAAGGAATGCGCTCCATGGAAACTTCAAAGAAGACTGTTAACTAAAATAACACCCAAACACAGCTATCGTTCATTTATTAAAAAGATTTGGTGTGTACCAGAAAAACGACAGACAAGAATTCCAAACATCAAGAATTCAAAATGTTGTTAAGGTAGTGATGGTTACAGAACAGGTACCATTTGTGAGTTCTTACCAAGTGGCAGGTGGGGCCGCCCCTGGGCCCTTTTAGAGGACTCTGTTTCTTTGCATCATGGGGCCAAATGGACATGGTGACCTGCAGCCTGTCACCCCTTCTAGCCAACATTCCAGGTGCCAGGCGTGTCAGAGTATGAGATAAGATTTCAGGTGCACGCACTGATTTTGGAAGGGGATCCCAGTAAGCAGTGCAGGAGAGCGCGGTAGTGAGACAGGAGGCAAAGACATACGTGGTACATGACTGAGCACGGGGAGGGGGTGGGTCACTGCAGGCAGCCAGGCTTAGTCCCACTGGGAACTCCAGGAGACCTTGTGAAACAGGCCTCAGACAATCCAACAGGAGGGGAGGGGACAGGGACATTTATTCATCACCTCCTGTCAGTCACGGGTGGGGTGGCTCCAGGAGGCATTACCTCCCCACACTTGCAGCCTGACCATAGATGAGCAGAGTGGAATCTGGCCACCAGGGACACCTCCCAGGAAGAGTCACAGGCACTTGCATTTGGAGTCTGTGAGGCCCATACCCAGGGCTACAGCGAGTCCTGGGCGGGGGGCTGCAGGTCAGGCACCATCAGTGTCCGCCATTGCGAGAGCCTAAAACGTGCTGTCCAATGGGCAAACCCACTTCCAGGCCTGTGCATCCCTCTTCCCTGGGTCCACCCACGTGAGGATAAGACACGCTGCCAGCATGCTTCCTGCGGGACCCAATGCAAGACCAGGTGGCAGCTGTTTGCAGAGGGCACTCCAGAAGCCATCAGTGAGGGTGGACCTCTCCACAGGCACGTGCCCTTTGTGTGGTGAGGAGGTGAGGCGGGAAAAAAAGTTGGCCCAGGCCGGTTCTTCTGGGACTGGCAGGTTCCAAGGCAGCATCTGAGGAGCTGAGTCCAAGAATTCTGAATCCTTACCTCGCATGCCAGGTAGTTAGGAAGGTATATTTGTCACGGTGGGAGGACAGAACATCTTTTATTTATCAGTTTGTTAGTCTGATGTATAACTTCTGAATAACTAGACATATGTTGTGTGTAGCAGATGCTGTTGGCACACCGCATTCCCGAGGCTTCTCCACTTCTGTGCCCCCAGCCTGGCGTCCAACCTCGAGAGCTGCATCTCCTGCCTCAGGGCTTCCTGTTGATGCTGGAATCTGCCTTTGCTGCCAGAACAGCAGGTGGAAAATGCAGAGGAACCAAGCTCCTGGGAGCCACCTTCCATGGAAGACGAATGGGTGTTGGTATGTACGTCCCTTCCTCACCCCTAGGAGGAGGCAGCCCTGAGCTGCTCCAGGAGGGTGGAAGCTCCAGTCGCCTGCTGCAGTCCCTTGCTAGATAACATAGGTTCCTTCCTTGCCTCACTTTTCCTTTCCTTTACTAGTATTTTTCTTCATCATTTTTCTTCATAAATATTTAAAGATCGCCCTCCAACACCTATCTCAGGTCTTGCTTCTGGGTGAATCCAAACCAAGCTGGCAGAGACCTGGTTATGCACTTGCCCAGACCCCAGACATGTCAGGGAGGCACCTGTGTGTTTACGACTGTCTCATTCTCCTACTCTTCACCGAAGCCAAATGAAGACGCTGATATTATGATCCCCACTTGAAACCGAGTCTCTGAGCACTAAAGTCCCTTGTCCAAGGTCCCAAGCTAATAAATAAGCTCCTAATGATAGTAACAAAGCTTGAACTCTCAGCTCTGTCCCTACTCACTGTGTGTCCAGGGATCATCCACTCTGTCACACCACGGATGGCAGGACTGTGATGTCCATGTGGGCACAACCCCAGCACCACGGATTCAGGCGCTTACCTCTGTGCCTGTGGTTCTTCTCACTCGCTTACCAATCCTTTCTCACATGCTTCCTTCCCTCCCTCCCTTCCTCCTTTCCTTCATTCCTTTCATTATTAAGCACGTGTACATGGGCGCACCTACCATGTGACCGATTTTGTTCCAGGTGATAGACACAGCCTTAAATGAGAAAAATAAGTCCTTGCCTTCACAGAGAAATAATGAATGAATAAGCAAACAGGACAAGTTAGCCACCGATAGATGCCACGAAGGATGTGAGAGCCCTGTATTGCAGTGTGGCTGAGAGTTGATGGCTGTGAATGTGTGTGTGCGGGTGTGTGTGTGTGTGTGTGTGTGTGTGTGTGTGTGTGAGACAGTGGGTTGTGGTCAGATCACTAAAGGGGTGGTGTTTCAGCTGAACCTTGAGAAGGAGCCACTCGAGCTGTGAGAAGACTGTGGCAGCATTTTAGAGGAAGTAAAGGATGGGCAGAGCAGCCCCATTGTGCATGGGAGACAGAAGGCGTGAGACTCTCCCCGCAGCTCCAGGCAGAAGGAGAAGCAGCCCCAGATACTCTCCCAGAAGCAGGTGGGGCTGGAGTTCATAAGGCTTCCCACACTGTGGTACGATGTCTGGTTTTCGTAATGCATGCAGTGGGAACTGCAGGAGGAACCGAAGGGACAAGATGTAATTTAAGTTTTATAAAATCACTCACTGCTGTATAAAAATGAGAGCAGGAGTGGATGAGGGAGACTGGTTAGGACAATCGCCTGGCCCTGGGACATCAGTCATCCTGCATCCCCACGCTTTGCTAAGACAGCAGTGCCTGGAACTTCCTACAGAACCTGCCAAGGCCACCTGCTGTGCTTTGACCGTGACCCCTCCAAAGTCAGTGTGGAAAGTTCATCTCAATGTGGTGGTATTAAGAGGTGGAGCCTCTTAGGAAGTCACAAAGTCATGAGGGTTCTGCCCTCAAGAGTGGATCTGCCCTTATACAGGAGGCTTTAGGGAGAGATGGCCCCTTTTTCACTCTTCCATCCTGTATGCCTGTGAGGACCCAGTGTTCCCAGCATAGCACCCAGGCGCCATCTTGGAAGTGATAGCAGCCCTCACCACGCACCAATGCCGGCACCTCGATCCCGGGCTCTCCAGCTTCAGAACTCTCAGAAATAAGCTGCTGTTCTTCAGAAATAACACAGTCTGTGGAACTTTGTTACAGCAACACAAACAAGCTGAGGCTCCACAAGGATTCATCCTACTCCGCTTTCCAAGTTCATGTCCACGGGCCTGGTTTGTCCTTTTGCACCATCCCTGATGACTAAACTAAACGACTTAACATTTACTTTTAATTATCTTCTTACTGCCGGGCACGGTGGCTTAGGCCTGTCATCCCAGCACTTTGGGAGGCCAAGGCAGGCAGATCACTTGAGGTCAAGAGTTTGAGACCAGCCCGGGCAACATGACCAAACCCCATCTCTATTAAAAATACAAAAAAATAGCTGGGCATGGTGGCTCATGCCTGTAATCCCAACTACTTGGGAGGCTGAGGCATGAGAATCACTTGAACCTGGGAGGCAGAGGTTGCGGTGAGCCCAGATCACACCACTGCACTTCAGCCTTGGCGACAGAGTGAGACCCTGTCTGAAAAAAAAAAAAAAAAAAAAAAAAACAACCCAGGTAACTTTGGTATTCTGGAGTGTGGTGGGGGTGGGGCGCTTCTGCAAGATGCGGCCAGACAGGTAGGCAGGGGCTAGGGGCGGGGAGGATATAGGATCTTTCAGGCCATGACCTGACTTTGCATGGTTAAAAAAAAAAAAAAATCCCAAACAAAAAAACTTTCCGCCTCATGTGCCTCCTGGCCAGCCTGCCTGGGTGACAGCTAGTGCTCATCTCAACCAAGTCTTGTTATGTTCAGACCAGCTGCCTTCATGGGTCAACGCTAAAGCTGCAACCCCTCTTGGGAGTTGTCAGAGCCATCAATAACGTCAATCGTCATTAATAGTCCATAGCTGTCAATAACAACAGGGCCAAATGCAAAGCAAAGGAAAATGTAACCCGAACTCCAGGGGACACCGGCATGGACTCGGAATTTCTCTCATTCTTAACATTCTCTGAAAATCAAAAGTATTTGGAAGGATTCCTTTTTCTCTTGAAGTAAGACATGAGGCAAATTGGTCTTCAATGACTCTTCTTTCTCTGTGCCACATCAATTGGACAAATATTGGGTCTTTCACCTCCCTGGGCTCAGAGCCAATTTAGAACTGTGGAAATAGCAGACGTTGGCATTTCTGGTCTCAAAGCATCGCTGGGGTCTGGGGAATGCATATCATCCTTGATCAATGTTTATCGAGTGTGGGGCAGGGTTTGGGCCTTATGTTAGTCACAGAAACAAAACAATGGTGTAAGGTATCTTTTTTCACTTAGATCATAATTTTGAGAAACTGTTATATGCTTACAATAAAACGATAAAGAATACTTGTAGCCATTAGGTGACACACATGTACTGGGCCCTGGGTATTGACAATTGCTGCTGTAAATGTTATTTGGCCTTGCCCTTTTAAATAATGTCAGTTTTATGTATTTTATTCCTGAGAGATCGTTTGAGGAAAATGGAAATCATTACAGTAGAATATAATTGTCTCTCTTAAAACTTTCATTATTTTCTGAAATATACAAATACTGTTTCTAAATAGTAAACGAGTTCATAATTACCGATAGCAAGTGGATTTTAAAAATCATTATTATATAATCCTACCATTCAGAGATAATTACATTAATATTTTGGTACAGACTCTTCTAAAGTCTTTTCTAGCCATAATACAATAATTTCCCAGACAACTGGTTCACCTACCGATGTGAGAAAAGAGACTAAGCTCTCCTGTTCACTATATGCATCTGTCAGTAACGGAAAGGATGAGATGGGAAAATTGTCCAGCCAACCAGAGACCCTTGAGGACAGAGACCAAATCTATGTGCCCCGTGGAATTAGAATGAGGGTGCTCTTTATTTAAATGCTTTGGGCTTAACCATATATCCAAGGTATCTTTCCAAATCTATGTTATCACATCTAATGGACACACTGTATTCTGTTAAATGTAGCTACTACAGTTCACTTAGTCAATTTCATATTACTGGACTTTAAATTTATGTTTCTAGTACCAAGCTACTCCATACACTACTCAAAGCTAACAAACAAACAAAAACAAAAACAAAAAACTCAAAAACCCCTTCTGCATCCATCTCAGTGCACTGGATAATATTTGCCAAACGTGGTTCAGATGTCTGTCTGTGTTTCTAACACGTGACAAAATCAGTTCTTCAGTCTCTGAGCTAAAAGCTATAAACTGATAACCCACAGATGTGTCTTGTCTGGCCTTGATGATGGTGTAAATATTTAAAAATTTCACCTGAGTATCAGAATTTCTTCTTTTTCATGAAGGAATTCTGGTAACCCAAGACCTCAGTCCCAAACAGCGACAGCTGGCAGATGTGAGTTTCGGCAGCCTCCTTAGTCTGCGCCCCTGTTGGCCAGAATGCCGCCCCCCCACCACCACCCCCGCAGCTTCACACAGTGTTTTCACTCATTTCCCCTTCCTGCCTCCCCCCTAGTCTGACCGGGAATGTTGGGGTGTGGCACCTGCTGGTTCCCAAGGATTTCTTAGTCCTTTAATGACACAACTTTATGGCAGTTTTTGAACACTGGAATCTGGGCAAACATATGGGGCCCCAACTCTAAACGTACCAGATGTATGACGGTACAATGGAGTCTCTGGAGACTGAATTTTCCCTTCGGGTGCCATCGCCTGCTTGAGCTTACTTGCGAGGGGCTTGTGAGTGTCGAGTGTAATAATTCATGATGAACACTGAAACGTCTCCAGCGAACACGCGGTTCACTCATGCACCCATGGAGGCTCTCCCTGCACGGCCCGTATGCACAGTTCCATAAAAGGCCCTTGGCCACAAACAGCCCCGATTGATTTTACGATATTTATGTCACAGACACTATTTGGTTGTTCACCAAAAACCGTTTTCTTTTCACTGTGGCCCAGAGCTAAACTTCTGTTTCCAGCCACCCTTGTGGTAGAGGCGGCCACAGGGCTGAGGTCTGCGGATGGCAGATGGAGTGGGTGGGAAGCCACGCTGCCACATCCAGCTGGTGCCAACCAACCACTCACTGGTCCTCTCCGCTGTCTCCTAGCCATTCATTTGATGCGGTCACTCAGGTAACCATGGAAACCATACACTGAAGACAATGGAACCAGCATCTGAAGAGAAGATTCCACAATCTTGAAGGAGCCTGGGTTTTCAAATCTTTGCTTATTGGGGCCAGGCGCTGTGGCTCATGCCTGTAATCCCAGCACTTTGGGAGGCCTAGGCAGGCAGATCACTTCAGGCCAGGAGTTTGAGACCAGCCTGGCCAACCTGGCAAAACCCCATCTTTACTAAAAATAGAAAATTAGCCAGGTGAGGTGGGACATGCCTGGAATCCCAGCTACTCAGGAGGCTGAGGCAGGAGAGTAACTTGAACTCAGGAAGTGGAGGTTGCAGTGAACTGACATCATGCTACTGCACTCCAGCCTGGGCAAGAGAGTGAGACTCTGTCTCAAAAATAAAAAGTAAAATAAAATAAAATAAAAACTCTGCTTATTGGAAAGCTACCTAGAAAGAATACTTGTTTCGATTTTACACGAGTTAGAAAGAAACTTTACTTGGGCAAGTGAAATTATGAATTTGGATTTGTTTATTAATGCAGCTCGTGGTCCCTAAGAATTTGTAAGGTATAAAAGAATGTCAGCTTGATCAACTTCCTGGATTTAGTTTTAGTGTCTTCTCTTTTTCTTTTTCTTTTTTTTCTGTTAAAATTAGTACAGAAAATTAGCAAATGTCAGTTTCAAGCCAATTATGAATAGTTCTGGTTACAAATGCAGTACTTGGAAACTGATTGACTAGAAAATACTTCCTGGGGGACACGTCATTTTGCTCACAGAGTTTGCTGAAAAGCACTTAATTTTTATTTTAAGGAAACATGAGAGAGATTTTCAGTACAAAGCAATGAAATCAAGAAAGAAATCTGTCTATAAAGTGATGGAACATAAGTACACTTAAACATATAGTAGAGAACATCTAATTATACATCAGATGGTTAAATACTCTCTAATAGCATGACAATTGGTGGATAAAATACAACTACGTGTAGCCCTCATTCTCTGAATCACATTGCACACTCCACCAAAGTGGCACTGTCTAATAACATCTCATAATTTCATTTTTGCTGCTTTGCTCGTTAGAATTTCTGTTTTCTCAAAAGACTAGAGGAAACACAGGATACATGCTGCTGAAAGTTGACTTTGGTCATGCTCCTGGCTGATTTTCACCCTTTCATCTGATGACAGTATTATCTGTCTATCTATCTATCTATCTATCTATCTATCTGACTATCTGTCTATCTGTCCATCAGCAAGTGGGGAGCTTTCTCTTTTACATTCCTTGGAGTCATGTGAGACTGCTGTACCCTCAAGTCACAAAGTCTACCCGTGAACCAAACCCAGGCAGTCAAGGCTTTCTGTACTTAAGGCGGGGGTTGGGGGAGGCACGCCGGGAACTTCTGCTGGGATTGCTGCTGAATAGCTAATCCCCCTTTTCCTGAAACTACTATATCGTTAGAGTGCCAAGTCACCCCGCAGAACCTCCTGAGCGGACAGGAGGAATTCTCGGCCTGGAGGTAGGGAACCCACGTCCTCCTAAAGCACCTGTGGCCCTGCATCCAGCTGCACTTCAAGGTAAACATGTGACTGTCGTTTCTGGCTTCTTGAGCTAATACATTCTCTCTCTCTCTCTCTCTCTCTCTCTCTCTCTCTCTCTCTCTCCCCCCCCAGCTTCATCTCTCTCTCTCTCTTTTCATCTTATTTAAGATTCTGTAACTAACAACCAAAGAATCCAAAAGTATAATCCAACAGTTAATGGAAGAATCTTTTCTGTTAGCTACCATGATTGAGAGTCTATTAACTCATCACAATTAATACAACCCACTTCAATACCTCAGACAGCATTGAAAACGATACTAGTTCATATTTCTGAGGCACTTGCTACATGCCCAGTGTTATTCTAAGTGATTTATGTGCTTAGTCATACATATACATTACTAAAACATTCAAACACAGCAAATTGGTGTCCCACTAAAAGTAAGTCTAGAGAAACCTCACTTCCTAGTTTTCTTCTTCAGAATCAGTACCACAACCAGTCACTGTTTATTCTTGTAGGTATCTTGTATAATAAATAGAATAAACAAACAAATGTTGTAAATAAATATGCATTATAATAACACAGCTATATGTACGCATGCATTGGTTTTTGACACACACAGTACCAGCTGCCATAGGCTGACTTGCTAGCATGTGCTAGGTTCAAATCTAAGCACAAGACAGCACACCTATTACGTTACTGCATCCTCACCCCACGCAGGAGGAAAACAGTCTTAGACGAAGCTGGGGCTGAGGCACCCTTTAACCTGGGAAACAAGCCAGGCAGGCTGCCTTCAGACCATGGATTCTTCACAGCCACCCTGCTCTGTTGATGTGTTTGGGGATCAATATTGATACATAATCCCAATTCTCCACCTGGGTTTGCAGGAAGTGGAGAAAGAGAGGAAAGAATCAGGGATTCGGAGCTCAGGCTGTGCTGTGCTGTGGTCAGGGCTGGGTGACAGGATGTGACATAGGTACATTGTCAAATGGGCATTCTCAGCTTCTTCCCTTCTGTGTCCCCACCCACCATCCAGGAATGCGGAAGCAAATGTGGAGCTGTATCCAGCTGTACTTTTGGGATTCTTTGGTTGTCAGTTACAGAATCTTAAACAAGATTAAGAGCAAGATAGACAATGAAATGAGAGAGAGAGAGAGAGAGAGAGAGAGAGAGAGAGAGAGAGAGAGAGAAAATGTATTGGCTCAAGAAGCTGGAATTGACAGCCACAAGTTTATGTTCAAGTACAGCTGGACAGGGGCATCCTGGTTTGCTTACACCATCCGGGAAGGTGGGTGCAAAGCTGAGCAAACGAGGAGCTCAGGATTTCCACCTGGTGAAAAGTCCGCATCCATGAGCACACGCTCATCCACCATGCTTGCCTCACATAACTGCGGACTGGAGAGGACACTGGAGAGTACATCTCCATGGGTCGGGCATTTCCACAGAAACTTGAGTCAGCTACCAAGCCTGTTAGAGGGCCGTGTTTCTCGTGTGCCTCTCTCTGGGTGGGAACAAGGGTAAGCAATTGGGGTTTCTTTAGCATCCTCTTGTTTGGTTTATGTGGAAATAAGGAGCAGAGGGCTTAAGGGGTGTGCCTAAGGTCAAGCGGCAGGATCAGACAATCTCTGGCTCTAAAACATGCACTGCTGGTACTGCAATGAACTTCTTCCCAGAAACATGCTGCGTGGAAAGCTGAGGCCACCTGTGGGCACGCTTTTTTGCTGGCGTTACTCATGCATCCAATTTTCTTAACATTACAAGCATATGCCTGCCATGTTGACAGGATATGTAAATGTTATAACATTTACATATTAAGAAATGTACAAAGCAGTGTAAATCGGCTTATATATAATAGATTTTTCAGCTTTGATCATTGGCAGTGCCCCAATTTTGATTCCTCTGCCTCTGCGGGTCTTTGATACTCCTCTACAGTAATTACCATCTCCCTGGAAAAAAAAAAGAGAATGAACCATGACATGTCCCTCCTCCAAAAGTTCCCATATCCTCCTATAAACGAAGAAAGTCAGAAGTCCTCATCCTGGCCTCAGCGTTCCATGTGATCCAATCCTTGCCCAGCTCTCCGCCCTCTGTTCCTGCCTCTCTCTCTCCCTCTCAGCTGCCATCATCCCGGCCTCTGCGGGATCCTCTGTGCTCGGTAGTGAACGCCAGTGTCAACAGCAGCAATGGCATGTGCACATGCTTAACACATCACAGTTGAGAAAAGAGCAGCGAGCAGGCACGGACGCTCAGTGTTGAGGGAAGCCCTGTGAGTCAGGGCTGGCAAGAGGCTCTCTATCTAGAAACATCGGCTGCTCATAGGGAAAAACAAGGGGGTCGGCAGAGGTCGGCCCGGGTCATATTCTGAAGAGCCTTCTTACCTTTACAAAGGGGGAAGGAGTTTAGCCTTAAGATCATACAAAAGCTTGGATCATCTGTCAGATTCACACAAACAAGAGATCAAAGCCAATGTTAACCTTATTCGTAATTTCAAGGATATAAACAACCCATACTTATGGGCAAAAGGAGGTGCAGTGTAGGGCTGTCAGCAGCTATGCGAGCTGCACACACCTCGTCCACGCGGACACCGGAGACCTCCCAGTGATGTCACTTAGACGGAACGGAGAGGTCAGTTCTCAAGCACCTCTGTTTCACATTCAGAGGGTCACAAGGGGATGGGATTTTACTAGGAGCCATGCCTCATACATTCACACATTCCGGGAGTGTTTGCCATAAGCTATCCTGGGCAACAGGTGCAACCTGCTGACTGCATG
Source organism: Saimiri boliviensis (assembly GCF_048565385.1). Classification (NCBI taxonomy): domain Eukaryota; kingdom Metazoa; phylum Chordata; class Mammalia; order Primates; family Cebidae; genus Saimiri; species Saimiri boliviensis. The sequence continues at coordinate 3,581,772 of NC_133455.1, read as the reverse complement.
ACCTATACAAGGCCACTCCTGATGGTGGGTACAGAGAGGTGGCATGAGTGAGCAGACAGAAGGTGACCTGTGTCACCTCCCTTCCTCCCTGAGCTGCTCCCACCACTCCCCTCTAACACTGGGAGAGAATCAACTGGGAGCAATGAGTATTTCACTAGCATAAAACAATGGGGAATGCTGAGGGCTTTGACGGGTGGAGTGACGGGTCTCACTGTGTTTCATGATAGACGGATAGATAGAGGGCTCGCTCCATCACTGCCCGAAGAGAGGCACTATTTCAGGTTCCTGGAGGGAGGGCTGGGCTCCAGGTGTGTCCCACTCCGCTGTAGGATTAAAACCACGGTCTCTCCATAAATCTCGGACGAAGTGATTCCAAAGTCATGGGGAGATTCAGTTTTATTTTTACAAGTCTGTTATAAAATAAACAGCAAACTCAGTAAGGTCGGGGGCTTGGAAACTTGACATGAACACAAGGAGGACACCACACCCTTTTTTGTGGTGGGAAGAGATTTGTCTGCAGGCTGAGTTAAGGTGTTGAGTGGTCTCTTTCATTTTACTATTCCTCATAGTGCATTCCAGAGTTAATATTACATACAATGAATACTTTGTTGAATGAATTTACTGAGTGAATACCCACACAATTATTTAAAAGCATACTAAGCTATTTAAGAATGAGAGCTGAGATAGTTAGAAGTATTCCTAAGATGGGCAGCAGGGGTGAATTTTCAGGTATATGTGCCCTCACAGAAATGACTAAGCACCTTGGTGGGGAATCTTGAAAAGCAGGAGAGCCATTCCAGGCTGGTTTAGGGAGAAATAGGTAAGATACCTATCACCGGTGATGACGAGGTTGGCTTGGTGACGAAAGAAATGTCTGGTGGACTCAGCTGGGAACCCTGATGTCTAAAGGCTGAGGGCTTAAGAAAATCATAAAGGGGGAAATCACGATATTCAGCGTGGGAAGTGACTCAGGCATGAATACTGATCAAGGTAAGGATGATTTTGGAAATGTTCCAAAGACGGTAATAGCCAGTTGACACAGGAAATACTCACATGAAGGGAAAGAGAAATACGTGTTTTAGTAGTAACAATATTCTTGTATTTCCCTATTGCAGCTTACATTTAAAAACAAAACAATAAGCCGGGCACGGTGGCTCAAGCCTGTAATCCCAGCACTTTGGGAGGCTGAGGCGGGTGGATCACGAGGTCAAGAGATCGAGACCATCCTGGTCAACATGGTGAAACCCCGTCTCTACTAAAAATACAAAAAAATCAGCTGGGCATCGTGGCGCGTGCCTGTAATCCCAGCTACTCAGGAGGCTGAGGCAGGAGAATTGCCTGAACCCAGGAGGCGGAGGTTGCGGTGAGCCGAGCTCGCGCCATTGCACTCCCGCCTGGGTAACAAGAGCGAAACTCCGTCTCAAAAAAAAAACAAAACAAAACAATAGCAACAAAAAACAAGCAACAAGCCACCAAGAGAGAAACAAAAATGCAAAAGGCTTGAGTGCCTCTTTCAGAGTGAACACGACCTACAGACCAAACCCGATGTGCAGAAGACGACCGAGAATCCCTCGTGCTCACTATTTGCCCTGGGCTGCCCTCACTGAGGCTCAGCCTCCGTCCTGTTCTGCACCCAAGGAGCAGACTCATACCGAAGACACGGCTGGGTCACTCCAATGGGCAGGCTTGGGCCTGCAGCTCCCAGCTGGACCCCACCAACGGGGGTTCCTGGCAGGAGAACAGAGGACTGGGTGGGCTTGGCTGCTCCTTCCTGCTTTGTACCGTATTGCTGGCCAGGCCTGGTGGCTCACGCCTGTAACCCCAGCACTTTGTGAGGCTGAGACGGGCCGATCACCTGAGGTCAGGAGTTGGAGACCAGCCTGGCCCACACGATGAAACGCCGTCTCCACTAAAAATACAAAAATTAGCAGGGCGTGGTGGTGAGCACCTGTAATCCCAGCTACATGGGAGGCTGAAGCAGGAGAACTGGCTGGACCCGGGAGGTGCAGGTTGCAGTGAGTTGAGATGGAACAGCTGCACTCCAGCCTGGGCGACAGAGCAAGATTCTGTCTCAAAAATAAATTAAAGATAAAAATAAAAAACATGCTGCTGGTGCCTGCATTCCTCTGAATTCCTTTGAAACTACAGCTTCTGCTAAGGGGCCCCTCCTCTGCGACTCCACCTCTTCCTGAGCACAGTGACGCTGCTCCCTCTATCCCTTCAGCCCCAGGAGTGTAAGGGCTTCTGCTGCTGGCCTCGGGGTGCAGACACATGGCTGCTTCCTCCTTTAGCCTCTCTCATCATTCTCTTCACTAAACTCACGTCAGAACTGGAAACAGCAAATGTTTATCTAGGGCTAAAAGCAGAAACCAGTTGTTCATTGGCTTTGAAAAACTTATTCGAGCAATCCTGTTACTTGAATTCTGAGTTTATTTGAGACAGGGTCATGCTCTGCTGTCAAGGCTGGGGTACAGCAGTGCGGTCACGCTCACTGCAGCCCCCACTCCCCGACTTAAGTGCTTCTCTCACCTCAGCTTCCCGAGTAGCTGTGACTACAGGTGCACATGGCCAAGGCCAGCTAATTTTTTATATTTTTAGTAGCGATGCGGTTTCACCGTGTTGCCCAGGCTGGTCTTGAACTCCTGGGCTCAAGTGATCCACTCACCTCAGCCTCCAAAGTGCTGTGATTAGAGGCATAAGCTAACACGCCCAACCTGATTTTATTTCCCTTTATACAGCCACAGAATACTGACACATTTCCCAGCTTTGGGTGTTGTTTTTCTTCTTTGAGGAGTGAAAATTAAATAGGAAAAAAAAAAAATCACACTAGCATGATTCCTTCATGGGCCACTTTCTCATGTGAACCCGGAGAGTAAACAGTACACAGGAAGCTTAGTAATGAATGTTTTCAATGACTTCTCAGTGGGATGGATATCTCGAAGCACTGCCAGAATGAGTAAATGCAAGGGCATAAGCTTTTTTTTTTTTTTTTTTTTTTTTTTTTTTTTGAGATGGAGTCTCGCTCTGTCACCCAGACTGGAGTGCAATGAATGGCACAACCTCAGCTCACTGCAACCTCTGCCTCTTGGGTACAAGTGATTTTCCTGCCTCAGCCTCCCAAGTAGCTGGGGTTGCAGGCATGTACCACCATGCCCAGTTAATTTTTTGTATTTTTAGTAGATACAGGGCTTCATCAGGTTGGCCAGGCTGGTCTTGAACTCCTTGCCTCAAGTGATCCACCCACCTTGGCCTCCTAAAGTGCTGGGATTATAGGCATGTGCCTGTCCAAAATCTTGATGACTAGAAACAATGCTAATTGTAATTTCTGACATGTTTTTCCTTCTCAGAACTCTCTACTAATTAACCGGGTCAGGACACAGAGTTTTGGATAAATGCATAAACTCCAAATATGCTTTGGGGCAAATAAAATATTCCTTCTTTTTTTTTTTTTTTTTCGAGACAGAGTCTCACTCCATCACCAGGTGCCAGGCTGGAGTGCAGTGGCGTGACCTCAGCTCACTGCCACCTCCGCCTCCTGGGTTCAAGTAATTCTCCTGCCTCAGCCTCCCGAGTAGCTGGGACTACAGGTGCGCACCACCATGCCCAGCTAATTTTTTTGTATTTTTAGTAGAGACGGGGTTTCACCATGTTGGTCAGGATGGTCTCGATCTCTTGACCTCGTGATCCACCCGCCTCGGCCTCCCAAAGTGCTGGGATTACAGGCTTGAGCCACCGTGCCTGGCCAATAAAATATTCTGTTTGGTGTAGGTCAGTGTCTCCATGAAGATCTTCCTGTATGTCTTCATCAGTTAAGGCTCTGGTTGCAAGTAAGAGAATTCCATGTAAAGTTGAAGAAGTCTAACAGGACTACGTTACAGAATCTAAGGTGGGGACACAGGGCACTCCAAAAACAACTACAATTCAGAACTCCAAGTGGGCAGAGCTCTCTGTCTTCTCATCCCTGCTCCTCCAGGGAATCACTTCATTTCTCTCTTTCTCTAGCAGCTCCTTCAGTTCCTCTGCCTTGGAATAATATGCCTGTCCAAACAGGGGAAAGTGCCAGCTTGACTTCATTCCTTCAGAAATGTAGAAGGATTGCCTATCGTGTGCCCTGCAGTATTCTGAGAGCTGGAACCAGCACAGGAAGAGAAGAAGAAAAAGAACATGATTGCTCTGTGAAACTTTATCTTCCAGTGGAAGAGACAGTCAATACTAAAAAACAATCACATGCAAAAGGTTGCACTTAATTTACCATCGTAAAACATATAACACAATAAAAGCACATAGTAGAATGTTTAAGGTTCACATGGTCTTTGCATTTGTAAAACCAACATTCCTGGAAGGAGGTGAAGAGGTGAGGGGTGGCATTACTCAGAACAGAACCTTGTTGAAGGAGGTGAATGAGTGTTAACAGGATCAGCGACGATGACATCAAATGAAAGACATGAATGTGAGATAAATTATGCTTCAGCTCTTCTCTGTCTGTCAGTCAGAGATGCGCGGTGTCCTACCAGCTGATTTTGGCCAGTGAGATAAATGATGGCCCAGCGAAATCAGTAGGACACAGAGTTTGGACCCTCTTTCCCCCATAGGAACAAACACATATGCTGAGTATTTAGATGGAGTGGAGTCCCCGTGTGAGGGTCCCTCCTAATGCCCCAGTAATGGGCATCTTCTGAAGCTGGTGACATCACTAGGAAAATGAATAGAAACCCGTCAACAAGTGTTACGGGACAGTTTGGGAAACTCCACTTCAGAGGTTCTTTAGGTTAAATTTGAGGAAGGAATTTGAGTAGAAAACACAGAGTAAGACCATATGGGGCAGAGTCATGGCACAACTAAGGAGTTATCCTGGCATTGAGGGGTCTTCACGTTGTCCCTTCGGTAAGCTACCTCCAACACATACTCTGGGCGAAGAGGCAACTCACCTGACCTCATCTGCCCCCCTTGTCTCCAGCTGGCTGGAGGTGCTTCTAGCCTGGAGGAAAGCCCTCAGTCTATTGATGACTTTAATAAGCTGCCTAGGGAGAGAGATCCAAGATGGCTGATCACCAGCAGCTCGGGACTGTAGCTCCCAGTGAAAGCGCAAAGAACGAGAGGACGCCACACCTTCACATGAACTCTTGTTGCGCACGCACCAGGAGATTCCCAGCGGAGGAGCCCCACGGGTCGCCAGCGCGACTCTTGTGACCGGCGAGGCGGTTTTGCCAGCGCCTCGGAGCGTCGGTTCTTGGTGCAGGGTCAGAAAAGCACCATCAATCTTAACGCCGCTGATTCAGTCGGCGCAGTGGGTTGCTCAGATTTCGGAGCTGAGAATCTATAAGTCGGACGTCCACTCAGAAAACCAATTACAAAGACGGTAAATACAAAGACCACACATGGATAAATTTATAACGAAGGGAAGAAAACAGCCAAAAAAGGCTGAGAATACCCAAGATCAGAAAGCCTCTCCCTCAGCGGGGGATCACAGTTCCTCATCAGCAACGGAACAAGGCTTGATGGAGAACGAGTGTGTTCCAATTACAGAAGCAGGCTTCAAAATGTGGATAATGAGAAACTTCTGTGAATTAAAAGAACTTGTTTTAAACCAATCCAAAGAAACTAAGAACTTTGAAAAAAGATTTGACGAAATGTTAAAAAGAATACACAATTTAGAGAGGAATATAAGTGAATTGATGGAGCTGAAAAACACAATACGAGAACTACGTGAAGTATGCACAAGTTTTAACAGCCGAATTGATCAAGCAGAAGAAAGGATATCAGAGGTCGAAGACCAACTCAATGAAATAAAACAAGAAGACAAGATTAAAGAAAAAAGGATAAAAAGGAACGAGCAAAGTCTCCAAGAAATATGGGACTATGTGAAAAGACCTAATCTACACTTGATAGGTGTACCTGAATGTGACGAAGAGAATGAATCCAAGCTGGAAAATACGCTTCAGGATATTATTCAGGAAACTTTTCCCAACCTAGTAAGGCAGGATAATATTCAACTCCAGGTAATACAGAGAACACCACAGAGATATTCCTCAAGAAGAGCAACTCCAAGGCACATAATCGTCAGATTCACCCGGGTTGAAATGAAGGAGAAAATACTAAGGGCAGCTAGAGAGAAAGGTCAGGTTACCCACAAAGGGAAGCCTATCAGACTTACAGCAGATCTCTCAGCAGAAACCCTACAAGCCAGAAGAGAGTGGGGACCAATATTCAACATCCTTAAAGAAAAGAACTTTCAACCCAGAATTTCACATCCAGCCAAACTAAGCTTCACAAGTGAAGGAAAAATAAAGTTTTTTGTGAACAAGCAAGCACTCAGAGATTTCATCACCACCAGGCCTGCTTTACAAGAGCTTCTGAAAGAACCACTACACATAGCAAGGAACAAACAGTATCAGCCTTTCTAAAAAAATACCAAAAAGAGCATCAATATAATGAAGAATTTACATCAACTAATGGGCAAAATAGCCAGCTAATATTAACTGGCAGTATTAAACTCACATATATTATTATTGATTCTAAATTTAAATTGACTAAATCCCCCATCCAAAGACAGACAGGCAATTTGAATAAAAAACTAAAACTGATCAGTATGCTGCATCCAGACCCATCTCACATTCAAGGATACACAAAGATTTAAAACAAGAGATGGAGAAGGATTTACCAACCAAACAGAGAGCTAAAATAAATAAATAAAAAACAGAAGTTAAAATTAAGCAACAAAGATCAAAAGAAGCAAAGAAGGACATTATATAACGATAAAAGGATCAATGCAACAACAAGAAGAGCTAAAGATCCTAAATATATATGCATCCAATACAGGAATACGTAGATCAGTAACACATCATATCAACTTAGAAGTTTAAACGAAATGTTGGTTGGCTCCTTGTTTGTTATTCTCTTCCCTCATTTTCTTTTATATCTCCATTATTAAGGACAATTATAGGCATACCCATATTTAGATTGCTTTCTAGCCCGGGCAATAAAGCAATTACCCCCATTCTCTCTCCCTCTTCCTCTTTCTCTTTCTTCCTCTTCTTTATTCTTTTTCTTATAAAAAAAAAAATAAGCTGCCTAGATGGCTAACAATTGTGTAGATGGCATTCTCAGTTCTTTCTCTACCCTTGGTTGCTACCGTGGAGGGTAAAACCTGCCCAAAGGGACCTGGATGGGGTCTACCTTGGTCAGAATGTGATATTTACATGAATAGTTCAACTTGTGAAAAACGGAACATGCTATTGGGTATATAGGGGCTTCACTTCAGACACAATGACCCACTTGTTCTCCTTCTGCCGTCCAAATGGGAAAAGATAAGGCAAGTGTCTAATGGTTCCTGGGTGGCATTCCTCTGTGATAAAAGAAACTAGACAGTTCCTGAACAGCCCAAATGACCCAGAAGCTTAATTGTATTTGTGTTATTATGCATTTCATTTCCTGCACCGATGACCCCAGTCCTTTGTAGGTACCTGATAAAACATCCCTGCAAGCAGTAATAAGCTTTTTATGATGGATTCCAATGGATTGCAAGAAAACCAGGCAAGTAAAATGAGCTTTGCTTTAAAACACTGCAATTTCAATTATAGCAGTCTTTACATCTTTTCGTCTCCCCTGCAAATGAGGGTCACGTTTGAGCACCTTTTGTGTACAATACCATACATAAAGAACAGAATCGAGAAATTGCAGCATCAAGACAAAATTTAATTCCCAGGCTACAGGAAGAAGTGCAAAATGAAATAAAGCTTCTAGGATTCAGGGGAAATTCATATTTAAAATGACACCCAAAGTGAAAAGCATTTCACAGAGATTGAAGGACTCACGATCTATTCCCTCAGATTAGAAAAAGGAGGCGGGAGAGGGAGAAATGGAAGTTTACTTAGATGATCCTAAAATACAATCTCATGTCTCATGATTTCTGAGGCTGCTAAGAAAAGTAGCTTAGGGAACCACCCTGCAATTTCTCTTTTGAAAAAAAAAAAAAATCTGATTCTATTGGAGAGATGTGCTCATTTCTCATCTTAAAACTTTCTAAAACTTTCAGATTTCCAGAATATCTTCACATGGGAAAAACTATCAAAAGGTAGCAGCAGATTCTATGTTTCAATTTTTTTAAAAAAAAATTTTGAGACAGGGCCTCACTTTTTGCCTAGGCTGGAGTGCAGGGTGTGACCATAGCTCATTGCAACCTCGACCTCCCTGGCTTAAGCGATCCTCCTGCCTCAGCCTTCCAAATAGGTGGGACTATAGGTGCACACCACCACACCTGGCCAATTTTTGTACTTTCTGGAAGAGATGGGGTTCTACCATGTTGCCCAGGCTGGTCTTGAACTCCTGAGTTTAACCAATCCACTTAACTTGGCCTCCTAAATTGCTGGGATTACAGGTGTGCACCACCATGCCCTGCCAGCAGCAGCTTCTAAATTCAACAGGGCATAAGAACCATGAGCGGGCTTGTGAGCATCACTATCTTGGGTGTCATCACAACTGGCTTCTAAAAATCTAGGCTCAGAACAAAATCCTCAATCCACTACACATTCAAGTCCTCCATCTGTGAAATGAACATCTTAGATCTTATAATCCCGATTCCCAATTTCTGTGATTTTCTTAATTCAAGTAACATTGCTACCCACATTGAGACTGAATACCAATCATCAGAAAATGGCTTCTCAATTAAGCATGCTAATTACCTAGCTGATAGTCGAAACTGTAACATGGTGTTTAGGACTGCAAATGGCAGAAGCTCAGCTCCAACCGGTTTAAGTAAATATGTATTAGTGACTCATGTACATGAAAAGTCTTAGGACAATATTGACTTCAGGCATTTCTAGATCCAGGTGTTCAAACATGGTCATAAGGATTCTCTGTCTCTCTTTTAATTTCTTTCTTTCCTCTGTGAGTACTCTTTTCAGGCAGAGCAATGCTGTAGTATAGCAAGTTAATCTCTAGAAGCTTCAAGTTGCTATTCTACCAGCTCCAGGTAGAAAGAAGAAACAGAAAGCAAGCAAGCTTATTCTCTGCAAAAGTTTTGGCATTGATATTCATTGGACCTAAATATATCGCTCACTCATCTACAGACCAATGTTCATGGCCAGCGGAATTAGCCAGCTCTGGACCCCGCCACTCCCTGCCCTACAGTCGGATGGTGAGGTTAGCTCTACCTTGAGAAAATGAATGGAAGACGGGGGAGCTGTGGTTCCCGGGTTTATTTGTTAGTCTGTCCTTCGCCACTAGAGTGTAACATGCACGAAGGCAAGAACCTTGCCTGTCTGTCTTGTTGTTGTATCTCTGATATCTGCAATACTATATATCACACAATAGGTACCCAATAAACATTTAATGAGTGAATGAAAAAGGGAATGAGTGATGGGTGATTTAAAAGTCATAGATGCCCAGTACTGCAGAAAATGTATAATCTCACAGGAAGTATGAAGTATCTTGTTGCAGCTGACTAACTTTACTTCCTTCCAGGCCACAGAGGCTAAGTCACAGTGATTTTGTATTATTTACTATGTCCTAGGCACCTTTAATATTTATATGCCACCCATGTAGGTCGACGGAAGACATCTACAGAGTCCTCAAGTCTATAAGCTAAAAACCTAAAGAAGCAAATGGATTATGGAAAGAGTATTCTGGGAGCAGGCAGGAAAAACAAGGTACTTGTATTTTTGTTTAGGGGACTGGGTGTTGGGGACTCCCAGAAAGGAGGGATTTAAGCTGAATAATAAAGGATGAGTATATTTTGAGAGACAGGGAAGAAAGGGCCATTCCAAGCCAAGAAAACCGCATAGCGACCGTTTTTTTAAACAATTTAAAACATTTTACTCATAAATTTTAAATTTAGACTATGCATTTATAGATTGCAAATGACAGTGCCATAATTTAATCCCCACAGGTCATTCATCCTTTGAATAATGTCCATAATAATCTACAAAGTTAAGTTTTTAACCTACTTTACTAATTTATTAAGGAGGGAGTTAAACCACAGATAAAGAAAGAAGGGAGACATTGACCCAAAGTTTAGGGAGTAATTATTCTTCTCTCTGCAGTTACATCTGAGCATCTAATAATTATTTTTTTCTTTCAGTTTTGAAACACAATTTTCCAGATTCTCCTCCTCCTCCTCATCTTGTTATCACCGTCATCACTATTGCCATAATCATCATTGTCATCGTTACCATCACCATTATCACCATGACCGTCATCACTGTCACCATCACGCCATCACCATCACCACCATCATCATGATCATCTTCATCATCACCATCATCATCATCCTCTAATTTTTCAGCTGATTCTCTTATGTCCTCCAAGAATTCTGAAGTTCCTATACCTCCTAAAAATTCATCTGGAATTCTACTAATTTAGGGAGGACTCCCTCTTTCGCTATCCTGTGGAACAGTATCAGCAGGATTGGTGCCAATTCTTATTTGAATGTCTGGTAGAATTCAACTGTAAATCATCTGGTCCTGAACTTTCTTTTGTTGGGAATTTTTTTAAATTACCATTTCAATCTTGCTGCTTGTTGGTCTGTGCGGGGTATCTGATTCTTCCTGGTTTAAGCTAGGAGGGTTGTATATTTCCAGGAATTTATCCATCTCCTCTAGGTTTTCTAGTTTATGTATGCAAAGGTGTTCATAGCAGCCTTGAATTATCTTTTATATTTCTGCAGGGGTCAATTGTAATATCTCCTGTTTCATTTCTAACTGAGCTCATTTGGATTTTCTCTCTTCTTTTCTTGGTTAATCTTGTTAATAGTCTGTCAATTTTATTTATCTTTTCAAAGAACTAGTTTTTTATCTTTTTTTTTTTTTTTGCTTCAATTTCATGTAGTTCTGCTCTGATCTTGGCTATTTCCTTTCTTCTGCGGGGTTTGGGTTTGGCTTGTTCTTGTTTCTCTAGCTCCTTGAGGTGTGCCCTTACACTGCTTGTTGTGCTCTTTCAGACTTTCTGATGTAGGCATTTGGGGCTATGCACTAGCCTCTTAGCACTGCCTTTGCTGTATCTCAGAGGTTTTGATAGGTTGTGTTACTATCGTTCAGTTCAAAGAATTTTTAAATTTCCATCTCGATTTCATTGCTGACCCATTGATCATTCAGAAACAGGTTACTTAATTCCCATCTATTTGCATGGTTCTGAAGGTTTCTTTTGGAGCTGACTTCCAGTTTTGTTCCACTGAGAGAGTGCTTGATATGATTTCAGTTTTCTTAAGTTAATTGAGGTTTGTTTTGTGGCCTATCATATGGTCTCTCTTGGAGAAAACTGCATACATTGACGAACAGAATGTATATTCTAAGGTTGTTAGGTAGAATGTTGTGTAAATATCTGTTAAGTCCATTTGTTACAGGGTATAGTTTAAATCCATTTTTAAAATATATTTTTTATTCTGTTTTAGGTTTTGGGGTACATGTGAAGAACATGCAGGATTGTTGCATAGGTACATACATGGCAGTGTGGTTTGCTGTCTTCCTCCCCATCACCTATATCTGGCATTTCTCCCCATGTTATACCTCCCCAACTCCCCAAAACCCGCTGTCCCTCCCCTAGTTCCCCCCAACAGACCCCAGTGTGTAGTGCTCCCCTCCCTGTGTCCATGTGTTCTCATTGTTCAACACCCACCTATGAGTGAGAACATGTGGTGTTTGATTTTCTGTTCTTGTGTCAGTTTGCTGAGAATGATGGTTTCCAGGTTCATCCATGTCCTTACAAAGAACACACACTCATAATTTTTTATGGCTGCATAATATTCCATGGTGTATATGTGCCACATTTTCCCTGTCCAGTCTAACATCAATGGGCATTTGGGTTGGATCCAAGTCTTTGCTATTGTAAATAGTGCCACAATAAACATACATATGCATATGTCTTTATTATAGAATGATTTATCATCCTTTGGGTATATACTCAGTAAAGGGATTCCTGGGTCAAATGGAATTTCTATTTCTAGGTCCTTGAGGAATCACCACACTGTCTTTCACAATGGTTGAACTAATTTACATTCCCACCAACAGTGTAAAAGCGTTCCTATTTCTCCACATCCTCTCCAGCATCTGTTGTCTCCAGATTTTTTAATGATCGCTATTCTAACTTGTGTGAGATGGTATCTCAATGTAGTTTTGATTTGCATTTCTCTAATGACCAGTGATGATAAGCATTTTCTCATATGTTTGTTGGCCTCATATATGTCTTCTTTTGTAAAGTGTCTGCTCATATCCTTCACCCACTTTTGAATGGGCTTGTTTTTTTCTTGTATATCTGTTTTAGTTCTTTGCAGATTCTGGATATTAGCCCTTTGTCAGATTTTTTTTGTTGACTTTCTGTCTTGACCTGTCTAGTGCTGGCAGTGGAATACTGAAGTCCCCCGTTATTATTATGTTGCTGTCTATCTCATTTCTTAGGTTTAGTAGTAATTATTTTATAAATTTGGGAGCTCCAGTGTTAGGTGCATATATATTCAGGATTGTGATATTTTCCTGTTGGACAAGACTTCTGATCATTATATAATGTTGTTCTTTGTCTTTTTAAACTGCTGTTGCTTTAAAGTTTGTTTTGTCTGATGTAAGAATAAGTACTCTTGCTTGCTTTTGGTGTCCATTTGCATGGAATGTCCTTTTCCACCACTCTACCTTAAGTTTATGTGAGTCTTTATGCATTAAGTGAGTCTCTTGAAGGTAGCAGATGGTTGGTTGGTGAACTCTTAGCCACTCTGTGAGTCTGAGGGTCTGTGAGTAAGTAAAACATTTAGGCCATTTACATTAAACGTTAGTATGAGATGTGAGGTACTATTCCATTCATCATGCTATTTGTTGCCTGTGTACCTTGTTTTTCTATTGCATTTTTGTTTTATAGGTCCTGTGAGATTTATACTTTAAAGAGGTTCTGTTGTGATATGTTTTAAGGATTTATTTCAAGAGTTGGAGCTCCTTTTAGCAGTTCTTGTAGTGCCGGCTTGGTCGTGGCAAATTCTCTCAGCATTTGTTTGTCTAGAATCAATACTGTGAAAATAACCATACTGCCAAGAGCAATTCACAAATTTAATTCAATTCCCTTCAAAATACTACCACCAGTCTTCACAGAACTAGAAAATATAATCCTAAAATTTATATGGAAGCAAAAAATGAGCCCACATAGACAAAGCAAGACTCAGCAAACCTAACAAATCTGGAGGTATCACATTACCTAATTTCAAACTGTACTATAAGGCCATACTCACTAAAACATCATGGTACTGGTATAAAAATTGGCACATAGACCAATGGAACAGAATAGAGAACGCAGAAGTAAACAAAAATACTCAACAGCCAACTAATCTTCAACAAAGCAAAGAAAAAAAAATAAATTGAGGAAAGGATACTCTATTCAACAAACAGTGCTGGGACAATCGGCAAGCCACATGTAGGGGAATGAAACTGCACCCTCATCTCACATTTTATACAAAAATCAACAGAAGGTGGATCCATGACTTACATCTAAGACTGGGAACTATAAAAACTCTAAAAGATAACATCAGGAAAACTCTTCTAGACATCGGCTTAGGCAAGGATTTTATGACCAAGAATGCCAAAGCAAATGCAGTAAAACAAAGATACGTAGCTGGGATTAAATTAAACTAAAGAACTTTTGTACAGTAAAAGGAACAGTCAGCACAGTAAACAGACAACCCACAGAGTGGGAGAAAATCTTCACAATCTATACATCACAGTCCAACAAAGGACTAATATCCAGAATCTATAACAAACTCAAGTTAGCAAGAAAAAACAACAAAAAAAAACCAATCCCATCAAAAAGTGGGCTAAGGACAGGAAGAGAGAATTCTCCAAAGAAGATATACAGATGGCCAATAAATGTATGAAGAAATGCTCGACATCACAAATGATCAGGGAAATGCAAATCAAAACTACAAAGTGATACCAAAACCACAATGTGATATCACCTTACTCCTACAAGAATGGCCATAAACAAAAAATTTAAAAAAAACATAGATGTTGGTGTGGATGTGGGAAATGGAACACTTCTACACTGCTGGTAGGAATGTAAACTAGTACAACCACTATAGAAAACAGTGTGGAGATTCCTTTAAAAACTAAAAGTAGAACTACCATTTGATCTAGGAATCCCACTACTGGGTTTCTACCCAGAGGAAAAGAAGTCATTATACGAAAAAGATACTTGCACACACGTTTATAGCAGCACAATTTGCAATTTCAAAAATGTAGAACCAACCCCAGATGACCATCAATCAACAAGCAGATAAAGAAACTGTGCCATATGTGTGTATGTATGTGTGTGTGTGTGTGTGTGTGTGTGTGTGTGTGTGTGTATATATATATATATATATATATATAATGGAATACTACTCGACCATAAGAAGTAATGAATTAATGGCATTCACAGCACAGCAAGCTGGATGAGACTGAAGACCATAATTCTAAGTCATTCAGGAATGCAAAACCAAACATCATATGTTTTCACTCATAAGTGGGAACTAAGCTCTGAGGATGCAAAGGCATAACAATGACACAAAGGATTTTAGGGACTCCAGGAAAGGGTGGGAAGGGAGCAAGGGATAAAAGACAAATTGAGTACAGTGTCTGCTGCTCAGGGGATGCATGTACCAAGATCTCACAAATCACCACCAGAGAACTTACTCATGTAAGCAAACATCGCCTGTTCCCCAGTCACCTATGGAATTTTAAAAAATTTTAAAAAGAGAAAGTCTATTGATTTTCATGTCTCACACTGTATAGGTTAGACACCAAAACTCTACTACATGCTGCATTTGGTGTATTATAAACTAAGCATCATAGCTGCACACTGCCCTTCTTTAGTGTACTTTTGAGTATACAATTCCAACCTATTCAGATTTGTCATAAGCTAATTTATCCTATCTTTAGGAAGATAGGAACAGCCATGGAAGCTCTCACTAGATTTGGGAAGATCTGGCAGTTATGGTGGAATTGATGGGCTCAGCATGTTGAACAGAGTATTAGAATCTAGAAAGTAAAGTGTTAATTATGCTTCAGAGTTTAACTTATAAAAGATTCTCTTCAAGTTATACAATACCTTGAAACCATCATGCTTTGGACACTTTTTCAAGTGTCAGCATGGAAGAAATATTTTATTTAGAAAGAAACTGGGAATTTTGGGAAGAAAATCAGTGTGGTTTCACAGCAACAGCAGCAGCAATTAGGCACAAACTGTGCTAGCTGAAGCACTAGATGAATGAAAATACAAAAGTATAAAGAAAGCGGACAATGACTATTAGTTCTTATTTGTAAAATAATTGTTCTTCTCCTTCTCTTCCTCTTTCCTCTTCTTGTTGTTGCCAGTAGAAAGTACTGCAGAAGAGAAAGAGACTTCAAATTCTCCATCTGGGACATCCTACCTGAGTGGCCATAGGAAAACTGCATCCTTTCTTGTCCTTATATTTTTCCTCTCCATAAAGAGGAAATAAAAATATTGATCTCACCAGATTATTATAAAAAATAAAAGAGCGATTGCCTATGTCACACTTCTTGTCAATGTATCCCCCAAAATACATACACTGAATAAACTAAGAGTCTCAAAAAAAAGAAAAGAAAAAATAACGAGTTATCATGTATTAATAAAATGAGTGATGGACGCTGGATGTAAGGGGGATATGCACTGACGGAAATTGCAGGACGATTCCTCCTACTTAGGTACTGGACTCCGTTCCCACTGATGGTTGCTACAACGTGACAGAGCCAGTGTTGCAGATCTGATTACTTTGCATGAGAAGCCAGAGGTCTACATGTGGATGTAACATTTCCCAATTTGAAAACAGTGTGAGTGAACTAAAATGTATCTG
The DNA here is from genome assembly GCF_048565385.1 of Saimiri boliviensis. Lineage (NCBI taxonomy): Eukaryota > Metazoa > Chordata > Mammalia > Primates > Cebidae > Saimiri > Saimiri boliviensis. The sequence goes on along the minus strand of NC_133455.1, from coordinate 3,565,952 downwards.
AAGACCTGATCTGGCCTGCAGTTCACCGCATTGCAATCCCTGATTACACACATTATTTACTGAACCTACCACCTTGAGCAATCGAGCCAAATGAATGATTCAGAATGCCTCAGCTTGCTGTGGAGAAATGCAGGCAGCTTTGCCAGCTGAAATTTTCTGAGCCCACTTTTGGAGAAACCTCTTCTCTCCTGCTCCCCTCCAAAGTGCCATTCTGAAGTCTCGGAAGGTCAATGAGGGCATAATTAAATATTAATTTATTTCCACGTTAGATTTATTGAATCACAATTTACATATAAGTGCACCCTTTCTAATTTTTGTGGGTACAAACCAGGTCTATATGTTTATGGGGTACATAAGATATTTTGACCCAGGCATGCAATATGCAATAGTCATATCACAGAGAATGGGGTGTCCATCCCCTCAAGCTCTTTTCCTTTTTTGTTACAAGCAATCCAATTATAGTCTTTTAGTTATTTTAAAATGTACAGATAAATTGTCACTATTGTCACCCTGTTGTGCTATCAAATAGTAGGTTTTATTCATTCTTTCTTTTTTCAATAACTATTAACCATCCCTACCCCCCACCTTAGCCCCTCACTGTTTCCCAGCCTCTGGGAACCATCCTTATACTATATATTTCCATGAGCTCAATTGTTTTGATTTTCTGATACCATGAATAGGAAAGAACATGTGATGTTTGTCTTTCTGTGCCTAGCTTATTTAGTTATGACACAATAATCTTTGGAGTTCCATCCATGTTGCAAACGACAGGAGCCCAGTCTTCTATGGCTGAGTAGTACTCCATTGTATATGCGTACCTCATGTTCTTTATCCATTCATCTGTTCATGGACACTCAGATTGCTTCCAAATCTTGGCTATTGTGAACATGCTCCAGGAAACAGAGGGGTGCAGGTGTCTCTTCGACGTACTGATTTCCCTTCTCTCGGTATATACCCAGCAGTAGGATTGATTCACATTCCCACCAACAGTGTACGTGAGCTCCCTTTTCTCCACATCCTCACCAGTGTTCATTATTGCCTCTCTTTGGTATAAAGGTATTTTAACTGTGGTGAGATGATATTTCATGGGAGTCTTGATTTGCATTTCTCTGATGACCAGTGATGTTGAGCACCTTTTCACATGCCTGTTTTTCATTTGTATGACTTCTCTTGAGGGATGTCTATTTAGGACTTTTGCCTATTTGAAAAATCAGATTATTATTTTCCTATAGAGTTGTTAAAGCTCCTTAGATAGTCTGGTTATTAACCCTTTGTCAGCTGGGTGGTTTGTAAATATTTTCTCCCATTCTGTGAGTTGTCTCTTCACTTTGTTGATTGTATACTTTGCCATGCAGGAGACTTTTAAATTGATGTGATCCCATCTTTCTGTGTTTGCTTTGGCAGGTATGCTTGAGGGGTAGCACCGAAGAAATCTTTGCTGAGACCAATGTCCTGGAGAGTTTCCCTGATGTTTTCTAGTCTCATAGTTTGAGGTTTGAGATTTAAGTCTTTAATCTATTTAGATTTAATTTTTGTATATCACAAGAGTTAGGGGTCTAGTTTCATTCTTCTGCACATGGATAATCCATTTTCCATATCCATGTAACATTGTTTAAGGAACAGTTATTCTTCTCCCCATAGCTGCATTCCAGTGTTTAACAGTTATTTATTTTTTTTCAGGTTCTTTCAGCACAATTTATTGACGAGACTCTCCTTTCACTAATGTATGTTCTCGACACCTTTGTCAAAAATGAGTTCACTGTAGGCGTATGGATTTACTTCTGGGTTCTCTATTCTGTTCCATTGGTCTGTGTGTCTATTTTAATGCCAGTACCATATTGTTTTCGTTACTATAGCTCAGTAGTATAATCTGAAGTCAAGTAATGCGATTCCTCCAGTTTTGTTCTTTTTGCTTAGGATAGCTTTGGCTATTCTAGGTCTTTTTCAGTTCCACATAAATAGTGTACCCATTTTAAGCATGTAGTTGACTGAACTTTGATAAATGCATATAGTCATGTAAACACATCATAATCAAGATACAAGATATACCCACCAACTCACCAAGTTCTTTTGTGCACCTGTGAATTCACTTCCCTGCTCTTCTCTGCTCTCAGTAATTCCTAACCTGCCTTCTGTCACTGTTGATTAGATTTGCCTTCTATAGAATTTCACATAAATGGAAGAGTACTGTATATAATCATCTGTATCTGGCTTCTTTCAGTCAGCCAAATTTGTTTTTTGCAATGCATCTATGTTACGTGCACCGGTATATCATTCCTTTTTATCTTTGAGTCTTATTCCATTTACAGATATATAGAAATTTTTCATCAATTCACCTGATGTTGGACACTTGGGTTATTGTGAATATAATTACTATGAATTTGCAAGTACAAATCTTTGTCAGTCTTTTAAAATTTAGCCATTCTAGTGGATGTGTGGTGGTAACTCACAGTAGTTTATATTTCTTTGACAGCCCAAGGTGCTGGGAGTCTTTTCTTGTGCTTATCTGCCATGTGTATATCTTCCTTTGTAAAATCTCTGTTCCGATATGTTGCCCATTTTTTAACTGTGTCATTTGTCTTACGTTCTGGATATGAGTCCTTTGTCAGCATCATGATTTGCAAATATTTCCTCCAAGGCTGCAAAATCAGTCTTAATACTGAAAACAATAATCTTTTGTGGTTTATATGTTGTTTTCACTTCCATCACCTAATGTGATCCTTAGAAAAATCTTGCCAAGGAGGGAGAAGACGTTTTATACCTTAATGTTTCAGATGAGGAAAACAAGACTCAGAAGAAAGTGGCTCATTTAATGTCACATGGCTGTTAAATGATCAATATGGGATGACTAGCTGCATTTACAGTGTGTTTACTCAGAATTCATCCACTTATGTGTAAGCTCTATGAAATGTAGGCATTTTTGTTCTTTTGTTGTTGTTTTACCTTAAAGCATCAACAGGGCTTAAAACTGTGCCTGACACACGGTAGCTAGTTAAATAATTTTTGATTAAACTCTTCTTTTCCTAATAAATCCTTGGTCCGACTGGTAGAAAGCTACCTCACCCCACCACCTTCTGAGTTTCAGTGGCTCTGACCCTATTCCTGTGTCTCCAGCATGCACCTAAATCGTAGCCACAGGACTGGCCCAGGGAGAGACGCAGGGCAAAGGCTGGTGTCGTCGGAGGAAATCCCAAGAATTCCGGGGGAACTAGTGCAGAAAGACTTTGTAGTGTCTCTTCCACTGAACTCCAAAGTGGGACAGTTTGATGTCGGAACTCTTGTATCCCATTCATCATCAGAAGAGGTAAGCCCTTCTGAGAATTACAGCCAGTGCAGAGATGAGGCAGGTGACATAGAGAATTGGTGACATCTTCTAAGCCATAAACCCAGCAATATCGTGGTGTAGCAAAACAGCATAAATATTTATTAGCTTTTCAGTTTCTAAGGGCAAAGAAATTGGGAGCAGCTTAGCTGGGCTGTTTTAGCCCAGGGGTTATCATCTGACGTTGGCCGGTACTGTGATCAACTAGGGGCTAGGTGCTCTGTTTCTAAGGAGGCTCACTCCTGTTTCTGGTCAGCTGGTCCTGACTATAGCAGGAGTCCTCAGTCCATCCCCATGTGGGCCTCTCTACTGGCTGCCTGTATGTCCACATGTCATGGCAGCTCTCTGGCTTGTCCCAGAGTGAGTGTTTCAAGAAAGAGCAAAGCAGAAGTAGAAATATAGTTTAGGATCCAGCTTCAGAAGTCACACGCCATCATTCTGCTAGGCTCAGTTCATTAGAGGCAAGTCACCACATCTAACCCACATTGAAAAGAAAGGTTACTGGACTCCACCTTCTGAAGGCAGGCGTGTCAAAGAATTTCTAGACATATTGTGAAACTGCCACACCAGCCATACTTGAAGGTCAGTGTCTTAGTCCATTTTGTGTTGCTGTAAAAGAGTATCTGAGGCTGGGTAACTTACAGAGAAAAGGAGTTTATTGAGCATACAGTTCTGCAGGCTGAGAAGCTCAAGGGCGTGACTCTGGCTTCTGCTGAGGTTTTGATGCTGCATCACAATGCACTGGAGAAGGTCAAAAAGGGAGCATATGTGTGGGAAGAGGAAAAAAGTTGACAGGCTTTGTAACATCCCACTCTTAAGGGAACTTAACCACTCCCTCAAGAACCAGTGCAATCTTTTGAGGGTGAGAACTTAACTTAGTACCATGAGAATAGCACTCAGCCATTGACGAGGGCTCTGCCCCCCGTAACTCAAACATCACCCACTAGACTCCATCTCCCAACACTGCCATAATGGGGACCAAATTTTAACCTGGATTTTGGAGGGGCAAACAAACCACATCCAACCACAGTAGTCTACTTCAGGACTTTTCACTTCATGCACTCATAATTCTATCACCACCGCCACCACCATCCTCTCCGTTAAATCTTTTTCTTCATTCCTTTTTTTTTCCCTTGAATAAACTAGTCGGAGATGTGTTTTCTGTCACTTTCAATAAACAGAGAGACTCTTAACTGATATGGAAATCAAAAATACGTCTTCTCGCTCTAACTGTAGTGTTCCTACTGATAAGCCACAGATGACAAATTATGGTCTGAGTTTTGACATTGAAGGACTAGACTTTTATGTCATGTGCAGAGTGCGGGGGATTCTTAGAACATCAATAGCATGTGTGCCCGTCTCTGATCATGCTAACCTCAGTGAATTGAAATGGTTTGTCTGTGCATGTGAACTGAAAGAACACGCCGGATGGTTCATTCATCCCGAACGTTCATCTTTGCATCCTGAGGGCCTCACAAAGTGTGTGGTGTAAATTAGAGGCCTCATAAACATTCACAGAACAGGGGAGGATGGATGGAATTTCACTGCTGGAAATGATCGTTGATGTTTAAGATGGTTAGAATTTTGCTTTTATGATACGTCCTCTCTATAGCTATAATTTGTCTGAAGCTGAAGCTCTCGGGAAGGAATGCAACACCCTCCAGCCCCCTGAAATGGCAGCACTGTTCCTATGAGTCCAGGGCTAGACAGTGTGCTCCATGATTAGTGACGTTCCCGAATCCCTGCTGATGGAAAACAAGGACTGCCTATAATAGAATGGCTCTTTAGTCATTCAAAGAGACTCATTTAATCAAAGCCTGCTAGCATAAACTGCTGCCTTACAGCATGAGGCCTCTTTGGAAGAACATTAACTCTTGCCTCTCCCCAGAGCCCGAATTCCACGTGTTTTACAACCATATTTGCTCCATAAGCACCGTGTGCACAGGACTACCCACTTTATTTCACTTATCTCTTAATCTAGATGCCCGCTGGCTTTGCCAGTAAGAAACCAGGCGACCACATACTTAACACTCCCCAGAAATCAGAACGCTGAGTCTTGTTGCTACCAGTACACTAGTTTTCAGCCCTTCACAATGTTTTGAACTAATTTCAGAAAAGACGTTTTGTACACACACCTTTCCCACATATTGGGTACAAATGAAATGAATATGAATAGATAAATGAATGAACAAATGAATTCAGAGTGCTACCAGTGTGACTGAAAGTTGATATTTCAAATCCTTCTGGCCTTATACAATCTTAGAGTGACTTCTATTACTGAATTTGGTCATGATCCTAGGGTACAGAACATAATTCCCCCAAAATGTGGCACTTTGGCAATTGAGAATGACGCAGAAGCAGAAGCAGAAGCAAGAATGCCACCATGGCCCACTCCACCCTTCTGCCCTGAGCCACGGTCATAAAGCCCACCCCAGACAGAAGGCTGTGATACCCTCATTCCAGACCGGTCCTGCCCTATTCCTGAAAACCAAGGAAAATCTAAACAAACAGCCTTGTTACGTCCCCAACCCCCTCCAGTTTATTACCAACGGGCCATACCCCTTGCTGTCCAATCACCCTTCTGTGTAACCATCCATTTTTCATTGCACCAATGTGTAAAGTCAAACTTTTTCCTGGGTCTTTGGGTTTTGATTTCCGAAGGCCCCCATGTCATGTAAAACCTTGGTTAAAGACATTTGCTATGCTTTTCTCTTGTTAATCTGTCTTTTGTCATAGGGGTGTCAGCCGTGAACCTTGCAGCAAGTGAGGAAAAGATGTCCCTTTCTCTCCCTCCAATGACACCGACCATGAGACAAGAACCATGCCAGGCGCTTTTCATGTACTCATGTCCTCCACCCGCAGGACTGCCGGATGTGCTATCGTCATGTCCATTCCGTGTGTGTGGACATCGAGAGACTGCACATCCTAGACAATCACACAACTGATCGGTAGCAGGGCGTGGACTCAGGCTCGGACCCTGTGAACCCACATGACCGTTCCCTTCACCATCTCCCTTTCCTCACTCTAGGGGATCTGAACCAAGTCCAAAAGTCTGTAAGTACAATGTCTGACCGGGATCCAGCTCTGAACCTGCCTCCCCAGGCTTTGAAACCTAGTGCTACCATGTATTAGTCTGTTCTGTTTTCATGCTGCTGATAAAAACATACCCAAGACTGGGTAATTTACAAAAAACAAACAAACAAAAACAAAAACAAAAACAAAAAACCTTGTAATGGACTCATAGTTCTGTGTGGCTGGGAGGCCTCACAATCATGGCAGAAGGTGAAAGGCATATCTTACATGGAGGCAGGCAAGAGAGAATGAGAGCCAAATGAAAGGGGTTTCTCCTTTTAAAGCCATCGGATCTTGTGAGGCGTATTCACCACCATGAGAACACTGGGGGAGAGCCACTCCCAGGATTCCATCATCTCCCACTGGGTCCCTCATACAACATGTGGGAATTATGAGAGTTACAGTCCAAGGTGAGATTTGAATTGCCAAACCGTAACACACCACCACTGTGGAAGTGAAGTAAGGAGATGTACTAGCTTCCAATGGCTGCTACAACAAAGGACCACAAATACAGAGACTTAAAATAATGCAGATCGACCCTTTACAGTCCTGGAGGTCAGAAGCCTGAAATCAATGTGTCAGCTGGGCTAGTTCCTCTGGAGACTTCGGGGTAGAAGACATTGCCTTGCTTTTTCAGCTTTTAGAGGCTTCCACATTCCTTGGCTCCTGGCCCCCTTCCTCAAATCTATCAAACCTTCAATTCCATTATCACATCTTCTGCTTCTGACACCAAATCTCCCTCTGCCTGTCGCTGAACTGTAATTACATGGGGCGCATTCGAGTAGTCTCATTTGAAAACCCTCAGGTTAATCATACCTTCAAAGACTCTGTTACCACGTAAGCTATATATTTACAGGCAGATTTGGGTGAGGGTGGGAGTGGGGGTAGAAGGTATTATTTAGCCCACCAAAGTAATGTAAGTTACCTATATTTGCCTGGGTCTCAGCTTCAAGATCCATCAAATGGGGATGAGATAGTTTTTGCCTACGCCTAGCATTAGGAGAATCAAGTTGGTTAAATGAAAATAAGCACTAGGTAAAACCCTTCAAAGAAGCTGGCACGTTTATCTATTAACAAATGTGAGGTATCTGTATTCTTATTACTGGTTCAAGGGGGGTCTAAAGGTAGATACAATACTTGAAAAAAAAACAGGGGTGAGTTGGAGGGTCTGAGAATCCTACAGATAAAAGGCGTGAGGGAGACAGAGGAGTCAGTGCCACTTGGTGGGGAAAACATTAGCTGCCTGCTGTTCCTACGGCTCCCTGGGATGGCAACGCCCAAATCCTGGGTGGGGTGGGCCCACAGGAGCATCTTTAAGGGTGTCAAGTTTGTTTCATTGCCTGATGTTAAAATAGCACCGGACAATAAATACTAAATGAAATTTTCCTTCCCCATGCAAATTCAATTCACATCTTCTCATAAATCCTGCCTCAGGCTTCTGATACAATTTCTTAGGCTCATAACCCCATCTCAAGGTCAGTCTGAAATTAGTTTGGAGGTAGTTTTCTATGTGGCAGGCCTGGTTGAATAAGGAAAAAGGAGAAATTATGCTTGGCTTCTTTCTGATGATATTTATGCGGTAAAAGAAAATCCAACGTCTAATAACATCCACTGCCCTGGAACTTGTCAATGCCTTTAGTTTATTGTATTATTTTAATATATGGCCTAAGATTATTGTACCATAGAATAGATTCATTCTAATTTACCTGGCCAAAAAGGCAGTCACTGTATATTACCTTTCACAAGTATTGCAGATACTTCTGTTACTCTAATCCAAAGAGAATTTAGGATCACGTTCTTAAATGTCAGCACAAAAACATATTGACAACTACAACCACAAGATCATCACAATGCAGTAACTGTAAAAGAAAGATCTTTTCCCCCTAAAGAGAATAAACCATTTCTTTATTTTCTAATACCTTGACAGTACCTTCATGTCAACCTCAATTTCACACTTGAAGGAAATGCATAATTTATCTATGGCGAGTTTAGATGAACAAGAGAAGAATGAAAACTCCTGTATATATTTTTCTAATTAATAAAATCAAAGTGTACTTATTGGAGATTTGTCAAGTGTTAACGAATGAAAGAATGAGACTCTAAGATCACAAGACTTAGAGATTATGTATATGATATATATGTAATATATACACATAAATACATATATAGTATATGCATAATATATACACACAAATATATATTTAACATTCATGTATATATGCACACATAAATATATAAATATATATTTATATATACATATAACTATGCATATCTACATTTTGGTCATTAACAAAATCAGGTTGCTAGTCTATACATTTCATGCCTCTTTTAACATACCAGTAAATTGAGAGCATTTTCTCACGCCAGTAAATCTTTTAAAACACCAGTTGTTACATTTTGCTCTGTGAATGCTAAAGTTATTTAATCGTGCCTCTATTCCTAGCATTTAAGGATTCTAATTGTTTTCTATTATCAATAACAATGTGAACATTGTGCTTGGATATCATACTTCTGATTATTTACTTAAGATGAATCCTAAAATATAGAAACAAAGGTTATCAAAAATGTTAATGAATCTCGGCACATACTGACATATCGCTTTGCTATACAGGAAGTTCTTTGAAGCATTCTGTTGGTTACAATTCCATTCATGGGAAGTTTTAATGCAATACACTTTTCCCAGTTGCAGCCCAAGGAAGTTTAGGCTTTTACATGCTAAAGATACTTTTACCTTTAATTATGTCTCACCTAATTTTAAGAAATCTGAGGTTCTTTTAATGAAGGGTTATTAGTCCCATGTGGATGGAGTTAGAATTCAGGGCTCTGTGAACTTGGCTGGAAAAAAACCCACCGGTTTATTTTTCCTAGGAAGGGACTGAAATTTAGCACGTCCTTCGACGTTGAGCCTCGGTGACTATCAGAGCAGCTGTGGCTTTTCGCCAACAGAAGCCACGGCCATCTTCATAGCCTACTGGATTTGTAAAAGATCTTTCAAAATGTACCCTGTCCTGAACACTTACTTGAAATCACAGTACTTGTAACAGGTGTTGCTAGGCTTTGTTTTCAGAATTTTATTAAGGAAGCACATAAAATACCTTATCATAGTTTAAAAAATGTTTTGAAAGCCACATTTCAATATAGTTTCATTCCTCAGAATTCCTATGAATTTTATTTTAGGAAATTGAAAACATTATTCTGAGGAAGATTCATAAATGTCACAGAATTGTCAAAGCAATCTATGACACCAAAAACAGATAAAAATGCCTTTTTTTTTTTTTCCAAGATGGAGTCTCACTCAGTCACCCAGGCTGGAGTGCAGTAGCATGATCTCTGCTCACTGCAACCTCTGCCTCCCAGTTTCAAGCAATTCTCCTGCTTCACCCTCCCAAGTAGCTGGGATTACAGGTACCCACCACCATGCCCAGCTAATTTTTGTATTTTCAGTAGAGACGGGATCTTCCCATGTTGGTCAGGCTGGTCTCGATCTCCTGACCTCAGGTGATCCACCCACCTTGGCCTCCCAAAGGGCTGGTGTTATAGTGAGCCACCGTGCCTGGCCAAGAATGCTTACTTTAAAGGTATCAAAGAAACAATCAGGAGAAAACATAAATTTCCCATACAGAAGATACTTTGCAACCTGTAAAGGGCTCTAGGACTATGACGTCTGTGCACATGTATGTATAGATAGATGTGTATTTTGTATAGCACTGTTTTTTGTTAGTGTGGCCCATGTGACACCATAGCTATGCAAGACAGCGTTTGGTGAGGCCTAACTGGATTTTTGGTGGGTGCTTAAACCGAACGGAGATTAAATCATCTTAAGGCCTCCCAGCTCCCCTGCTGTCCTCCCAGCTGCGTGTTGAGCTGGGCAGAACAATAACGCATAGTGAAACACTTAATACCATTGCGTCTTGTTTTCAATCCTTTGATTCTCTTAAGGAGAAAGGCTTACTCTGGGGTATGTACGTCTCTAATCCTTCTGTAAAACCTGCCAAGCCTCTGTTCTAACACAGAAGCAAGAAACAGCCCCCAGAACTGGCTGCAGACCATAGCCTCTTCCTGCATTTCATTAGTCGTGACTCCTTTCATTATGTGATCCTCACAATCAACTTCTAAATCCCAGTTATCCTAATTTTCCCATTCTTTGATAACTTCCCTTTGGAACAAATTGACTTGCATTTGAAACTAAAAGGAGTTAGAAGAGCATGTACGTGACCTTGCAGGTGTGATGTAGATGTGGTGAATATTGTGAAAAGGTTGCTATTGTCAGAGTTTCAGGAAACCTGGACCAAGCTCCACCGTTTTTATTCCGTAAGCCCTCCGCCTTCTTACAGATTTCCGGTAAAAGAGTGATCTACACATGCCACGGCTGTATATGTTGAGATCATCTCTGTGTCTTGATATTAAATACCAGATCCAATCATCCTATCCCATCCGTGATTTCAGCCACCCATGTGGTCTCAGTTCTCTTCAGGACCTTGGCACAGCTTTTCTGCCTGTAGATTTGCTACAATAAGGACCTACAGACTAAACAAAACGTTGCTCTCATCCATGTTAATGCTTGCATCTAGGAGTGAGTAATCAAAATCACAGTCAGCAAGTTTCCCAGGCTTCGGGAGCTGTCCAAGGACAATGCTGAGTAATTACAGACACAGACACGCAGTGACTGAAATTGACGATGACTGAATCGAGAGGATACTTTCTTTTATTTGCAGAGTCTCAGTTGATGTCTCGGGTAGATTTTGATTTTGATCCTGAAACAATTCCATCATGTGTTGATATTCTGTACACAAATGAGAAACCCATTTTACTCTGGAGGATTTTTGAGTTCCGGATAGGAAAAGGGGTCACTGGTCTTATGCTATGAGTTGAATTTACCCCCAGCCTCTCTTTTCTATGGTAGAAAAACTGCATCTACTTTTAAGACAAAGATTAAGTATGTAGAACTACCTGTATTTATTAATTGTAATCATTTGTTTAAAGACATAAATCTCCTCAAAAAAGTGAGGCAAAAAAGCTTTTAATGGTACCCCTGATTAGAATGGCTGGTAAACAGATCATTTATTTCTTCTAGTGCTGATCACAGAGCTTTTAAATGAAAGTTAAGTGTTCCCTTTAGAAAAAGTTCTAAAAAGAAAAGAGCAAGTTTATACAGAAAATAAAAATAAAATTAAAAAGCAGCTGAGAAAGGATAAAGTAAGCAGGTACTTTGTACTTTAGTGGGTCCCATTGAGAAGCTGAAAATCTAATAATTTAAATGCGATCAGATGGGTGCAGTGGCTCATGCCTGTAATCCCAGCACTTTGGGAGGCCAAGGCAGGTGGATCACCTGAGTTCGGAAATTTGAAACAAGCCTGGTCAACATGGTGAACCCTGTCTCTACTAAAAATACAAAAAAAAAAAAAAATTAGCCAGGTGTGGTCGCGAGTGCCTGTAATCCCGGACACTCGGGAGGCTGAGGCAGGATTATTGCTTGAACCTGGGAGACAGAGGTTTCAGTAGGTTGAGATCACTCCATTGCACTCCAGCCTGGTCGACAAGAGTGAAATGCCATCTCAAAATAAATAAATAAAATAAAATAAAATAAAATAAAATAAAATAAAATAAAATGCTACCTAAAATCGAATATCAATAGAATCATAAACATGTCTTCTTGTGTCTGGTTTCCTTCAGCATCACTTAGGGCTCATCTGTGTTTTCCCAACACTTCTGTAGCTGGTTTTCATTGCTGAGTAGTATTCCACTGCTGAGTTGCACCACAGTTATTTATCTCCTCAGCAGCTGGCAGACATTTGTGTTATCTACAATTTGGGCTATGATGGAAACAGCAAAATTATAGGCAGAAGAGACCATTGATTGCCTAGAATTGAGATAGAAATGAAAACTTCATGCAAAGGGTGAAAGCTGATTTTTTTCTAGTGATGGAAGCTGGGTTGTAGTGATGGCTGAACAATGAAAGACATCTTCTAAAACTCATTCAACTGTGTGCCTAAATTAGGTCAATTTGACAGTGCATGATTCATAACATAAGGGCTTTAAAAAGGCTCTAAGTAGGACTATAAAGTCATATGCCCACATTGCCAGTTTCTCTAACTGATGCCACAGTTAGTCACCAGGGTTAAGACTAAGAAGTCACCAAGGAACATTTTGACACTGATCAACACACATCACGGCAGGTGAAAGTTATCAGAAGAAAGTTGCTTTTAGAAACAATAGAAAACCAAAACTATATATTAGCAAGACCTCCTGTTCAAAAGAACAACAATTAGAGTGAAATTTTTAGAACGTAAGAAGCCAAATAATACTTTGCACTGGCTGGACTGTAAGTAAAGCTTCTTCAGACGGATCCCATAATTTTTCTTTCATTACTTTTTTAAATGTTCCATGAAATACTATTATCTTTCTAAACTGTTTCCCAGGCCTTCAAGACACAGATCGTGCAAACACAGCATTTGTTCCATCAAGCTAAGCACACCAGGGAAATCTGGAGGTTTCAGGATGTTTCATAAAATACTCACAATCAAGGGCTGTCATGGACCAGGAAGGCACAGACCTGAGACCGTGTGGCCCATACAGCTAAGTGATCAAAGGAAATCACTGTCCCAAAGAACATGCCCTCACCCGCAGAAACATCCAAGACTCTTTTGGAGAGGTGCAGAAATGCATTCACCTGTTTACAGTGAACACCATCAGAACCAGCGACTGCAAATGTTCATGATCCTTAACAAATGGAAAATACTTTTATATTTTACAGTGTGTGTGTGTGTGTGTGTGTGTGTGTGTGTGTGTGTGTATGACACATATGTAAGTATAGATATTGGTATGGATAAGATATAGATGTAAATATGGATCTATAGATATAGCTATATAGATTAGATACAGACATATACACATACTAGATATAGACAAATAGACATACATAGACAGAGATACAGATACAGACATAGACATGTATTTTCCTGGTAGGGCTACTACTGAAGGTTTTCATGCTCAGAGAGGACACAAGGGGGATACACCTGTGCGTGCACATGCACATACACACAGAGACACACACTTATTGAAGCTGCAAGTTCAGAAATTTACATGAAGACAGATATCAGCACATGGTTTTCTACATGGAATGGGGTGTGTCGCTTTAGATATTTCTGCCACTGCAGGTATTTTTGGTAGTTCCAATGAACGGAGAGCTTTCTCTTTCCTCGAAGCAATATCTAGTGGCCTTCAGAGGACTCTGAAATCTGAAACCGACAGCAACCAAACGTTAGCCATGATCTACAACACCAGAGTGTACTGATGAAGGGTTCTGATGGACACCAGCAAGTGGTATAATGTAATTATTGTTGCTATTAGGTTATTATTTATGCCACACGCGTGACTTTTGTAGCTGTAGCAAGAGAAGCGGTCAGTATTTTAGTATTATGGCACTCTGGAGATCCTATCAAAAAGCCACGGCAGCTTCTGCTAGCAAAGACGCAGGGCGGTAACTCAGCGCCATTACCCACGGAAAGCGGGTGTTCAATAATTTAATTCTAAATGTGGTGCTCTGCTTGGAAACAGAAGATATTAAATATCAGATATATGGATATAATAAAAGCAAAGCAATACCGGGGTAAATTAAGGCAAATCTCACACTCCCTCATGCTACTGTATAATGAGACTGAATGAGTGTCAGGAAATGGTGAGTGAGTCAGCCTGAAGTCTGATTGCACAGAGAATGGGGCTCCTTCTTCCCCTTGACTGCCAGGCCATATGCTTAAATTACTGCTGCCTCCTGGCTCAGTCTGTATGTTTCTCAAGGAGGCAATGCAGATAAGCTAACATTTACTGGGACGAAACTCAGTGCTATCTTGGGAAGATTCCGAAGCACTATTCCCCACAATGTCCAGAAAATATCTTTGCATACTTCATCTTAAGTTGGGTTTCTCAAACACTGGTTTTTCAAGAAACAGTCATTATCCCATCTATACCTATATTAGCTCAGTATTTTTCTCTAAAACAACACATTTCTGTGGGCGTTATTTTCATAATTATATGAGTGGTAACATATTGCAAGTTACTATTCAAGATTTTCTCCCCGTTCAACATGACAGTTTCAGGTCAATTTATGGTTGACATACACAGATCAAGGGCATCCCTCATAATTGCTGCATAAAATTCTATTACATGAACACAGCATTTTAAAATTAATTCACAAGTCGATGAGCATTTAGGCTGTTTTAAACTATCTGCTATTATCAAAAAAAGCAAAAAAAAAAAAAAATTAAAAAAAAATGCTGCAATTACAGCCCTGTATCCATCTCTCCAGATCCATGGCTAAGCTTTTATCTAGAGAATATATATCTAGAACTGGAATTTCGGGGTCATATGATACAGGTTTTAAATTTTATTAGCCAGATACTCACAGATATATCTCTAACATGGAAGAACCTCCTCCAGAAGGGTATAAGACACATCCTCCAGAAGGGTATAAGAGTTCATTGTTCTCCCTCATCCTCAGAAAAACATTTTATTATTTTCATATTTGGTTTACTTTTTTACTTTTATTTTTTCTGAGATGGAGTCTTGCTTTGTTGCCAGGCTGGAGTGTGGTGGCACTATCTCTGCTCATTGCAACCTCTGCCTCCTGGGTTCAAGTGACTCCCCGGCCTCAGCCTCCTGAGCACCTGGGACTACAGGCATGCGCCACTATGCTCGGCTACTTTTTTGTAGTTTAGTAGAGATGGGGTTTCACCATGTTAGTGAGGATGGCCTTGATCTCCTGACCTTGTGATCTGCCTGCCTCGGCTTCTCAAAGTGCCAGGATTACAGGTGTAAGCCACAGTGCCTGGCCAGACTCTTTTTTTTTTTTTTTTTTTTTTTTGCTAATATAATTAGTAGAAATGATAACTAGTAGTTTTGAAAACAACATCTTGGTCTGTTGTACCCCTAATGCAGAAGTTATTAAAACAAACTCGAATGGAAATGCTTCTGACAGATTCTAAATTTAAACATAATGGGGAAACATTGTTATCTTTGATACAGGCTTGATATACAACTAATGTGATTCATCTTGTACTTTGGGAAATTTAAATTTAGACTCTGGAAATAAAAGCATCCTTCATGGTCTAGGGGGACCTGGGTGTGTGCTGCATATACAACATGGGTGTTTTAACAATCTAAAAATGATAAAGAGATGGGTTTCCTTTAATGGTTCTGTTGATTATTTCAAAGTGCGTGCACACGGGTGATTGCACTTGATTCTCACAGCAGTCCAGCGAAGGCTGGCATTGTTATGCCAATATTACAGAAGAGGAGGTTGCTTTTCCTCTCTGGTGATCTGCCAGACAGTCATCACTGCAACGCACAGCATAAAAATGAGAACTAAGCATGAGATTTCTGGATCTCACACTTACGTTCTTCTCACTCTCTTTGCGGAATCATCATTCGGATGGTAATAAATACAACTGTGGTAATCCACAGTCAGCAGGGAGGATGTGGAAACTATTTAAGGCATCGTAAATCACAGTTGCCCAAAAAAGGAAAGCCATGACATTTTGATGACCTCATTCCACTGTCTCAGGTTGTTTTTGGTCTGGTGATACCCAGATTCCGGATGTCGAAGGAGCTGATTGTTTTATTTAGTGGATGACAGACTGCTGGAAAATTAACTTTAACAGGTTTTTCTTTAAGTTTCTAACATATGCACAATAACCTTTCTGGTACAGTGCTTATGTGAGTTTCCCCACCCTATTATATTTTACTGCAGATTTCTAAGGGAGCCTGGTAAAGTGAAGGCGGTAGTGAGAGACTATGCTTTTTTCATCATCCTACTGGAAATCCCACATGTGGATTGTTTATAAATTGCTGGAATAGAGGTTTCTGGTTGCCCCACTACCCCAGGCTGCTCTTCTTTCTTTAGAGAAGAACACTGATTCTGAACTGGGAACACTGCTGGTAATAAATCATGTTTCCCACTTTCCTTTGAAGTATGGTTTGGTCACATGATTAAGTTCTTATCAATGAGATGCAAGAGAGAGAATTAGGGTCAAAAGAGTTTCCAAGAAGGTTGACTCTTTTTTTTTTTTTTTTTTTTGGAGACAGAGTCTTGCTCTGTCGCCAGGCTCCAGGCTGGAGTGCAGTGGCGCGATCTTGGCTGTGAGTCAACCCAGTTAAAAAGACCCTTTTCTGTCCATTTTCCTTTGCCTGCAATGCTGATGCAATAACTGGCACTCCTGCAGCCATGCTGATCTACGAGGATGTAGGCCCTCCATTCACGTGGCGTTAAAGAAAGAAAAGTGCCTGGAACCCTAATGATACTGGAGAGCTGCCAGCCCTGTCCAGCCTACCTCCAGCTTCTTTTATGTGAGAAAGAATAAACTGTCCTGTTTAAGATATTCCCATTTGTTTTAGAAATCTGTTCTAATCCTCAGTGTGCATTTATGATTTAATCACATCTGTCTATATTTGAAATGTCAATTACCTTTTATTTATAGCATCTCATGTTATTACTTAAAACCTATTTAAGGCCAGGCACAGTACCTCACATCTGTAATCCCAGCACTTTGGGTGGCCAAGGCAGGTGGATTCCTTGGGCTGAGGAGATCGAGACCAGCCTGGGCAGCGTGGTGAAACTCCGTCTCTACTATACATACAAAAATAAGCCAGGAGTGGTGGTGCATGCCTCTAATCCTAGCTACTTGGGTGGCTGAGGTAGGAGAATCACTTGAACCCAAGAAGCAGAGGCTGCAGTGAGCCAAAAATTTGTTTTAAAATGAAACATGTTATTTACAAAAAATGTAAAATCACTGTTACAATGAACAAATAGATAATTATAAAAGTAGATTAAATTTAGCTACGTACTGTTGCCTATCTGCAAGATATTAGCTAAGGATAGAAGTTTTAAAGACATACTAGCCTTACGAGAGATGAACTTCTCTTCAATCAAACCTTGCTGGAGAACTTAAATAAATTAAGTTTCTGACATTCAAGTATATTTAACCTCATTTCTATGTAACACCTAAAATCATTTACATATCAACTGTGGTAAGCTTTGGGAAACACTCAACTATTCAGAGAAGTACAACGGAATGAAAATATGTGGGTTTTGTTACCTATTTATCTAAGTTGACATAGGAGTATAGTGAGCAAGATTCTGAAAACGCATAATGCAATTTGATGGTCAGAGCATAATTAGTTGTCCTGCAAGACAATGCTTAGTCAAAACAGATCTGAGAGCTGTGGTAACATTCATATGTTCATACTGTTATGATCAGATTCTCAGCAACCTAACTTCTTCAAACAGGGAAGGATGCATTTCAACTTAGAAAAGAGATCTCCACTCACTCCTGGTGAGTTCATCATTAGCACAAAAGTGTCTCTTTATCCATAAAAATAAACCTGTCACAGTGACTTAACTTCATTAATGCAGCTTCCTGATCCATGCCAAATTATTAGCAATACAAAATCTATGACTCTCAAGCTAATTAAGACTGCTTCTTTTGCATGATGATGATCAGATTCTGACTTTTAAGAATAACTGGAAAACATTCAAAGAGGGTAGGAGGAAATGATAAAGCAGAACAGCTTCTGAAGCAAAACCTACTAATATGATTAAGACATCCACTCTCTAACACAGTTTCCAATTATCCTTAAGAAAAACACCTCTCATCCCAGTGCATCACTATCTGAAATGATGGAGCATGGTTTTTCTTTGTTTAATTCTCCAAAGGCAGAAGTAAAACAAAAAGTTTTAAAGTGAGGATAAGAGTTGAATATATGAATAAATATATCATATTTTAAAAATTTCTATTTTAGTTGAAGATGTCTTATGTAATAGGTAATACATGTACATAGCAAAAAAAAAAAAATTAAACAGTTCAAATGGTTCACTGGAAAAAGTAATTTACATTCGGCCTTTTCCCCCAGCTTCCCGGCTCTCTCCAGTAGAAATCCCAGTTGTCACAGTCCTTTGTGTATACTTCTGGGGACACAGTCTGCTCACAAAAGTACCTTTCTCTGGGTTCCCCAAATGTGGCCTCATTATATATGCATCTATGCACCTTACTTTTTGAACAAATACACAGAAAACCACTAAATATGTGTGCATACAGATTTGTATCATAATATATACTAGAGATATAATCTAATTCTAGAAAAAACTATCAAATTAAACAAATATTTATAGACAGCATACTGTGTGCCAGACACTGCTGTATGGGCTGGAGCATAGCTGGAAAAAGACCTGCTCCCAAAACTGCGAGACTTCCATTCTAGAGCTTCCTCATTAAGCAAAGCCTTCCTAGCTGCTGCGTAAAATCCCCACATCAACACATTTGTGTATCTACAAAACACCTGTAAAATGCACATCTTTATATGTGCATGCATTTGCATACCTATATCACATTTATATGTACTATATGCATATATAATATGCATGTATAATATTTACGTGCATATATAATACACATACACATAACATATTGTGTGTGTATCTGCACGTGTAAAAGCTTTTTCCATCATCCAGACCCATGGTATGAGGAAGCATATCCTGGCCTATGGAAGGCAAGAAGAAAAAAGATTAAAAAGGTAACAAAAAACTAGCATCAGAATCTACAAAGAGATAAGGAATAGTCTTCATTTAGAATGAAGAATTAGGGCTTTTAAAAGAAGCGCTTGATAGTCTATTCAGGGTACCTGTTTCTTAAAAGAAGATACTGACACAGATGAAAGAAAAATAAATGGCAAGAACCATGCATTTGTGCATTTGGATGTGCTCTGGATGTGCTGAGACTCTGGAAGCCCCTGGAACTATAAAAAGGCAGCTTATACTTCGGTGGGAAGGAGCCAGCATTGGGCCATCTGTGCCATCTCTCCGTGTCCAAGACGAACTGAACTATTTGTAGAAATTAATGATAAAAAAGGCATAAACATTTTCTAATGGTTCAAATCCCTCAGCCTCTCATAGACAAGACTACAATTACTGCTTCTACTGATACATAAAAATAGATGGCAAAAAAAAAAACACAAGAGAAAATAAAAGTTCATTAGTTGAGATTCTTTCCCCTAAATGTATTCTTTTCTTTTGATAAAGAATAAACATATCTATTCATCCACCCTCTCATCCATCCATCGGCTCATCCCTTCATTTGCCCATCAGTCTATCCATTCATTCATCCATCTACCCATCTGTCCGCCCATGTGTCCATCTATCCCAATTTTTGCTAACCACAAGGAAATCTTTTATTGAGCTAGCACCTTATTTCCAAATTATATTACTGGTACAGACGTGTTTGGGTGTGTATAAGTTCATCCAGTTCACCAAGGTGGCACACTATCACTACATAAACATATCACTGCATAAACATCTAAGGCTGAACTCAAACAGATTTTCTCTTTTCCCTCTCATTTGCTCTACAAGCAAATCTTCAAGAACAAAAAGGAAAGACCAGAACCAGAGCTGCTGATAATCCAAATTCTAAAACCAGTGCTGAGCAAAGAAGTGGAGACAAGAACCCAAATCAAATCATCCCCCAGTGGTTTCAAACGCTCCTTGGTAATAAGCCGAAAAAATCATCATAGTTATCAGCTGAGATTCATGAGATCCCTGCTAGAATAAATAACAAAAAATCAGGATATTTTCCAAACGCTGAGCTATGAAGTTTAAAAATGCACTCCAGAAATAATGCATGGCATACCAGAACTCACCCTTTCATTATGGTTGAAATTTTTAGTAGTGTCATCAGCAAAAAGCAACCTACAGGTGACAAAAATATGTGACCAGACTAGGAAATCCCCAGAGCCACAGACGAGATTTCAGGAAAGCGCAATACAACAAGAACTACTGAGTTTCCAAGCCTCTCTCTGCCCAGCTGTGAACTGATTGTTTCTAATTTGGTGCCTATCAGAGATGGAGTCAAGTTTTAATTTCTCCCTAGCATGATCCACAATTCCCTGCAATTCTACCACAGATAGTTCACTGTACCATCAGAAAATGCCTGGCCATGAATGCAACCATATGCATCATGTTTAAATATACACTGCAAACGCGGAATGCACCGTGTGAAAAGAGACGTATAGACTCTGGTTTCTAACATTTGCAAAATGGGCCATTTCATGAGACATGCAGACTTTCAATTCATCTAATACCATGGATTAGAAAGAGGTCATGCTGAAGAGGAACATCGTTTGTGGGTAAATTCCATCTGCATGGTGCAATCCTTGCAGGTGACACGGTGCTCTGCTGGGGTTTTAAGTCGGTCCGCAGTGAGTAATAGCCCACCTTTCCCAAATGAAGGATTCCATTCATCTTACCTGGAGGCCCTGATAGCGTAGACTACACACACCAAATGCAAACCACAATGGAAATGGTTGTGAGCAATCTAAGAAAAAAAAAATGAGGCCACATTGGCAGCTGATCTGAACACGTCCGAGGCCAGCTGGGGCTCACCTGTTTTCCGAGCCAGCCGACTTCTTCTGACAAACGATGACAGCCGGTGCATACTTCCCAGTGTAATCCGTGCGCTCCTGGACATCCCAAACGGAAGGGCTGCTGGCTCGCACGCCGACGATGTTCACGCCTTTCTTCACCTTTGCCCTGTTGGAGACAGTAAGCGTGGGTCTGAGTGAGCTCTCGGGAATCCCCGGGTCATGCCGGTTCTGGGAACACGGGCAGCTTAATTGCTCACCGCTGTCTAGCAGGTGTACGCTTGCGAATTTGCAGTCACCTTCCAATCCAGCTGCCCTATTTTTTTCAGTGATTCCCGCCTTTAATAAAGAGCTACAGTATGCTGACAGCCAGCAAACATTAGATACACAAAGAACTAGAGTATCGTTGCACCAGCTCGTATCTTTGAATAAAGCCAGAGCCAAACACAAATGCACCACCACCTGGGGACCTTCGCCTGGCGACACTGAATCGGAAAAGGCAATGAGCTAAAAGGGCAAACGCAAAGACTGTAAGAAGAACGCACATTCAGTGAATGCCTCCCAGGGCCGGGCGCTGAGGGACATTTGTCTATATTATCTAAGCTTCCTAGCAAGGTTCCCAGCTTAAAATGAGGACGCCGAGGTTCAGATAGGGTGGGGATTCATGATGGCCTCAAGTGATCCACCTGCCTTAGCCTCCCAAAGCGGGAGCTGCCGCGCTCAGCCCTGTTTCCATTTTATAGTCTTGTCTTCTTACTGTATGATTTATATTCCTTATGTTTCTTCCAATTCAAGTTTCTAAAAGAAATGTAAAATAATAAAAATCCTGTCTCTACTAAAAATACAAAAATTATTTGGTGGTGTGACCCTGTAGTCCTAGCTACTTGGGAGGCTGACTTGGGAAGATCACTTGAGCCTGGGAGGCGAAGGCTGCGGTGAGCCAAGATTGACCCGCAGCACTCCAGCCTGGGCGACAGAGTGAGATCCCGTCTCAAAAGTAAAATAATAATACATAAAATATAAAATAAATTCAAACAGTTTGATTTTGATTTACAAGCTAGCCTACAAGTTTGGAAAAAAAATGTTTCCTACTATGTTTTTTTTTCTCTTACTCCCTCAGCAGAAAATAGAAAAAGTCTTAAAGTGGAAGAACCAAGGGGAATCTGGGAGCCTGGAGCCCTTTGCTGGTACCTGGGCAGAAGACGATGGGGGAGTGGCCGGCTTGGAGCTACTCCAGACTTGTAACCATCGTGCCTATGCAGACACACAGGCAAGGCAAGGGAGCCAGAGCCTACACCTCAAAACCCCTCTCTGCTGTGCTAGAGGATAAAGTGAAACCACCACCTGCTATTAATATGAGGGACAGGTCGGGTGCGGTGGCTCACACCTGTAATCTCAGCATTTTGGGGGGGCCGAGGTGGGCAGATAACCTGAGGTTGGGGGTTTCAGACCAGCCTGACCAACATGGATAAATCTCATCTCTACTAAAAATACAAAATTAGCTGGGTGTGGTGGCCCATGCCTGTAATTCTAGCTACTCGGGAGGCTGAGGCAGGAGAATCGCTTGAACCTGGGAGGCAGAGGTTGAGGTGAGCTGAGATTGCCCCCATTGCACTCCAGCCTGGGCAACAACAGCAAAACTGTGTATGCATGTGTGTGTACATATATATTTATATACATATATACATATAAATACATATACATATATATATACGACTAGGGGAAGAGGACACTCACAGAACCAGTGCTTCAAGAACTAGCAGGACATATCTGTCCCTAACACCAAGAACACTCTTTCCCATGGAAACGATTTGAAAACCTAGTGTGCAGAAAAGAGCTGAGGCCACAGGCTTGAGACTGCCCTCCTTAGGAAAGCCTGCTTGCAAGGGTGTCTGGAAACCTGGGTGTTGGAAATATTCCCCCCCATTTCATGGTCAGAGGGGCTCACGGTGCCGAGACTGTGCAAACCACGTGGTTTATGCTGTCCACCTGTTTGTCTTCTGGGAGTGTGTAATGTTGGTACGTGCCAGGCAGAGGGGGTCCCTATGAGCAGTTCCCGGTGAACACCTTTAACTCCCGGGCTCAGGTGAGCTGCCCTGGCAGCGATGTCACAGCTCTTTGCTGGAGGAATGGGAGGAATTAAGCGTGTCCTGTGTGACTCCATGCGGAGAGGGCTACTGGGAGCCTGGTCTCCCGCTCTGTGCCTTTTCCCTCTGCAGACTGTGTCAGGCATTCCTTGGCTAATGCATCGTAGCGGTGATTCTGACCGCATGCTGAGTCCTGTGAGTTCTAGTGACTCGCTGGACCTGGGGGTGATCTTAGGAACCCCCAGCACACATACTGACTCGGCTAGTCCATAAAGAGAAAAAGAATTGCTTCTGAGGTGGGCTTCTCGTGCAAAAGTGAGCATTTTTCGAAAATGATCATCATGGTTAACGTTATTTCTATGGGGGAAAAATACATGTTTTATGTTTTAAATAATCATTGTGCATGCAAACACTTTGAACACAGTCATTTATAAATTGGCAATTGCATGCAGACACCAAAAAGCCATCTGACCTTTCTGGATACTCAGGTGATACACTTCAGCAAATAGTTACAATTCCTGCCTTGCAGAAACTCATTCAAATTGTAGGCAACAGAGATGCGGCAGCAAACAGAAGTACAGTCCGCTATGGACAGCTGCTATTATATTCAGATGAATTCTAAAGGCTGTCCCAATTACTGTGCAGTGGAATTTTATTGAATCCACATTGCTTTAAATAAATAGGTCATCAACCTGGCTGTGACAACCTTTTCATTATACAGGAGGTATCAGTACAGAGGCCTTTTCTGATATATAATGGGCTTATATTTTTCTGAAATTTTATTCATAAGTACGCTATTTGGAATTCAGATGATGTTTCTCCAATGAATCCTTTTCAAGTTCTTAAGAAAGGACACAGTGGCTTGTTTAACTCATGAAGTATCCAACGTTTGCTGCTAATAATTATGTAGCTACATGAAGCTATTATCTGTAGCATTCTTTCTGCGAAAATGTTTTTTCCTAGAATTTTATACAGGACCCTGGGAATTGTCTTTCATAGACGCAGAACACTTTCATAATAGCAGACACACTTCTAGGGCGTGCTTTAGATGTTTGGAACTGGGGAAGGCATACCCACTCAAGAGGTATCCTTGTGTGTGAACATCAAGTGAAATGTACACAATAAACTGGATAGTCATTCTTTGGAGATGTGGACACAGTGTTTACTGAACACGGTGTGTGTTGAGTTAATAATTTTGAAGCACTAGTCTCAGGAGCTGTCAGTGGCACCATTTGGAACCATTAAGCTACTTCCTAGAACGCAGGCCACTGCGCTCCACTGGATCTGAAGCAAATGCTGATTTCTTCCTTTGTTTATGACAACTGAGTTACTTACATTCATTAATGGAAGTTTTATAACCTACTTGTGGTTCAATAAATACAGGTTACACTGACAGCCTCATTACACAGAGATAAACATAGCACTTGATTTCTGAAGATACTTTGCTGTACATGTATTCTTAATAATATATCTACCATGGTGATGGGGGAAAGCCGTAATTTTTCCCATAGCATGCACATGCACTGTGACTTGGTATCAACAAAACCTACTTGGGCTTAAGAGTATATTGTGTCTTTAAAACATAATAGCACAACAGAGTACATAATAGAGTGTATAATATATATAAAAAATTTGTATATACATATATGTATCCATAATGTATAATATGTATATACATTACACACACACACACACACACACACACACACACACAGCTTCAAGTACAGTATCCAGGGTTCAGAAATGTGGCACACAATTGTTGCTTTGGCTTTCCATACCCCACCTCCCCTTTCCTGGGTAGCAGCATCTGGATTTTGCTTACACGACCCACCCGTCTGCCATTCCGCACTACCATGGTGGATTTGTAAATCAAGAGCTTCTCTCTAGTCCTGGACAAGGGGTGGACACATGACCTAAGCCAGTCCAGCTGAAAGATTCTCTCTGGAACATAATCTTGAACAGAGACACAGCAAATAAAAAAGTTTAAGGGAAATTCACCTGCTCTTGTGGCCCTGGTACAACTGTCTATTGCTTCCTGCTCTCTGGTTTGCAGGAATTAACACAGCTAACATTTCTGAATCTGGTTCTCAGCCTTTCCTTTAAGCACATAAAATGTTCCCCATCCTCCCATCCAGTCCCTTCTTCTTTAATGTAGCCTGAGTTATTTATTATCATTTCCAATTATATAACAAGGGGAGGCTAAGATTCAGTGACTTCAAGAACAAGGATGTGTATTTCTTCCTGTGAAAATCCATGGCTGGTAATCCAGGTTGCTGAGTGGCTCTGTTCCACTCAGTCATTCAGGGATCAAGGCTTAAGGCATCTCTACTGTTTCTAAATTATAACTTCGAATGTCTCTGTGCTCATGATCATCCCAGCCAAGGGGAAGAGGAAAGAGCAGTAGAGCAGAGCCAGGGATTTCCTCTTCAGCAAGTGAGGTGGGCACTGCATGCTCAAACTCACTCACCTTCCTCGTTTCGTGGCCATACCTGGCTGCAAGAGCAGTGAGTGCTGGGAAGTCAGTCTTCACCTGGACAGCCGTATCCCCACTGTGACCCTGTCACTATGGTGGAAAGAGAGATGAGTTTCTGTGGAGGTCTGCATCTCCCTCCACCACAACACCAGGGGACTCCCACTGACGGGAGGTGTCAGCTCCTAAAGACTATGAATTTGAGTTCATTCCTCAAATCACTGCATGCAGAGGGTTAGGCTGATGGCAACATTGCCCCAAAGAGAAACTTCCTACTTAAACACTCTTGTCAGTGGAAGCGTTCTTAGTGTGCAACCTGAATACAGGCATATTCATTTATGAATTTCACACTGGGGCCATTGAACTAATACAAATGTGTACTAACTATAAAGCATGCATAGAGACAGCAAACAAAATTGATGAGATAAAAGTGGGACAAAGGGGAATTTCAGTGTTTTGTTTTTTTGCGAGATTTATTGAAGGGGTGTGTGTGTGTGTGTGTGTGTGTGTGTTTGTGTGTTATCAGAAAAAAAATGAAAGAAAAAGAGAGCAAAGAGAGGAGGGCAGGGAGAGAAGTTATGCTATATAGAATTCAAAGCCCAAGAATGAATTCAAAGCCCAAGAGACATGTCAATTCTAAGTTTCCGGCTATTTGTTTACAATAAATGAAGTTCTGTTAGAAACTATTATTGGCTAATCAGATACCCGCAGACCAATATTGGCCTTAATCAATAACTGACTGTAGAATTCTAGGGAATTGAGGGAAGGAGGACAGGAAGAGATCCAAACTTCTGGACTGCTTCTCTCACTTCTGAAATGAAAGATTTGTCCACATGTTTCTCCCCGAGAGACGCATGTAGTCACGTAGTCTCCCAGTGCCAGGTCTCTGAGGAGATCAAATCCTGGCAAAATCTGGTATCCCAATTTAGAGTCCCATCTAGACTCCATCTTTGGAACAATATAGAGCACGCACCCACTGAAAGGTGCCACACTCGTCCACATGTAGACTCGGTGGTGGGATTCCTCCCAATTAAGTGATGGAAACGTGTCCTGTTGGGCCACAGCAAAGCTTTTCTGAATTGCTCCTTGTCTCCTTACTTACTTTCTCTCATTAGTAGTGACACACCATAAAATAAGCTTCGTTTTTTTACAGGTAGCAGCTATATTAACGTATTTTGCCATCACTCTTTGCTTCTAATTTCCAGATGATCTGAAAAAAATTTATGGCAACAGTACTTTCCACTAAAGGTACATGGTGATACAGCATGTAACATTTTGCTCACATGATGAACCACTTCCAGCCCCTCTGGATGTCTCGGCCCTGCCCTGGACAACAATGACTTGGCTATGCCTGCTTACGGTGCCACTCTCAGTATTTTGGGAATCACGAATGACATTTCACTTTGGGAGACACTGGGCCCCTGTTTCTATCACTGGAATATACTTTGCAAAGTCTCCTTACTTTGTGACTATTCCGCTATACAAAGTTAAAGACCAATAGAGATGCATAAGAAAAGTAAGCATCTAAATGACATGGTTCCAACTTCTTTGTCATGTACCCTATCAGTAAAAATACCTTCATATGAAACCTTTACATAGGACTTTATGTTCATAAACTTTACAGCTGAACCATTGGTTGGAGTACTGAAATAATGTGTGCTATAAAATAGACATACAAATAAAATTTTTAAATGTTGAGGTTAAAATAATAAGTTGTCAAGTCCTGATTTTATTCTATCCTCCAGTGAATCATTTTGCATACCCCTTAGGATGTGCTCACCCCACATTCAAGGAAACCACTAATCCCCCGGGCCCTTTAGTTCCCAAGAATGGGGTGGATGACACAGGGCAGCAGCAGTTGTGTTACAGGAAGCTCATGAAGAAATACTCTTGCGTCAGTGTGCTGAGGATGATGGTTTCTAGATTTATCCGTGTCTCTACAAAGGACGTGAACTCGTCGTTTTTTACAGCTGCATAGTACCAAACACCACATGTTTTCACTCACAGGTGGGTGACAAACAGTGAGAACACTTGGGCACATGGAAGGGAATGACACTCACTGGGGTAGGTAGGAGGCTGGAGGGGAGGAGAGGGGAGGGACAGTGGTGGGGGGGTGGGAAGGATGGGGATGGAGAAATGCCTGATGTAGGCGATGGGGGGACGGAGGGTGCAAACCACCGTGGCATATATGTACCTATGGAACAATCCTGCAGGATGCAGGGTGTGCACATGTGCCCCAGAGCCCAAGGTACAATTTTTAAAAATCCAGCTTTGTTCCCCAACAACGACAAAAATAAAAAACAAATAAATAAAAAGGAAATATTCACATGGAGCTTAAATGCTGCTGCCAGCTCTAAATGTTCATAGCGTCATCTGTATGAGGAAATCTGTTTTCCCACTGCCATTTTGGTGGGTAAAGTTAAATTTAGAAGAAAGAGCTGTGACTTCCATGCAACCAATTTTTGCTATCTCGCTAACCGTGAGGCATTCAAAGGCTCTAGATGAACATGAGGACGGAGAGAATAGTCCGAGGAGATGAAAGAGAACAGGAATTGGTTCGTAGAAGAAAGGGGGGTCTCCACACCCCACAGGGAGAAGCCAAGAAAGGGAAGCATGGGGATACCACCTCCACTGCACCGAGGGCAAAAGACGAGACCAGTTTTCAGTAACTGGTGGATTAACTGAACATTAAAAAGCCCTGGCAGGCCTGACACAGTGGCTCACACCTATAATCCCAACACTTTGGGAGGCCAAGGCAGGCAGATCACAAGGTCAGGAGATCGAGACTATCCTGGCCAACATGGTGAAACCCCAACTCTACTAAAGTAAATACAAAAATTAGCTAGGTGTGGTGGCTCGTGTCTGTAGTCCCAGCTACGTGGGAGGCTGAGGCAGGATAATTGCTTGAACCTGGGAGGCAGAGGTTGCAATGAGCCGAGATTGTGCCACTGCACTCCAGCTTGGCGCCTGGCAACAGAGCGAGACTCTGTCTAAAAAAAAAAAAAAAAAAAAAAAAAAAAAAAAAAAAACAAAAAAAAAAAAACCCTGGCAGCAAAGCTCAGCCTGTCATTAATTAAGAAACACAAAATACACTAACACTGACAACTCAAACTGTAGAGTCCTGGCCTCACCTACGGGGCACACAGGCCAGGTGTTGCCAAAGACAAATCTTGACTTTTATGTGAAATTCCAAAATTTTAAGACACTGTCCAGGACAAACAGACATCTAAAGATTTAAAGCCGAGCACTGCCATCTCTCACTTCTAGACTTACGTTGACTATAAATGATGAAGCTAGATATCTTCAGAATGAATGAATGCCTGAATCATTGGATATGCACAAAGATATAAGGAAAAAGGTCAAAAAATTAGAAACACCTGAAGTTCCATTACTTGACACCTAAGCTATCCATAATTTAGTCATCATTCTTCTGTGTACATTTCTATACACAATCCATAATTTTATATAAATATGATCCTGCCTATGGCTACCCTATGGCCATGCAACTTGTGACTGGCCAACCCCAGGAGGCTCTATTCATATAGAGTATGATATAAATGGGGCCTCATATGGTGGAGCAGTATACAGCATGCACAACTGTGCCCAGTAGATGTGATGACAGCAGTCCCAGTTTATTCTTGGAGGATACATTCCAAGATCCCCAGTGGATGTATAAAACCATGGATAGCACTAAACCCTATACATACTATGTTGTTTTCTACACATGCCTATGATACAGTTTAATTTATAAATTAGACCCAGGAGGAGATTAACAGTAATAACTAATAATAAAATAGAATAATGATGAAAATATACTGCAATACAAGTCACGGCAATGTGGTTTCTCTCTCAGAATATCTTCCTGCACTGCATTCACTTTTTTTCTTCTGATGACGATGAGAGATAATAAAGTTTCTGCATGATGAGATGAAGGGAGGTGAACGGTGCAGTCAGTGAGATGCAGTGTGTGGCTACTAGTTGCCTCTGGTGATGGGTCAGGAGGAGCGTCCCCTCCTGCAGGTGATCCTGGAGCATCTGTGTTGATGTCGATGGCTGGGTGTCAGGAGGAGACCATGTTGGTGACCAGGGGGCGGGGCGAGCAGGTATCGCACGCAGGGGGGTTGCAAGTGTAGACAAAGGAATGATTCACGTCCCAGGAGGGATGGGGTGGGATGGCACAGAGTTCATCACACTACTCAGAACGACACGGAATCCAAAACTTGTGAAGTGTTTATTTCTATTTCTGGATTTTTTTTTTTTTGAGACAGAATCTTACTCTGTCACCTAGGCTGGAGGACAGTGGCATGATCTAAGCTCACTGCAATCTCTACATCCCAGGCCCCCGTGTCCTCCCAGCTCAGCTTCCCCAGTAGCTGGGACCACAGGTGTGAGCCACCACATCTGACGATTCTCTTTTCTTTACTTTTCTCTTTTTTTTTCAGCACAGACAAGATTTCACCATGTTGCCCAGATTGATCTCAGACTCCTGGGCTCAAGTGATCTGCCTGCCTCTGCCTCTCAAAGCATTGAGATTACAGTAGTGATGGGCCACCACACCCAGCCTGGAATTTTCCATGTAATGTTTTTGGACCTCAGAAAGCAAAACCGTGGATCAGATGAGACTGCTGTATGTTAAACATGCGGCTTTGATCACAGGTCATGCTGGTGTCTTTTCTTCCAGCTCAGGAGACAAAACAGGTCGAAGCCAGAAATGGGCTGGCCACCTGCCAACTCAGGGGAGCCCACAGAGAAGAATGATCAAAAGCACAGAGCAAGTGCCATGGCCCAGAGGGTGAGCCACATGAGCAGGTGCCACGGCCCAGAGGGTGAGCCACACAAGCAAGTGCCACAGCCCAGAGGGTGAGCCATGCAAGCAAGTGTCATGGCCCAGAGGGTGAGCCACACAAGCAAGTGCCACGGCCCAGAGGATGAGCCATGCAAGCAAGTGCCACGGCTCAGAGGATGAGACACGCGAGCAAGTGCCACAGCCCAGAGGGTGAGGCACACAAGCAGGTGCCACAGCACAGAGGGTGAGCCACATGAAGTGTCAATTCTCTGGCCAGGCTGGCTGCTGGTTCTGGGGACCTCCTGTTTCTCCTGGAGTACATTTGAATCTACTCATTTCACTCCATTAAGCCTCATCTGTCTGTTTTTTTGTTTTTTCCCAGCACAGATGTTCAATGGCTTTCAAAAGCCATCTCAGAACTACATGGTTTCTGCACATCATCTTTAGTCCTTCCAAGCAGCTGGTTTCCCTCCTGACAGTCAGTGCATGAGAAGGGTCCCCGAGGCCAGGTGTTCCCTACGGGTGCTAGTTCAGGAGACATGTGGGATGAGAAACAGGGCAGAAGGGGTGCACACCAGCCAGGAGCTGTGCCAATGCGACAGACAGGGACACCGGCCTCACCAGGAGCTGTGCCAGGGTGATGAGCAGGACCACTGGCCGTTAGAGGCTCTGAAGTCAGCGGTTCCACCCTCACCACTAAAAATAAGCAAATAATAAGCTGTGGCTATAAAGGACTGAAGTGAGTAATTTGAGGGGAGTAAATCACACCTGCCTCTGGGTGGGTGTGTCCATTCACTGATTCATTCAATAGATACTTACATATATATATGGAGAGAGAGAGAGAGAGAGAGAGAGAGAGAGAGAGAGAGAGAGAGAGACCTGCTCTGTCTCCCAGGCTATAGTGCAGTGGTGCTATCTGCTTACTGCAACCTCCACCTCCCTGGTTCAAGCAATTCTCATGCCTCAGTCTCCCCAGTAGCTGGGATTACAGGTGTGTGCCACCACACCCAGCTACTTTTGTGTATTTTTAGTAGAGATGGGGTTTCGCTATGCTGTCCAGGTTGGTCTCAAACTCCCAGCCTCAAGTGATCCACCTGCTGCCTTGGCCTCCTAAAGTGCTGGGATTACAGGTGTCAGCCACCATGTCAGCCTCATTCCATTAATTACTTTTTTTTGTAGAGATGGGGGTCTCACTATGCTGCCCAGGCTGGGTCTCCAACTCCTGGCTTCAAGGAACCCTCCCTCCTTGACCTCCCAAAGTACTGGGATAGTACTGGGATTACAGGCATGAGCCATCACCGTGCCCTGCCTCATTCAACAAATACTTGTTGAGTGCTCCCTCTTTTCAGATACTCTGCACACTGGATATGCAGGTGAGAAGAAATACCTGTTTTCTGTTGTCATGGAACTCACATTCCGGTGGGAGAGACGGAGCACATGTATGCACATAAGCTCCACGAAGAAAACAAAGCAAAGTAAGAGGTCAGAGGGCTCAGTGCGAGGAGTGGCTACTCAGAACGACTTACTTATGACTCCTGTTTCTGAAAAATGGTAAAGCCAGGGAGGAACACATGTAGCAGGCAGAAGGGAAATATATAGACATACGTAGATGTCTTTGATGTCTGATTTGCCCTCTGCCTAATGTGCAAGTGGAGAGAAGGACCCTCCTTGTTCCTGCTGAACACAGACCACACCCAACAGTCAAGGGTGTTATTTCACTATTTTACAGATTGTCATGTGGGAACATGGACTCATAGGAATGATTACGACTCCATGCAGACCGGGTTTTCTCACTTGGAAAAACGAAACTTTGATAGAGGCTGCGCCCCTCAACACACCCTCCCAGAAGTGGACGGCTGAGTTGGGAGGGCATGGCAAGGGACGGTAGAGGGAGATGCATTCGTTCACCAAACCGTTTGCGTCACTGATACTAAACCACACGTGAGAACACATGCTGGACTGCGCACATGTCCACAGCTGGCATGTGACGGCCTCTTCTTCATGTCACTGAGTCTCCCATCCTGGGGTCGTCGACTAAACGGGGAGACATGCCAGAGCCGAGCCCTGCTCCTTGTTGCACAGAGTGAACCCTAAGCCATGTACAGTCCTTAACATGGTGTCTGCCAGAACATCAACGGTGGCTATGATGATGATGATGATGATGATGATGATTTTTATTATTTTATTTTCTTTTTCTTTTTTTTTATCATTATACTTTAAGTTCTGGGGTACATGTGCAGAATGTGCAGGTTTGCTACGTAGGTATACACGTGCCATGGTGGTTTGCTGCATCCATCACCCCGTCATCTATGTTAAATATTTCTCCTAATGCCATCCCTCCCCTATCCCCTGACCCCCTGCTATCCCTCCCCTATCCCCTCACTCCCTGAAAGGCCCTGGTGTGTGATGTTCCCCTCCCTGTGTCCATGTGTTCTCATTGTTCCACACCCACTTATGAGTGAGAACATACAGTATTTGGTTTTCTGTTCTACCAGTTTGCTGAGAATGATGGTTTCCAGCTGTATCCATGTCTCTGCAAAGGACATGAACTCATATGATGATGATTACCATTATCTTCTTTGTTTCACAGAAACCTGGATGCTTGACTATCTGAATAAATTTTTACCCTTTTTCCATCTCATCCATGCAATAATCACTAAGCCCTGATTCTTCTTAAAAAAAAAGAAAGAAAGAAAGAAACAAACAAAACATAATCCTTGCCCTCCAATGGGAGATATCAGATGTGGGCTCACAGTTCCAATGCTACGCGTTTCCAAATGTAGCAAAGTCAATCATCCCTGCAGAGCCAGCAGGACAAATACTTGTAGACGAGCAGCCCAGGGGTGCCTCAAGCACCCACTGCTTCAGAACACTCAGCTAACTTCCATGTGCCCAGGGCTTCACAATTCATGGGGGGCTGAGATGTGTTTGCTTTTCAGGGTTTAGGATAAGACTTAATTTTATTGCCTGTTAGGAACCACAACCCTCCAATTTCATTACATTACATAATTGGACTGTATTGCTATTTTCTTAGCCTTCATGGTTACCAGTGTTTTCAAGAAATCGCTTAAATATAATTCTTTAATTAAAGAAAGCATTCTAAATCAAAAGCAGAACTATTGTTAATAAACGTAAATTCTTGGGGATGTCTTTTGGGAGGTCATTAATTTTTTATTAATAATTTTTCATTGAAAAATAGTAGAGGAATGTTATAAATATTCAAATGGCATGAATAGTTCCTCTTGCTACAGAGATCTGTCATTAAGCTTCTCCTGTGTTTAGTGGGGCATTTTCTGAGCGATTAACATGTTTAGATCTGTGGATTTAAAATAAACATATATCAATGACAATACACTGTACACACAGTTATACCATATATATGTATATGTAGGTATATACATAATACACACACACACACACACACATACACGCGTACACACAGTCATACACTGCACAGCGTTTTAGTCAATTAACTGTGTGTACAATGATGGTCCCATAGGATTATAATATTGTATTTTTACTGTACCTTTTCTATGTTTAATTATGTTTAGACACATAGATATTTAACACACTGTGTTACAGTTACCTATAGTTTTAGAACAGTCACATGCTGTATAGGTTTGCAGCCTAGAGCAACAAGCTATACCACACAGCCTAGGTGTGGAGAGGGCTCTATCACCAGATTTGTGTACACCATGATGTTTGCAAACTGACAAATGGCTTAATGAAGGGACACATTTCTCAGAGTGTATCCCTGTCATTAAGCAATGCCTGACAGTAGATAGATTAGATTAGATTAGATTAGATTAGATTAGATAGATCTGTGGATGGATGGATGGATGGATGAACAGGTAGATGGATGAATGGGTGGATGGATGGATGGATGGATGAGTGAGTGGGTGAGTGGGTGGGTGGGTGGATGGATGGATGGATGTTCCTCAACCTATGATGAGGTTACATTCCAATAAAAGTCACTGTAAGCTGAAAATGTCTAAGTTGAAAATGCATTCTACACTCTATCTAGTGAGCCTCATAGCTTAGTCTGGCCTACTGTAAGCATGCCCAGGGTGCTTCTAATAGCCTAAAGTTTGGCAACATTATCTAACACAAAGCCTATTTTACAATAAAGTGTTGAATGTCTCATGTAATTTATTGAAAACTGTGTTGAAAGTGAAAAACAGAATGGTGCTATGGGTGGTCCAAGTATGGTTTTCACTGAATGCTTATCACCTTTGCACCATCCTAAAATAATTGTAAGTTGAACCACTGTATGCCAAGACCGTCTGTATAAATATCCACTTAAAAACACATCTTGGGAGTGTGTCTGTGTAAAGCGTTTATAGATTCACGGTATTCTTTTTTCTACTACGTACTAATCCATTACGTACTAGTATTTGAGCAAAATCGACTTGACTGGTGTCCCCCTGATGGACACAGAGGTGGTTCCTAATCTCTGATACATGACAAGTGCTTCAGGAGATTTCCATGTCCACACAACTCTGCACACACACATATATATGCAGAATAAATTCCTAAAAAAGGAATTGCCAAGTCAAAAGAGACGCATGTGTTCAATTTTTTAGAACCTGCAAAATTGACATTCAGAAAGATTCTATCCATGTTTATATCCACTGACAGTGTCTAAAAGTCCTCGTTTTCTTCCTTTTTGGTCTTCGCAATTCTGATGAACATAGTACTTCACTAAGTCTGAGTGGTATTGAACATTTTGTAACATACTTATATTTGAATATTTTTAAAAAATAAACAGTATGTTCAAATCCTTTGTCCATTTCTCTGTTGCTTTGTTAGTCTTGTTTTTTATTGTTTATTAAGAAATTGATTTGTAAGGAAAATTAATCCCTTGGTCCGTTTGGAATTTGTTTTAGTGTGAAATAAGGATCCAGCGTTATCTTTTCCTGTATGGTTTTTAAAATCGCACTATTTATTAAATGATTCATCCAGTACCTGTTGGCATAAATGCCGTTGGTAAA
Source organism: Saimiri boliviensis (assembly GCF_048565385.1). Lineage (NCBI taxonomy): Eukaryota > Metazoa > Chordata > Mammalia > Primates > Cebidae > Saimiri > Saimiri boliviensis. The sequence continues at coordinate 3,530,821 of NC_133455.1, read as the reverse complement.
ATATCCTAAGTTTCTTTGTGTTATCAGGCTTGTCTCTTGGACTGTGCACCTGCTTTTATTAACCTGTCTGTGTTCTCATGCACCAGTTCCCAAATGCTTTAAACACAACAGTTAGGACGTATTTTAATAGCTGGTAGGGCTATTTTCTTCCTATTGCTTCTTTATTTTCAGGAATATCCTAATGCCTTATATTTCAGCAAGAACCATTTCTGTTAGCACATTTTTAAAGGTAACCTTTCAGTTTGCAGAAAGAAAAGAAATGAAAAGAGAAAAACAAGAGAAAGAAGAAAGGAAAACTCACAGAAGACTATCAAAAGGTGCCTCCTAAAGCTTAAAAGTAAGACTCATCAGTCAATCATCGGCATGACAGCCCACAGTGTCTCTCCGGGACTATAACTAGCAAATGTGTTGACACAGACATCAGGGTGACTCTGAGTCAGAACACCACACCGGCGGCCTCAGGAGAGCTTCCTTTACCACAGCGGCACCCCTAAGTGACCTGCGGTTCGCGTTGAGAGTGGCATCCACTTTGGGAACAGCTTTGGCTCCCTGCATCAGATGAGGCCGACCTCAGACAATGAGCTCTCTTCTCCTTTCTGGTCACCGTGATTGGGTCCAAACATACTGACGAATCTTGGGAATTTTCCAGGAGCGACAAGAAAAGAATTGTCCCCTCCCTCCCAGCCACCCCACTCCTGAGCTGACTGAGAGAGTGTGAGATTTGATCTACTGCCCCATGAAGAGCTGAGCGTGATGTCCGCCCACGCGAAGGGACAGAAGTCAAGTCCTGCTGGCACTGGGCTGTGGATTCAGCCATGTCGGAAGCAAGATCTGCGCCTCCTTTAGTTACAGGAGACACCCAGTTTCCGCCCAGCCTACATTTTAAATGTTGGTTTTAATCATTTTAAGTTAAAATTTTTCCTTTTATTTTTCATTTATTTTTAATTTTAAATTTTAATTTTTCTATTTATTTTCACTGAGGTAAGAAGAGTCCACATGAGACCTATGCCTTCAACACATTCCTCGCTGCACAGCAGAGTCTTGCTGACTCTAAGCACAGCGCTGTGCCATGGCTCCCTGGAGCCTGGGTGTCTTTCCTAATGAAGACTTCACGCCACCGAACAGCAGCCCCCACTCTCCCACTCCCTGCCTCTGATGCTACTCTCTGCTTCCATGAATTTCACCATTTTTCTGACACCATCAGCTGAAAGCATCCCTTTAGGTGTAGAGAGTCAGTGTGGTTTGTGTCTTTACAACTTCTGAGCCTTCTTACACAAGTCCCAATTTTACAGTGAAGTGGGAACAAAACACTGTTCATTTCCTCGGCTCGTTCCACACTGGCGCAAACACTTGGTGTGACTCTTTCGGTAACTCCCTCTCTCAGAGCTGCCTCTCTTCTCTCCAGCAAGAGAACTAGGACTGGGAGGAGGAACATGGTCTACCTGCCAATCACAGCAGGAGGGGCGTGCATGCCCAAGTGCCCCTTGGACACACGCACTGTCTGTCCTCAGGCCGTCTGAGCTGGTGTGGGGTTCAATCACCACAGGTGCAAGGGGACGCTGTGTTTGCATCTTCTCAGAAGCCAGTGGCCGGAGTCCCCTGGGGTTCCATTTGTGTCTTGGGATCCCCAAAGTCTGGTTAAGACTCCCACTGGCCTGGCTGCCCCCTGTCCCCATGGCCAGGCCCTCTGCCCTGCAATCACGACCATCAATGTGCTTATTTTATTTAACAAATGTTTATATAACCCTTGACGTGTACCAAAAAAGCTTCACAAACGTCCACTTGTTTTTTTCATATGAGGTGAGTAACAACCTTAATTCATTCCTGAAACCCTGTTGCTAAACAAAATGCTATTGAAAATATATGTATGTGTATGTGTGTGTATACGATCCCTGTTAATAGGAAAGATGATGATGGTTTCCATTTCAAATTGCTAGCGCCCTAGACATTAGAAACCTAAGCTATACCTGCGTTCTGCTTTAGTGCATGTAGATTAACATCGTCAAGCCCCAGTACCTCCCAGCAAGCAAGGAGAGGACCCACTGCAAGCTGGGATCTCATTTAAGAAGAAAGCTGTGGACATGGGCAGCTAGCAGCGTAAGGAGAATTTTGAAGACCTCTGAAAAGACATCTTTGCAAGCAGCTTAGAATTGTCTACTTCTGCACAACGTACTAATAAGCTAATTAGGGTGTATGCAGGTTAGGTTAGCTTCCCAGCCTTGCCACAGCAATTCCCATACACTGGGTGGCATAAAACAAAAGGCATTTATTTTCTTACAGTTCACGGGGCTGGACATCAGAAATCACTGTCTTAGCGGGGCCAGGCTTCCTGGGAGGCTCAAGGGAAGAATCCTCCAGTCTCTGCCTCCAGTTTCTGCTGGGGGCCAGCGTTCCCTGGCACTCCTCACTCGGTGTAACATCACTCCTGTGTCTGCCTCCAGGGTTACACAGCTCCCTTCCAGCATGTCTGTGCCTCCATGGGGCCTTCTTTTAAACTTTTTTCTAGAGATGGGGTCTCACTCTGCTGCTCAGCCTAGAGTGAAGTGGTTCAATCACGGGTCACTGCAGCCTCCAACTCCCGGACTCAAGTGATCCTCCTGCCTCGGCCTCCCAAGGTGCTGGGATTACAGGAGTGAGCCACAGTGTCTGGTCACATGGCTTTTTCAAAGGAATACTGGACCCTGGGTTTAGGGCCCACCTTAAGTAGGTGTGATCTCATCTTAACCTAAGTAAATCTCCAGAGAAGTTCACATTCACAGGCGCCAGGGATGAGGACGTTTTCAGGGGCACAATTGAACCCACAATACCAGTCATTTCAGCGAGTTGTCTGCAAACTGGGTAGCCTTTCATGCATGCAATTTCCACCCAGACACGGTGCACAATTAAAATCTGTTCTACGGGATGTTCTCCCACTAGAAAGTGCGAGATGAGTAAATTGCTTAAACCTGTAATGTTGAAATATCACTCCTCATAGTGTGCTTTTGGAGTAAAAATCAATACCCTATTAAAAGAGTCTTGTCTGAAAACCGGCATAACTTTGCCAGAGCTGTTACGAAAAGAAGTTTACCCCATGATATACATTAAGTTCTCTGCAGCACAGAGAGGTTGAGTAGCTGGCTCCAGGTCACACAGCCAGCGGGTAGCTGACTCGAGGAGCTCTGAGCTTCTACACTGTGCTGTGCTGCGACTTTCGGGTCTCTGCCGGCAAACGTGACAATTTGGCCCCATTTCCCTTCTCTTTACAGGGCACATGGAACTGGGTATGTGAATACTGCTAGGCCACAGAGTAGGCTCAGCCTCTGCTGATAGGAATTTAGATCTGGCTTCAATAAACCCCGAGTACTTAGCTGTTGCTTAATTCACCCCTGTGGGGCAATTTCCTTCCAGAAATCAGATTACTTAGTAATCTTAGTAATCTAAGTAATCTAAGTAATCTTAATTTTAAGATTAATCTAAGTAATTAATCTTAATTACTTAAGTAATCTAAGTAATCTTAATTACTTAGGCCCCCAGGGGGCCTGGCCTTGGGGTTCCTATCTCTCTCTCTCTCCCAGTGAGGTGCTCTGCCCCACCAGGGGAATGGGAGACACTTCCTTCGCTGGGTGCTGGAGGCAGCCCGCAGCACTCTCCGGCCACCTCTTTCCCACAGTCCCTCGGGCCCGAATTTACGTCTGCAGAGCTGGGGTTTGATCTTCACAGGTCCTGATCTCCTCCCTGCCTTTGGAGTACAATACAATCTATTAATTTAATCTGCAAGGCCTCCCCTATACTATACTAAAAAGGGAAGGGATATGAAGATTTTTCAAGAGATTCTCCTCACATTCACACAGTAAAATCCGGCTTTCAAGTCAACTTTCCTGCTGAGGATGAAAATCCCATATTGGATCTTAGGACCCGGGTAACGGCCGGTACTTTTCTCTTCGACTTCCTGCTGTACCACCAGCTATCCAACATCACAGAAGAGCCTGCGGAAACCCGCAAAGCTCCCACCTGAATTTGACAACTGCCTCTTCAGCTCACATGTCACCTCACATCAAGGGGGCGGGAGGAGGTCAATCCTCCCTCCCCCTCAGCACCCAGGTGTTAGAGTGGATGTGTTAGACTGGCCAGGAAGAAGATCGATCGTTTACAAAGAAACACAGAAGAGGAAGCACATCTCAGTATTCCAACAAATGACCTCCTCTCCCATTTTACAAACAAGAAAACACATTTTTTTTTTGAAAGCTTGCAAAGACTAGGTAATTTCCTTAGCCCACCAGAGCAGACTGCTGGACACGTAAGAGAAAGGAACACCTCTGAAGGTTCACAGCACTCACCAGGTGAGGCGATTGGTGAGAATTTTATCCCCATTTCCTCCAGACGCACAGTAAGATTCACTTCCTGATATGGTTTGGCTGTGTCCCCACCCAAATCTCACCTTGAATTGTACTTCCTATAATCTCCACGTGTTGTGGGAGGGATTCAGTGGGAGACAATTGAATCATGGTGGGGGGTGGATTCCCCCATACTGTTCTCATGGTAGTGAATCCGTCTCAGGAGACCTGATGGTTGGATAACGAGAAACCCCTTTGGCTTGGCTCTCGTTCTCTCTTGCCTGCCGCCAGGCCTTGACTGCTCCTTTGCCTTCCGCCATGACTGTGAGGCCTTCCCAGCCATGTGGAACTGTGAGTCCATAAAACCTCTCTTTCTTTATAAATCACCCAGTCTCAGGTATGTCTTTATGAGCAGCGTGAGAGTGGACTAATACGCTTCCCTTCTCCCTTTGACTTTGGGTGGGGTCACCTGTCTTGCTCTGGCCAATCAACTGAGCTGAAAACCAGTTTGCCACCTTTGGTGGAAGCGAGAAGGGAGAAAGCTTTGTTATGGCATCTCTTCCTTCACCCCGAGGCCACAGATGTTCTAGGAGGTGCCTGCTCCGTTAGCCTCTGCCCTTGCTGAGGACAATCTGAACAAGACCTCAGCAAGTCCGTCATGTGCGAGGGAAATAAACACTGGCAGCCTCAAAACATGAAGGTCCTCAGGTTACTTGTTCCTGCCACCTAACCTAGATAAACTGTGTCTTAGCAAAAACCTTCTCTGGCTCTCTTTCCTGTGAGGATACAAACATACAAACTAAAAGCCAGGATAAGAATGTGTGGATGTTTACCCAGCTCTCATTACCTAAGAGACAAATTGACCTGGTTGTCATGAGAATGATTAATTGAGTAGAACAGATAATTTTCCAGATTCTAGAGCAAGCACTGAGTGAAAAGGCAGAGGGCACATCTTATTTTTGACAAAGCTAATAATTATTCCATACTAATTTTTGTGTATATTTTTACACCGAAAAACCCTGAAAGAGCAACTTGTAGATTTTATGGCTTCAGGAGCTGAAGGGGAGAATTAGTTCCTTTGCCTTCACAACGGTAAAATGGGATTTGTCTGACAAGGGATTCACCACTGTGTTCCCCTCTCTGATTACCCCTCTGAGAAGGTTCTTCCTTCCATGCTTCCCAGCCTCTTGACTGACTCCCCAGCACCACACCTGGCAGCCCACTCCCAGGCCGCTCCTCTGTGGACGTTGCATCTTGGCACCCAGAAGCCCACGTGTTCTAATGCAGTGATGTGTCGGAAGCCAGTTGTTCCACTCTGTACAACACTTAAGCAACCATTTCGCAGCCATTAGCAGTCTGCAGCGATGACCGTGGGTGAAAGCTAAGTGCTAACCTGGTTGTCAACTACAAAGAACACCAGCGGAGGTAAGGACAGACACTTTCATAAACACGAAGGGGCAGCTTGTACCTTCTAATTGATCGGTTTATATCTCCACTCAGCTTTCCTTTCAGCACTTCAGTCCGCCTGGTGTTCAGCAGACATGGCAGATTGTATTTCCAGAGATGACCACAACGGTATCCATCTCCTATGCCCTGTGCCCTTCCTCCCAACAAGCAGGAGCAGGAGGAAACTGCACCTGAGGTAGAAGTCATGCTATGAGGCTGTGAGCTCTGTTGAGAGAGGAAGATCAGCCTCCACCATCCTCTTCTGATGTTTGGAGCTCAGAGCCACTGCTTAAGAAGTCCAAGGCTGCCATACTGTGAGGAAGCCCCATCACAAAGTAGTGCCATGAGCCGGTCTGAAATCCCAGCAGGCATCCCAGGCAAGAGCCAGCCTCAACCATCACACATGTGAAGTGGGCTTTCAGAGGCTGCCAGGCTTCAGGGGTCTGCCAGCTCCAAGACTTCCTGGCTGAGGAACCAACCACTGTGGAGTGCAGGCATCTACCCACTCTTGTCCTTTCCAGTTCCTGACCCACGGAATCCAGGAGCATAAGAAAACGGTGGTTGTTTAGAGCATGAAGTCTGGGTGCTTTGTTATGCAGCCAGCAAATGTGAAACAACAGTGTCCTGAAGTGAAGCTGGAAATTCCTTACCTGCCTGCCTGCCCTGGGTCTGTGCCGAGGCCAGGCTGGGCTTGGGAAGGCAGGTCTCTCTCTCTCAGGAGTCATTAAATGGCAGCTCAGAGGCTGAATGTGTCCCACAAATATTGTCCCTAATGTAATTTTACTCCATTTTGATCATTTGAGCCAATAATTTAAAATGAAGATACTTCCTTTAAAAAAATTCAAATAGTTGGCTTGTCTTGGAACATAATACAGTAACACTTGACCTACATAGTTCAGTATAGCACCAATCAGCTGGGGCTGCCACCTTTAAACAGTCAATGACTTCTTCAATCTGTGCCAGTTCCCATGATTCCCTGGGGCACCTCCAAACACAAACCTCTTTCTTCTACACACTGACTAATTCACTTTGCTGTATTACCGGCCTGTCTCCATGAAGGTCATAGAGTTGGGAGCCTCTGCTTCTGCCCTCAGAATTCATCAAGGGTCCAAAGTGCCTGAGTAACCACAGATTTCAATAGTTTGATTATCATCCCCTGATATTAAAAAATAAAGAGAACTCAAGATCCTCTGATATTTGGGTTGGGATGAGGGATGCATCACCAGGAATGTGGCGAGTAGCATACATGCACAGAAATGAAGGTGAATTCTCTTCTGACCGGGAAGTCCTTAGACGGAGGGGAGGGAAAAGTCTCTCTTGCCCTAAATTCCTTCCTGCAACATCAGGAAACAGTATGTGTGTTGGGCCTGAGAGTAAAGGAGAAAGCTGTGCTCCAGAAGAAACATCACAAAGAAATGAGGGAGGTGTATCCATGTGCCATCTGGACAGCTCCAAATCAGACCATTTAAATACACTGTAGGCAGATCCGCAACGGAAGGACTGGGTTTGCAATGAGAAAGTCTTTATAACTGTTTTCTTCCTAATTAAAATCCAACGTATTGTCTGCCTATGCATTACGTCTATTACCTATCACCAATCTGTTATCTATATATAGGCTTCCTACCCACTTATTAGCTATGTACCTAGCATCTATCTGTTTATATCCGTTATCTCCCATCTACCTATATTATCTATCAGTCTCCCTAACATCTATCTACCTCTTATCTACCTACCTAGCATCTACCTGTCTGTTTACATTCATTACCTATTATCTCTCTACATTATCATCTATTATCTATCTGTCATCTACCTACCATCTACCTACCTATTATCTATCGATTGATCAATCAATCTATCATCTATTTCGTCTGCTCATATCCATTATCTATTATATATCTACATTATCATCTATTATCTGTCATCTACCTAGCTACCTAGCATCTGTTTAGCTACGTACCTACCTATTATCTAGCTAGCCGCTCTCTATCAGTTTACATCCATTTTCTATTATCTATCTATATTAGCTATTATCTATCTATCTATCAATCATAGCTAGTGACTCACTGTTCTCCAAGTGTGAAGTGTCACCTTTTGATCCTGGCATTTCAGTTCATCCACTGTCCAGATCCAGCAGCTACAGTATGCACACCCCCATTCTGAGTCTACGGGAACAAGAAAGGTGATGCTACCCTCCGAGCCCCCCCCTTGCTGCTCCGACAGCATCCGCCCAAGCAGCTTCAGTTCCTCAACCTTTCAAGGCCGGGCCCTTCCCTTTCTGAGACTCCGAGAGCATCTCACCTTTGCTCCCAAATCTGTCTGTGTCACTGCCTGTGGCTCATCAGTCATGCTCCTTGCTGGTCGCTCTCACCACTGCTGCCCCGATGCCCAGCTCTCCACTCTGCCACGGTGGCCGGCACTCCCTGGCCATGCAAGCCCACCCTGGAGCCCCCAGGCTCTGCACCTGTGCTACGGTTGCCAGGCTCACCTTTCCCCTGCCCCCTTCCTCTTTGCTCTGTGCGTGTCTGTGCACACTGACAGTTCTGTGGTTTCCATATGCAATATCTTCCCTGCGACAGGCACTCTTATAGGAAATATTCAAGAAGAAATAACCACATTGTCACTTAGAAACACTGTTCGTCTGTGCCTTCAGGCAACGAGATGACTTGAGTGGGATGGAAAATGTTTTGCAGCTGGTAGGGAGAGGGAGTGTGGATACAAGCCTGATTTCCATGGTGTAATTTCCATGGAAATTTCCTGCCAATTTCCATGGTGTAAATGTTCCCGTTATGACTGTTTTCAAGCTCCCAACACGACATCCTTGAATGTGGCACTGGGAAGAGATGCACAAATTGGGCTCCCCTAAGCTCCAGCATGCCACGGGCACTCATCCTCCTCTTATCCCCACATTGATCACTCTAGAAAGCCTATTTCACAGCCCTCTTCCATGTTCCAGTTCACTGGCCATGCTATTTATGTTTCATCGCAATCACAGACACAACTCAAATTCTTTTCCCATGACGATGCTCAACCCCCACGTAAGTTAACACAAGTGGACTCCACGGGAGAAATGTCACTCTTCCCAAAATACGTCCAAAAGCCAGTGCCCATCTCAAAGGACACTCTCCAAGCTTTCTTGCCAGGTCTCTCCACAAAGCTTTGTTGCCCTTTAATCAATACTATCTAATTGGTCTTTCCTCAAAATGCAAGATATAGTCCCGGGTTCTTCTCAATTAGGTATGTGTCAGAATCTGTCTTTTCCACACACCCCCTGCATGAATATGTCCCTTCCACAGTTTCTATTCCTTAAAACAGTGCTGCTCACAGCCCACACTGCCTCATCGCACCACTCTTTGGCCACACCAAGCCAGGGTTGGAGATCTCATCTGAGGACCGCCCTTACTCATCTGGCAGGTGGCCTGTGGACTGTGATGACAGCTCAAAATGTTTAATTAGATTTTGTTTCTTGGCTGGATGCGGTGGCTCATGCCTATAATCCCAGTATTTTGGAAGGCTGAGGTGGGCAGATCAGGAGGTCAGGAGTTTCAGACCAGCCTGGCCAACATAGCAAAACCCCATCTCTACTAAAAATAAAAACAAAATTAAAAAAAATATATCCAGGCGTGGAGGCAGGTGCCTGTAATCCCACCTACTCGGGAGACTGAGGCCGGAGAGGCAGAGGTTACAGTGAGCTGAGATTGCACCACTGCACTCCAGCCTGGGCGACAAGATCAAGACTCCCTATCAAAAAAAAAAAAAAAAAAAAAAAAAAAAAAAAAAAAAGATTTTGTTTCTCCCAATAATTTGAACCAAAAGGCTTTCAGGAAATCCACCAGGTGGTGGTGGGTTCTCCTGTGGAAAATTCATGCACGCATGGCCTAGGATGGCTAGCCGTCTGCAGGTGGAAGAGAACGGGGGTGGAGAGAGAGAAGCAGAGGCACTGAGAGAGAAAGAAAAAGGTGACCCTTGATTCCCAAGGGCATTGCAGCTGCTTGCTGTGGCTCCATGAGGCCTTGTGGTACAGCACTTTATGTTCATGAACATCCATGTGATTTTCTTCCTTCTTCAGACAACCGTCTCTTCTGAATCGTGTCCACCTATAACCACCTTCTCTCTACCGTCACCTACTACACAGAGACTTATAACGTGGGACCATTTGTTGAACTGGATATTTTCCAGCAAGTGACTCTCCCTTATTGGAAAGCTAATCCTGGATACCTGCTTTCAGGGGGAGTCATGTCACCTGCTGTAGCAGGGAGGCCAAAGGCTTAGGTGCGCCAAGTGGGTCAGACCTGAGTCCAACTTCCTACAACTTCTCAAAGAAGTAGACTCCAGCTAGACCAGATTCTCCTTCACCAAGCCACAAAATGTTTCTGAAATGCTGAAGGCCTGATCTCCTCTGGGGCCTTCTCCCTATTTTTGATGGAGTTCCAGTCGCTTGAATAATTCTCTCCTCTAGCCCGACTGTGGCCTAAAACCTCCAGCCCTCCAAAGAACATATTTTCTCCAGCTATTTTAGTGTCTCTCTGTCCTTCCAAGACACGAAATATCCTGCCAATGCTTAGGCTGTCAGTGAAAACAATGACAATAATAGGATTGCAGCACATTGCTAAAGTGATTGCAATGCCTTCTTTGCCACATTGGCAAAGGAAGCTGATTGCACAGAATTTAGTCTCCTTTTCTGTTGGTGCTCAACAGCCCGACAGCCCGACGGTATTCCCATACAGCTTGCTCCATCTCACCGGTGTTGAAGGCATGGAAATGTATTAGCCTACAATACAACAGACTTGAATTCAAGAATGCCCTGATCAAAAAGGTCTGTTTCAGACAGTACCTTTCAAGGAACAAGCTTACAGGTGGGATGAAGATGAGGTCTCTAGCCACTGAATTACCCTGGGATGACCTGTTGGTGGCTTGAGCATGGTCAGATGATCTCATAAGCAGACAAAAATGTCTGGCCTTGTTAAATGTGCATGTTAAAATAGCTAGGGGAGCAACCACACATTTATTTCAGAGTGTGATGCATAAGATGACCTTGGAAAGCCATCAGAAGAAGAAAAATCTTTCTAGACCTTTTAAAACTGACTTTGTAGAGATCATATTTTGTTGTTGGTATTTCAAACTAATTGTCTGGGAAAGATAAGTGTGATATAGTCATCCACGTCCAGGCCTTTTAAAGTGTTTTTTTTTTTTTTTTTTTTTGAGACGGAGTTTCGCTCTCGTTACCCAGGCTGGAGTGCAATGGCTCACCGCAGCCTCCACCTCCCGGGTTCAGGCAATTCTCCTGCCTCAGCCTCCCAAGTAGCTGGGATTACAGGCACACGCCACCATGCCCAGCTAATTTTTTGTATTTTTAGTAGAGACGGAGTTTCACCATGTTGACCAGGATGGTCTCGATCTCTTGACATCATGATCCACCCACCTCGGCCTCCCAAAGTGCTGGGATTACAGGCGTGAGCCACCGCGCCTGGCCCTTTTAAAGTTCTTAATGTGACTCTGCTAATTCACTACATACCCTTTTATAATCCAAATAAAATAAAAACGTAAAAATAAAGAAAAAAACTTGTTGATGATATATATATATAAGTTGGTGCAAAAGTAGTTGTGGTTTTTGCCATTACTTTTCATGGAGAAAACCGCAGCTGCTTTTGCACTGACCTAATATTTAAGTACACAGATTTTCTGATGTGATGGCTTTCACTGTCTGCGTCTCTGTCGATAATTTAGGTACAAATATAGAGATCCACAAGAAAGCTGGACATGCGCATCCAATTCAACATTCTCGGGTGATTGGGTTACAGGGGATTTACATGTCCTGCCTGATGGTTTTTCCATGAAAATGCCAGTTTTCTGTCACTAGTGCACATGACCTAGACAGCAAGGCAAGCCTGGGATAGGCCACATGCGGCTCCATGCTCGCTTTGCCTTCACCGCGCCAGTATCCAGGCTGTGTTAATCCAGCCCCAAGGAAGGTGCAAGGCTTTGAGAAGACTACTCAAAGTAGTCTGTGCTCTGTGTCAGTCTCTCACACAAACATTCCACGGCTGTTTGTCTCACCAGGCAATCGTCCCTGCAAAAGGTGCTGTTTCTGCTTCTGCCACCACCCTGGATGGGCACCGAGCAGAGGCAGGTCCTGAAGACCCTGCTCCATGGGTCCAAGCTGAGTGCAGATCGCAGCAGGCCTCCTGCCAGAACACTGGCTCTTTTCACGTCTTCCCCTGGCAATGGGGTGCAGCTTTTCTTCCCCCCCCACCCAGAGGTGTTTCAGTGAGAAAGTGAAACGTAGAGGGTTGTGTCAGTGGTAATTGAAAATGGTAGGAAAAATCTCAAAGACTAATATAATAGTTACCTTCCTTTTAAAGCAGTGAATGGAAATAATTTTGTCGTTTTACTTGGAGCTTTTTTATAACTGGTGGTCCAATAACCTAGTTACCTTATTTCCGTCCACCTGGGAAATCCAACATCCAAAACAATAGCCCCTAGCCATGGAAATCTATTTAAATCTCAATTAGTTAAAATAAAAT